>NC_133370.1:43239042-43399935 GCF_049309525.1 Garra rufa
ATATATATATATATATATATATATATATATATATATATATATATATATATATATATATATATATATATATATATATATATATATATATATATATATATATATATATATATATATATATATATATATATATATATATATATATATATATATATATATATATATAATATATATATATATATATATATATATATATATATATATTATATATATATATATATTAGTCTTTTTGACCTCTCAACAGTTCAACAGTGTCTAGTTCTAGTATAACATCAGCTAAAGTGCACTTACATTGCATTTATGCATTTAACAAATGCTTTTATCCAATGCAACTTGCAAGACATATTTTAGCATATTTGCATTCCCTGGACAAACAATATTTGCTATATTAAGTAAAAATAGGCTGTTGCAAAACCATGTACATAACGTCCCAGAACAACACATTGCGGAAATATAGCTGATTTGAACAGATATGTCTTATATATGTTGATATATTTGTGTGAGTTGCAGCACTTCTGTTTGGCTTTTTTTAATGCAAACATTTATGAGAATTTGCTCAGATATGCTGATTTAAATGACTACAGACCAAAGAACTATGAACTAAAAAACTATACATAAAGTTGCTTGTAGCATTTATGTGACCCTGGACCACAAATAAAGTCATAAGTGTTTCAAAAGCTGAATAAATAAGCTTTCCATTGATGTACGGTTTGCTAGGATAAGACAATATTTGGCTGAGATACAACTATTTGAAAATCTGGAATCTAAGGGTTCAAACAAAATCGAAATATTGAGATAATCGCCTTTAAAGTTGTCCAAATTAAATTCTTAGCAATGCATATTGCTAATCAAAAATGTAGTTTTGATATATGTACGGTGTAAAGTTGACCAAATATCTTCATGGATCATGATCTTTACTTTACCATAAAAGAAAAATCAATAATTTTGACCCACATATAATGTATTTTTGGCTATTGCTACAAATATACCCGTGCAACTTAAGACTGGTTTTGTGGTGCAGGGTCACATATGGATATATAATATATATATGCCGGTATATATATATGCATATAAATTTAAATAATTAAACCTAAGTACAAAAGCAAAGCATTGTATATCAGGTTTTGAGTGTTTACATGTGTGCCACAGCAGTGGATGTGGAGTAAAGCCAGAAAAGAGAGAGAGAAAGATAGACAGAGAGAAGCAGGAGGAGGAGGGTGAACAGAGGGAGACAGAAAATAACCGAGAGAGAAACAAGACTTGTGTTGGAAACCCACTGTACGGCAGATGCAGACGATCTCCTGATCTCATGGAATTCTGTCTGGATCTCTCATGACGGTGGCTGTTTATCCGAGCCAGACTGGGATGTGAAAGAGAACGCAGAGGGATGAGATGAGGAGAGATGCTGGGGAGCCGCTGGAGTCTATAAGGGCAGATTAGAAGAGTTCAGTGTTTAGGCTTCTAACTGAAGACTCCAAGATGCCTGAAGTCAACTATTTGCTCTCAGTGTCGTGGGGTTACATTAAGGTGTGTGTTTGTGAGACAGGAGAGAGTTATTCAATGGAATACACTGTTTGCCGTGTATTCGTCGATTAATATGGATTTTGCTTGAGTTTCATCTATTGCTTGGTTAAAATATACTAAGAGGAACTGGTGAGTCTAGAAATATTGATACTGTATGTGTCTTGTAATTTACCAAGGGTTTTTTTTGTGTGTGTTTTAGTTCAAGAGGATGTTGAATCGGGAACTGACACATCTGTCTGAGATGAGTCGCTCTGGAAACCAGGTGTCCGAGTTCATCTCCAACACATTCTTAGGTGAGTCCGAACATTTTTTTCATTGTCTTCAGAAGATGATTCAAAATCTTGTATGAAAACGTATTACATGGTGACGTTGTTCCTTTTTAAACCTTTGATCTTGAGGGTTTAAAGGCTTGGGGATTTAAGAAATATTGCATTACGAATAGAATAGAATAGAACTTATGAATGTTTATTATTTTTAATTTAATTTTTAATAAACAGTTGAAGTCAAAAGTTTTCATACACCTTGCAGAATCTGCAAAATGTTAATTATTTTACTCAAATAAGAGGGATCATAGAAAATACATGTTATTTTTTTATTTAGTACTGACCTGAGTAAGATATTTCACATAAGGGATGTTTACATAGTCAGCAAGAGTTGAATTTATAAAAATGACCCCGTTCAAAAGTTTACATACACTTGATTCTTAACACTGTGTTGTTACCTGAATCATCCACAGCTGTGTGTTTTTTTTTGATCATGAGTCCCTTGTTTGTTCTTCAGAAATATCCTTCTGGTCCCAAAAATTCTTTGGTTTTCAGCATTTTTTGTGTATTTGAACGCATTCCAAAAATTACTGTATGATTTTGAGATCCATCTTTTCACACTGAGGACAACTGAGGAACTCATATGCAACTATTACAGAAGGTTCAAACGCTCACTGATGCTTCAGAAGGAAGCACAATGCATTAAGAGCCAGGGGGTGAAAACTTTTGGAATTTAAAGATCAGGGTAAATTGAACTGATTTCGTCTTCTGGGAAACATGTAACGATTTTCTGTAGCTTCTAAAGGGCAGTAATAAATGAAATAAATATGATATTTAGGTAAAATAATAAAAAAGTACACATCTTCATCCTGTTCAAAAGTTTACACTCCCTGGCTCTTAATGCATCGTGTTTTTTTCTGAGGCTTCAACTGTATTCCTTAAACCCCAGTTAATATGAGTTCATAAAAGCGGTGTGCATAATTAGCAAATAACCCAAATGCCTTTTAGTTGGAGTCATCCTTTCAAATACAGGTTGTTCAAAAGTTTGGGGTCAGTAGTTTTTTATATATATATAAGTTAAATAATACTTTTATTTAGCAAGGATGCAATAAATGTTTTAAACGTGAAGTATGGAGAGTAAAGACACAATATGTATAATGTTATAATAGATTTCAATTTAAATCAATGCTATTCTTTTGAACTTTTTTAAACTTTTACTGTAGTATTTTTATTATCAATGTTTTCAATATTAATAATAATAAATGTTTTCAAGCAGCAAATCATTATATTAGAATGATTTCTGAAGGATTGTGTGACACTAAAGACTGCTACGTTTAGTATTTATGCTTAAAAATCAGCTTTGCATCACAAAAATGAATAACATTTTAAAATATGTTCAAATAGAAAGCAGTTATTTTAAATTGTAATAATATTTCACAATATTTTTACTATATTTTTAATTAAATAAATGCATCCTTGGTGAGCATTTAATAAGTTAATTTCACCATATTTCGGTTCAAACCTTAAATTCACATTTAGTATTTATAAAAAATATTTATTTATTTATTTATACAAAGTAAAATGATTATTTATTTAAATGACCATAATTAAGTAATTGAATTCTCATTAAGTATTAAAAAATATATATTATTTTTACAAAGACAAACACATTCATACAAAGCAAAAATATTATTATTTAATAAAAAGACCATAATTATGCCATATATTTTCTTTAGACATGAGCTAAAATGTTACTTAATGCACTTTTTTGCTTTTTATAACTTAATTTCACCGTATTTATATTAAGTTTGGTTCATACCTAACTCTGATTTAGTATTTATTAAAAATATGTATTTTTCCAAAGACAAAAACATTCATACAAAGTAAAATTTTATTATTTATTAAAAATACCATAATTATGCCATAGATTTTCTAATGCAGGTCAGTATGTAATACTTTTTGCTTTTTATAACTTAATTTCACCATATTTATATTTACTTTGGTTAATACCTTGAACTCTAATTTAGTATTTATTAAAAATATGTATTTTTCCAAAGACAAAAACATTCATACAAAGTACAATTTTTTTTTTTTTATTAAAAAGACCATAATTATGTCATACATTTTCTTTACACGAGCCAAAATGTTACTTATAGTAGGAAAATAATAATTTTTAGCTTTTTGTTTTAATTGTAACTTGTTTCAACAACAATATGCAATACTCAAAAACACATATCAGACAAGATCTCTAAATCATACACTGTTTTTACTACAGTATACAGTGTTTCAGACAAGTGGGCTAAACCAAGAAACTGAGAAATTTGGTAAAAGCCATACATCAGATGGCGCTAGTGATAAAAGCTTGTGGATAACGAGGTTGTCTAGCTCCTCCATGAAAACATTGATATCTAGAAAGAGGGGGTTTAATCATTGCTGAAGGTCTGTGGTTTGCATGCACCTCTGTTATTCAAACCAGTCTGATCTGGTCTGGCATCTACGCAGAGAGAGAGACAGAGAGAGAGAGAGAGAGAGAGAGTGTGAGAAAGAGGAGGGCTGAAACTGTAGTCTGCGTCAGATGCCACAGGGTCACTGTACTCTCCTAACCCTGCCGTTCAGAGTCCTACAGCCTACACACTCACTCAGAGTCATCAGCGGGAGATTTTCAGACAAACACTCTTAATATGCAGTGTTAGCCAGAGCTCACACGCGGCTCAACTCTCCCGATTGAGAAACAAGAGATGTTTAGAAAAAGAAGAACCAATGTGTGCTTCTGAGAGACGTCACTGGAGAAAAAAATCAAGAGATCGCTTTCTTCTCAGGAGACTTGGATTGTTTTCTCAAGCGTGTTTTAAGTTTCAACTTTGTCTCAGATGTTTCTCGTAAAAGACCTCAGTAGAAATAATATTAGAGACAACTTTAGTTGGACTGGCGGCGGCATTTACTTAAATATACTTTGGATATTTATGTTTAGTTTGGTTTGGTTAAAACCTTACATTTTCATTTATTATTTTGTAAAATATTTGTTTTTCCAAGGACAAAAAAATGTATATAAAGTAAAAACATTTTTTTTATTAAAAAAAAAAATAATAAAAATAAGTAGTATATTTTCTTTAGACATGAGCAAAAATGTTACTCAATATAATACTTTTTTGCTTTTTATAACTTAATTTCACCATGTTTATTATTTAGTTAAATTTTCATTTAGTATTAACAAAAATATTTAAAAAATATTATTATTTAATAAAAAGACCATAATTATGTAATATATTTCCTTTTGGCAAAATGTCAGTATATAATAGTTTTTTCATTTTGTATAACTTAATTTTACCATATTTATATTTAATTTGGTTCGGTTCAAACCTTAAATTCACATTTAGTATTTAAATAAAAAATATTTTTCGAAAGACAAAAACATTCATAAACAGTAAAAATATGATTATTTATTAAAAGGTCCATAATTATGTTATGTATTTTTTTAGACAAGAGCCAAAATGTTACTCAATGCAGGTCAGTATAATACTTTTTTGCTTTTTCTAACTTTTTCATTTTGTTCGGTTCAAACCTTGAATTCGCATTTAGTATTGATCGAAAATATTTTTCCAAAAACATTCATACAAGGTAAAACAATTATTTATTTAAAAGATCATAATTTCATAGTATATTTTCTTTAGAAATGAGCCAAGATGTTAATTGAAGTAGGTCAATATAATTATTTGTAGCTTTTTATAATTGAATTTCACCGTATTCACCAAATATATTTTCTTAACACATAGCCAAAACTTTTTTTGCTTTTTATAACTAAGAAACAAAGCTAAATTAGCTACAGTATGAAAGTAGAATTTGCGCTTGAAATAAAACTAAAATCATTTTGTTAGTCGATGTGTAATTTTATTTTTTTACTATAAATAAAGACAACTTCAAAAGAGCTTGCATATTGTGATTTTGTTTTAAAATATGCATCATTATGATCTATTAGAAAAATGAAAGCACAATAACTTCAGAAGTCAGTAAAGCTTGTGAATATGTTTAACAACACTACTTCAGTATTTTTATGGGGAGACTTATTTGCTTTTAGGCAAACTGAAACTTAGTTTAAACGTTTCGTTTCAGTGTGTTATGAATGCTATCATACTTGACTTCATCAAACTTGCATAACCAGTAAAACTTGTCAACTTTCCAGCAAGACCATTGCTGTGCTGGTCCAGCATTAAACCAGCATAAACCAGCCTGGACCATCACTCCGGTCTAAGCTTTTCATTTATTCAACACTTAGCTGTTGCATAACCTGTTGAACTTGGTGGAGAAGTTCTTGTAGGTGGCTTTTACTAATATCGAACTTCATTTTGCTGACTTGTACTCACTCAGCAAGTCTGAAAAGTCATGGTCTCTGTTGTGAATTGACTGTGTAAGTGCTGAAATTAACAATCACGGGCTGAAAACTTTTCCCCCTGCAGATAAACAGAATGAAATGGAGATCCCATCGCCCACTTCGAAATCGCGGGAAAGAAAGAGGAGGCAGCAGCAGCTGATGACTCAGATCAGCGGGGTGAGGAAGGTCGCGCACGGCCCTGGTCTGTCCAGCAGCTGCAGTACGGCCCGCTTCGGCGTCAAAACAGATTTGGAGGACTTGCTCTCAAAGGTATTGTCATGCATTTAAGACCACCTGTTGCATGGATATTGTTCTCGAGAATTGAGAATTGCACCGTAATTGAATGGATGTCCTCCCTTGCCTTTTGTAGGACCTGGAGGACATTAACAAGTGGGGTCTGAACATCTTTAAAGTTTCAGAGCACTCTCACCATCGGCCGCTGACCTGCAGCATGTACGCCATCTTTCAGGTTAGTGCGCAAAACAAAAATCCCATCTCACGAGATGCTTTTAAAAATGAAATTGAACTAAAGCACGTGTTTGTTCTGTAGGAGAGAGATTTAATGAAGACATTTAAGATCCCAGTCGAGACCTTTGTGATGTACATGATGACCCTTGAAGATCACTACCATGCAGATGTGGCCTATCACAACAGTCTACACGCAGCTGACGTGGCCCAGTCCACACACATCCTGTTGTCCACACCTGCACTGGACGTAAGAAACAACTCGTAAATGTCTTATAAATGTAGTAAAGCTCTAAAGCTTTTTTATATAGCACCTTTTCAAGTGCTTTCTAATAAATTAGAATATAAAATGGAAATAAAAAATAAAATAAGATAATGAATGAAAAAAAAAGTTAAATGCTTAATGCAAAATAAGAGATTAAAATAAAAAATAACTAAAATGCATACAAATTTGAGAATAAATTTTTAAGAAATGAAGCATTTAAATGCATAAACAAAACAATATAATAACATAGATATAAATTAAAGTGAAAAAAGTTAACCTAAATAAAATAATAAAATAGAAATAAAATGTTATACAATTGCATATAACAAAAAATAAATAAAAAATGAAAATGCTCAAATGAAAATAAGAGAATGAAATAGATGTGAAAGAATTCATTGAATTGCTTAATATAAAATTTGAGAATAAATTACAATTAAATGAAAATGCATAACTACAAGATAATAAGAGATTAAAATATGAATACATTTAAAAATAACATGCATAAAAAAGAGAGAATAAAATTTTAAGAAATTAGGACATTTAAATGCATACACAAAACATAAGAAAAAAACATAAATGAAAAAAAATTAAATACATTAAACAATTAAGAGAATAAAATTGAAATAAAAATGTTATAAAATTGCATATAGCAACAAAATAAACAAAAAATAAAAATGAAAATGCTTAAATCAAAATAAAAGAATAAAATAAGGAATAAAATAATTCAGTAAACTGCTTAATATTATATAAGAGATTAAAATACAAATAAATGAAAAAATTTAAATGCAGATAAAAGTTAAAAATATAAATAAATAAAGTGCATAAAAATGAGAAAATAAACTTTTATGAAATGAAAAAATGTTAATGCAAAAACAAAACAATAAATTTAAATACATAAAACAAAATATGAGAATATAATAAAAATAAAAATGTTTTAAAAATGAGAATACATTTAAAAAGGAATTAAAAAATGCTTCAATGAGAATAAGATAAAATAGAAATAAAAGAATTTAGTAAAGTGCTTAATATAAAATAATAGATTAAAATACAAATAAATGAAAAATAAAATGCATAAAAATAAGAGAATAGATTTGAAAGAAATTAAAAATGTAAATGCATAATCAAAACAATAGAAACGTTAAAAAAAATACATAAAACACAATACGAGAATGAAATAGAAATGTTTTAAAATTGCATATAACAAAAATTTGAATGCATTTAAACAGAAATTTTAAAAACGAAAATGTTTCAATGAAAATAAGAGAATAAAATAGAAATAAAAAAACTGTAAAATGCTTAATATAAAAGAGGGGATTTAAATACAAACAAATGAACAAAATGCATAAATATAACATAACAGATTAAAATAGAAATACATTTTTTAAATAAAATGCATAAAAATAAGAGAATAAAAAATAAATTAAAAATATACATGTAAATGCATAAACAAAACAATAGAATAAAAAGATATAAACCAATCAATTAAAATGCATACAAAGTCAGAGAACAAAATAAAAATCTGTAAAATTGCATGTAACAACAAATAGAATACATTTAAAAAAGAACTCTAAAAATGAATAAAATAAGAAATAAGAAAACATTTAAATGACAAAAATTAAATGTATAAACTAGTGGTGGGCATAGATTAATTTTTTTAATCTAGATTAATCTAGATTAAATCTTGAAATTAATCTAGATTAATCTAGATTAAAATGGCTAATTTGAAGGCATTCAGAATATGTGTGCTACCCAAATAATGAAAAGTAAGTCTTTGAGAACGGGTTTCTCAAGCCAGGTGGCTCATTAGACCAGGCGCTCATCTCCTGTTTCCAAAATGCATCACAAACTGCTTGACAATTGCATTTACAACACAATTAACTATACAAACTTGTGTAACCAATTACTTCTGCGCAAAATGCTGTACGACGTGCGCGTTCCCGTAAGATACACAGGCGCGCGGGTATGGATAGCCTATCTGCGTGCATAGTCTTCCAATAAACTGCGTTGCTTTTAGAAGCTTCAATTCAGTTGTTGCATATAGTTTAATGTCTTTATTTCGTGATTATCAAAGTAAATTATAACTCAAACTTGAGATTTTACTGGGGCACAGCAGATTTTCACTGGGTCACGTGCCCCAGTAAAAAGGGTCTAGCAACGCACGCACCCGCCCTGAAGCGGCTTCATAACTGAAGCCTTCTGCGCGTCTCATTTGCTGTGGTAATTTCACATAATTTGAAGACTCGTTCTCGCCCCCTACAGTGCAATTCGACTAGGTATACGTCATCCGCGCTAAAATATCAAGGTTAAAGTCATCATATCTTGCGTAGTTTAGACCCAGCTCCCAACCCAACTTTGAGAATAGATTAACGGCGATATTTTTTTTATCGCGCGATATGAGTCTCACGTTAACGCAGCACGTTAACGCCGATAACGGCCCACCACTAGTATAAACATATAAAATAAAATACATTATAAAATAGAAACAAAAGAATAAAAATGATCAAACCGTTTTCTTCCACATTTACAGCCAGTCATAGCCATTTCCGAAGCCCTTTGAACTGTTTTGTGACTAATTGTCATGATGCATGATCTCTAAACAGCGTGCAATGTTTTGTCTGCAGCTCATTTTTGAGCAAAAAAAAAAGATTTGAGCAAAATATTTTTGTTTTATTAAAGGACAGTGGCAAACAGAGTCAAAACTGAAACTGTTTCAACATGCATCATTGTGTTACAATGCTTAAACTGTGCAAAATGCTTTACCAAGTTTAATGCATTGGGAAAAGTTGATCCGGATAGTGTAATACAGTCTTTTTTTATTATTATCCACAGGCGGTCTTTACAGATCTGGAGATCCTTGCCGCTATCTTTGCAGCAGCCATCCATGATGTGGACCACCCAGGGGTCTCAAACCAGTTCCTAATTAATACCAGTGAGTGTGTTTTTATCTACAGTCCATATTGAAGGCTATGCGTGTTTACTGCTGCAGTTATTGAAACGCAAACCATATGGAAGAGCAAAGCCTCAATGTTATGACTGTTTCATGTCTCTCATAAACATTGTGTCTGTCTTTGCTGCAGACTCCGAGCTGGCGCTCATGTACAATGATGAGTCTGTTCTGGAGAACCATCACCTAGCAGTTGGTTTCAAGCTCTTGCAAGGGGAAAACTGCGATATCTTCCAAAACCTCTCCAAGAAGCAGCGACAGAATCTCAGGAAGATGGTCATTGATATGGTAGGCATTTGACGCTTTATGCTTTTAGTGTTCACACAACTCACACAGAAGTTACTTTCAAATCAAGCAGCTTTTTGTTGCAAAGTGGCATATTCGAACATGAGGAAAATTTGTGTGGGCAACTTTTGGCCCTCAAACGAAACTCCCATGTGTATTTGAAATCAAATTTAGGAGTGTTTGTTTCAAAACCTGAAGCATTTTCTCACTTTTTCGGTTCGTTTAGACATAGATGAAGTGTGAATCCACTGTTTGTGGTGAAAAACTAAAAATCAAAAAACATACCTATACTTAGAATCGCTGCAGTTTAAAGTTGAAATGAACACTAGAGGCACTAAAACTCAGACGAGTTGTATTCATTTTCACATGAATTATGATTTGCAGGGCCAGAGTATTGATTTAAAAAAAACAATTTTTTGCACAATTTTATGTTATGACTTGAAAACAATTTTAACATTGCTGAAAGATTTCAAAAGTAATACTTTTGACGTTAGCATTACATAAAGGTTGTGTTTTTTAACACAGTTTGCTCGGTAGCTGGAGAGTTCAAATGCTTCGGCACAAACCCCTTGAAACTACCAGTCAAAAGTTTTTGAACAGTAAGATTTTTAATGTTTTTAAAGAAGTCTCTTCTGCTCACCAAGCCTGTATTTATTTGATCCAAAGTACAGCAAAAACAGTAAAATTTTGAAATATTTTTACTATTTAAAATTAAACTGCTTTCTATTTGAATATATTTTAAAGTTTATTTTATTCCTGTGATTTCAAAGCTAAATTTTTAGCATCATTACTCAAGTCACATGATCCTTCAGAATTCATTCTAATATTCTGATTTGCTGCTCAGAAAAGCATTAATTATTATTATTATTATTATTATTATTATTATTATTATTATTATTATTATGTTGAAAACAAATGCAACATTGTAACAATTTAAATAATTTTTTTCTGAACAGAGCAAACAACCTACAGCAATAAAAGGAACTTTACTTCCTTGTTGCTCTATGTTTACCCTCTGCTCATTCTGTTTTGGATACACCACCTGTTCCGCGTCGTTAAATAATGTTGCACAGCATCGCATTGTCTGTTTTTGGTCCGTTTAGAAGAATTTGATCCATGTTGCATTCATATTTCATTCAAACCACACCACAGTTTGGGAGTGGACCGAAACCCATCTTTTTAGCGGTCTAAGGTCCACTTGTTTGGTGTGCACTAGAGTGCGGATCGGGCCGCATTTTTCTGTCCGAGCCCGGCCCGCGTCCGACAGAGCAGTAACCGAACCCGACCCGAGCCCGACAAGCATTAAGATATTTATGTCCGAGCCCGATCCCAGCCCGACACAGTTAAAATCTCTTTTTTTTATCATACTAATGACACATGCACTTTTTTTGTGTGGAAAGCCCGCTTTTATTAAGCAACTGTAGGAAAGCGTTCGGAAATGTCAACAGATGAGAGCATCAGTGCACACTGGTCAAAAAACGCCGTTATAACACAGGCGCACTATCGCGCTGATGTGACCGAGCCCGACCCGAACTCGAGCATCCTTTCTAAATATCTGTCCGAACCCGGCCCGGCCCGTCGGGTTCCGTCGGGTACCGTCGGGCTCGGCTTGGGTATCCATCCTCTAGTGTGCACCAGGGTTCGGATGGCAGCATTTACACTTACTCAGATGAACCGTAGTAACAGAACAATCGCTGCAGAGTTCATTTTAATCAAGTGTGAACACACCCTAGACAATTGTGAACACACCCCAAATTGTAGTTTAGTTTGTTTGGTTCATTTGGTCCGGACCAAAAAGAAAAAATTATACATTTGGTCCTGGTCCACTTAGTGTTCACACTGGCATTTTTGACAGCAAACCTAAATATACTGAACCTAAAGGCATATACTGTAGATACATTCACAATCTAATTGGTTGGGTTGAATGATGTATATTTCGTGACGGAACTCACAGAACACTCCAAACAAAGGGAAAAGGTGCGTTCCACTCATAGAGGGACTGCGGGTGTATTACATCAAAGTACCCATTTACCGATCTGTCTTCTCAGCAGAAGCCACTTTACTTCCCTGTTGCTCCATGTTTGCCCTCTGCTCAATTTGTTTTGGATACACAGCTCGATCTGCATCGCATCATGTCATTATATTATGTTTTTGGTTCATTTATAAGTATTTGATCCATGTTGCCTTGATATTTCCTTCGAACCACACCATTTATTTGAAAGTGGACCGAGACCTATCTCTTTAGCAGTCTCGGTCCACGTGTTTGGTGCGCGTCAGGGTTTGGATGGGAGCGTTTACACTTAGTTTGTTTTACTCAAAAGTGAACACACCCTAAGTCTCCATCTCTTTCCGTAGGTACTAGCAACAGACATGTCCAAGCACATGAGCTTACTGGCTGACTTAAAGACGATGGTTGAGACCAAGAAGGTGACCAGTTCGGGAGTGTTGCTACTGGACAACTATACAGACAGGATACAGGTGAGTCCTGGCTTGTGTGTCCTCAACAACGTTTGTTTCGTCACTACTGGTTTCTCAATATCATTCATCATCCTCTCTCACAATGTCCACAGGTCTTACGAAATATGGTTCACTGCGCCGATCTCAGCAATCCCACCAAGCCGTTAGATCTGTACCGCCAATGGACGGACCGCATTATGGAAGAGTTCTTCCACCAGGGTGACCGAGAGCGAGAGCGAGGCATGGAGATCAGCCCGATGTGTGACAAACACACTGCTTCAGTGGAGAAGTCTCAGGTGGGCATTCCATCTTTTTTTACCAGGGATTGGTCAAATCAAGCAGTATCTAGAAGGAACTAACTTTATTTGTTTTCCTTTTAGGTTGGTTTCATTGATTACATCGCGCATCCCCTATGGGAGACCTGGGCGGATCTGGTGCATCCAGATGCACAGGATATTTTGGACACTTTAGAGGAGAACAGGAACTGGTACCACAGCATGATACCACAGAGTCCCTCCCCTCCCTTCTTCGAAACGGGAACTGACGGTGGAGACAAGTTTCAGTTTGAGTTGGAAGTTGAGGAAGGAGCCAAGCAGGATATTGAGAATCTGTCAGAAACAGACTGTGGGGAGATTGTGACGCATTCGCCTTCATCTGCCGAGACGTAGCACCTCACTACAATGGCTGTCATGTTGCCCCTTTTTGATTACGAAGTAAAGTGGAGGAACGTTATTCTCCTGCTACCTGAGAATCCCTCAGAGGAGCACTGTGTCTTGGGACTTTCAGAGCCCAAACGGGAGTGAGCGAACATCCTACACAAGTTGGAATTTGCAGGAATCCATTCATGTTTCCAGAAGCGGACCGGTGGACGGTCGTACCGAAAGTGCCATAAGATGGATTTTCTTAATCAGACGTTACAGTCTGATCTGAATGTTGGAGTGGGTTTCTGTGAAGGAGAAATGCTGACCCTCTCATAAGAGGGGTTTGTACTACAAATGACTTTTTTGTAAAAAAAGCGACTACTTTTTTGTACTTGGGTGTTTTGTGACTTTTTTTGGCGTCACATCTAACTACACTTTTGAAAACGTCAGATAGCAGAAATGTTGTCATGCTGAAAGCAAAAGCATGTCATTCCCAATCGTGCATTGGGAATGCAGTCTTCCTGAATTTTGGACAACAGAATAATCTAGTTCTTGTGCCAGCATACTTTATTCAAGTAATGCAAAACCTTTGTACTTTCTCTTTTAAAAGGCGTTCTCATAAAGCGATTCCTCTGGTACGATTCGTGTCACATTTTATGTTGTATTAACTCAAAACAGGATCCAAAGAGTCTGGCATTTTAGTGGTTTCTCTTAAAGAAATTTTCTGGGGGTGAATAGAAATTAAGCTGTAGTTAAAGAAAATAATTAGTTTTTTTGTACTTCCATTGTAAGAGCCATTATAAGTACAATAAGGAGCTATTATAATAAGTACCTTATTGTATCTGTGATGCTGTCAATTAAGCTGCACTATTAAACCCAGATTATTTCTTTTAACCACTTTAATATGGGAAACAAGCATCCCAACACTCAATAGCGATTTTAAACTGATTTATAACTAATTGTTTTTATATACTATATATTTAAATGACCTCTTTGTGTCTGTAAATGTCATTAAGATATGTGTTGAAGCAACAAAAGAGACTAAAGATTGGACATTAAAATGAAAACTCCTAAATCCCTGTTCATTTCTCTTTCTGGCTTTTATTTTTTAGAATCTAAGCTTTTAATATTCGCAGAACAATGTCAACAATAAACCTCAATTACACAATCGCTGATGTCAAACAATGTGGTTCCTCCTGATGTATGTTCTTACTGGTCAGGAACGGGATGTGGTGAACGCACGTCATTATGATTGAGATTGAGATTAGCCTTTCAATCGACCTAAACGAGTATCTTGCTTTCCAAACAATATGTACTCTGTTTGCTTTTGCTTAACCTTTATGTTATGCATTTTTTTTCATCAATGGAGGACTATTATTCACAGAAGCTTGGCTACAGTTTGCCACATTCATCTAAATCAAATTTACCTTTACGGTATGAAGCTGAAACTGCAGGCTTTGTCTTTTTTACTCATGTTTGTCATGATGAACATGCACACTGTCAAACAACTGTGATTTCACTGGTGGAATCACTGTAATCTATATTATTATTATATTTATTACTATTATATTCTCATTTTTAGTATTAAACCTCTGTTAAAGATGTGCTGCACATTTCCTATTTGTCCAAAAAAAAGAGATTAAAGAGAGAAATAAATGAAAATGTTTTGTCTGTAATTGTTGTTCTATTTCTTATGCATACACTAGCCTCAGATAACCTTGAATAGTCCTGCACATACTATCAACCACAATACAGCTACAAAAAGCTAAGATTTGTTATGTAACAGTGTGCGATTATGCAATCAGGCAATTTTGCTGATTTACACACG
Organism: Garra rufa; assembly: GCF_049309525.1. Classification (NCBI taxonomy): domain Eukaryota; kingdom Metazoa; phylum Chordata; class Actinopteri; order Cypriniformes; family Cyprinidae; genus Garra; species Garra rufa. The sequence continues at coordinate 43,254,081 of NC_133370.1, forward strand.
CCTTGCAAAATCTGCAAAATGTTGCCAAAATAAGAGGAATCATACAAAATGCATGTTAATTTTTATTTAGTACTGACCTGAATAAGATATTTCACATAAAAGATGTTTACATATAGTCTACAAGAGAAAATAGTAGTTGAATTTATAAAAATAACCTCGTTCAAAAGTTTACATACACTTGATTCTTAAAACTGTGTTGTTACCTGAATGATCCATAGCTGTGTTTTTTAGTGATAGTTGTTCATGAGCCTCTTGTTTGTCCTGAACAGTTAAACTGCCCGCTGTTCTTCAGAAAAATCATTTAGGTCGCACAGATTCTTTGGTTTTTCAGCATGTTGTGTATTCGAACCCTTTCCAACAATGACTGTATGATTTTGAGATCAATCTTTACAAACTGAGGGACTCATATGCAACTATTACAGAAGGTTCAAATGCTCACTGATCCCCCAGAAGGAAACACAATGCATTAAGAGCCGGGGGTGAAAACTTTTGAACAGAATGAAATTGTGAACATTTTTCTAAATATCATAATTTTTTCATTTACTACTGCCCTTCAGAAACTACAAAAGATACTTACTTGTTTCCCACAAGACAAAATAAGTTACATTTACCCTGATCTTTAAATTCAAAAAGTTTACACCCCTGGCTCTTAATGTATTGTGTTTCCTTCTAAAGCATTAGTGAGCATTTGAACCTTCTGTAATAGCTGCATTTGAGGCCCGTATTCACAAAACATCTTAAGGCTAAAAGTAGCTCATAACTTGGTGATTTAGGAGAAAATCTTAAAAATAAAGGGCATGTCAATCCTAAATTTAGGACTCCTACATTTTTGCTCTAAGAGTATTTCACAAAGCATTTTAACACTAAAATCAGCTCCTAAATCTGTGAAACATTAGGAGTAGAGAAGAGGACTCCTAAGTCACTAAAACCAAATCACAAACTAGGCCTATCCTCTCTGCTGAAAAAAAAAAACATCACAGAAATTTGTAGTTTCCACTACAAATACCATTACAAATATTACAAACCATTAACTTTTAGCCATTAAGAGCATTAATAAATGGTTTCCTGTCCTTTTTTGGGACATATTCAATTAAGATTTAGTGGCTTTAACAAGCCACCAATAGAAGGTGACTAATTATAAGTAGAGATTAAGAGGCACTATTACAGTTACCATTAAAACCAATACAATTTCTATTTTAACCAGTAAAAACAAACAAAACATTTTTTATGGTTTCCATTTTTCTTTAGTTTTTTTTTTTTTTTTTTTTTTTTTGTCAGGGCTAAAATGGCTGTTGCCAGCTATCTGCCTTGGAACGTAAACATTTTAGGAACATGTTGCATTTATTGGCACACATATGTTTTCCCACAAATCTTTTTTGGTTTTGGAGGTTATCCATAATCATTTTCCTTTGATTATATCCTTGTTTTCATTAACAGGTTGGGTAAGAATCTGTTCTTAAGTCCAGTTCAGTTTTCTTTTACGTTTGCATGTCTTACTATCAGCCATGATTATTCTAGTCGGTCAATTAAAATGTTGTTTATATGCATATCTGCTAATTGTTTATGAGAAGCACACATGTAAGAGGCTGACAATTAGCTGAACATATACTTGTTTAATTATTGACACTAATGGACATTAGTGGCGAATTCTTCATTTTTAAACCTTTATTTGTATATGGCAACATAATATCGCCCTCTACAATATTTAATGAATAAATCTCTGACAGAGACCCCTCCCCTATCAGCCAATCACTGTGTGCATAGTTAGTTAGCATGCTGACATCATCCATAGCAACAAGGTCAACCCCGCCCTTACTCTTAGATTAAGACTTCTCTCTATTCCTTAGTAAAAGTTAGTTTCAGCGGCTTTGTGAATAGGTTTTAAGAGAAAACTCTTAGCAAAAAACTTACTGCTATTTAGGAGAACTCTTAGTGCTAAGATAAAATGTTTTGTGAATACGGGCCCAGGTCAGTACTACATAAAAAATAACATGCATTTTGTATGATCCCTCTTATTTTGGTAAAATAATTAACATTTTGCTGATTCTGCAAGGTGTATGTAAACTTTTGACCTCAACTGTAATTTTGTAGGCATTTTGAATTTAATATGTGTTAAATCAAAACTAGCAGTGGCTTAAAAACTCATTGGAACAAATCCATCAACAGTGTATTTGCCCTTAAAACAAACAGAAATCCAAGGGATTATGACACACTTATGGCACACTGTTGCATTTTTTACATAAATACATAAAAAAGGGTTAAATGTTTAAACCACCTTTACAGTTACATATCACTTGTTAGCTATTTCCCTGGTTTGCACAGACATAACAACAAAACACGAACATCAGAATGAACCAACGCTCTCATTCACCACATATCAGAGTACAGATCATGCAGACATGACATCTGCCACCACCCAGAAACGACTGAAGCGTATCCTGCACGGCAAGTCTGGTCTTATTGAGTAACAGTTATGCTAAAGTTTACCAGTAATGACGATGATCAGCGTAAGCCAGATGACCTTTGCGTAGCGAACACTCTGTTTGCACTGACTGAAATTAAAGTTGTTATAAAACATCTTAGGATATCATGGACACCACCCTTGAGATATAAAACATTTGATTCGATTGGGATTGTGTCTAGAGATATAGTCATCACTAGTCATATCTAAGGAGCAGGGGCTGATTGCATAAACTGCTTAGTCTTATAAGCCTGGTCATAACTTTCAGTTACATAAAAGGTAGATTGGCCTAATTTGAATCTGAAATGTAAGACTTGACCTGACTAATTGCTAGTTAATCAAACTATTTATTTTTATACACAGTATGAACATGGTGGGTATGTTTTTTCAACTGGCCCCAGAATATCAAAGAGACTTGAGCCTTGTTCAGACTGTCAGTCCAAATCTGATTTGTGCATAGCCGATTGCAATTTAGCAAGTGTGAACAGCAAAAAAATCACATGAAATCTGATCATTTTTTAATAAAATAGTTTCAAGCTACTTTCATATGTGGGTTGCACTGCAAAAAATGCTTTTCTTACTTGAATATCTGTCTTGTTTCCAGCCACAATATCTAAAAATTCTTAAATCAAGGATTTTCTGGACTAATAAAAATTATTGTCTTGTTTTCAGAAAAAACGACACAAAATTAAGTGCGTTTTTGCTTGAAACCAGCAAAATAATCCGCCAATGGGGTAAGAAAAATAATCTTGTTTTCTGTTTGAAATAAAAAAAAAAAATTGTTGGTTTACCCCATTGGCAGATTATTTTGCTTGTTCTAATTTTGACTATGTTTTCTGAAAACAAGAAAATAATTTTTACTCATCTAGAAAATTTTTAGATATTTTGGCTGGAAACAAAAAAAAAAGTAAAAATTGTGTGAAATTTGTGCGGTGTGCTTTGTTTGGCCAGCTATCCAGTGCGTTCTGATTGGCTGAATACCTCAAGCATGTGATGGAAATGTTACACCCTTACCATATTTAGAATATCAGCTTTCAAAGCAATACTCACACCAGTTATAAACTTTATTTGTTGCATCCAGTGGGGACATAATTACTGATTATAATGAGATAATACTCTCTTTTTTTTCCGCGTTGTGTCGCACCTTGAAAAAACATAAATATTGTTAATTTACATCTTTGTTCTATTTATTTATTTGTGCTATTTACATGATTTCAAACAGACCCACAGACGCCAGTTATGGCCCTGTCTACGCACCTTTTTTGAGTTTTAGTAGTTGGATTAAAGCTCGGATTAAAGCAACACATTCTAACTTCCTACGTTTGTGCCGTTGCCTCATAAGATGCAATATGACATTATGTTGTAAGACAACATCTGTATTGCAAACTGTATCGCTGTTATTGTTGTTTTTAGCGTAGCAATAACAACAACTTCTATTGCAACAGAAATGCATTTCCCAAAAGTACCGTTAGCTAACTATGGTCACAGGTTCCACTGAACTCTGTTGGTAACAATGGAACTTGGCAATCATACAGTTGCGATACACAATGTGGACAGTCAATCATCCGATTTGGACTGACAGCCTGAACAAAGCTTTAGTAGGCTAACCACAAAGCAACACCCTTGACAAAATAGCAGTTTTTTAAATTTTGAAAACTTTAAAAGAAATTATTTTCAATGCCAAACTGAGTTGCACAGGTTATTAAAAAGAGTTTTTCCAAATAATTTCAACATAATTTAGTGGTGGCCCTGAAACCAATTCATCTTATTTTACCACAGAAATGTCAAAATAATAGAAACTCTTTTAAAAGTTAAACATAACAGCATTAAAAGTTTACCCCAAAAATACAATTTACCCACTCTTTACCTATATGAGTTTCTTTCTTCTGCAGAACATAAAAGAAGATATTCTTGAAGAATGTTGACGTAGCCAAAAATAAATTCTAACAGGTTCGGAACAACTTGAGGGGGGAACTATCCCTTTTTAGTGAACTAAACACTCAAACATTTTTTATTTACTAAAACACATAAAATTATTGATTCCCATTTCCGCCAAATAAGAAAAAATATATACATACCTAAGTCATAATTATTAGATAAAAAGTTGAAGTTGTGAGATAAAAAGTCAAAATTATGACTTTAAAAAGTAATACATCAAAATTATAATTTACTTACACTGCCCTCCAAAATTTTGGAAACACCCCTGGCAAAGTGTGGCATAAATCCCTAACATTTTTTGGTGCAAATACATTAAAGTAACTTCACATTATTATTAAAGACCAGCAATAATAATTTTCATTTTAATTACATAATAATTGTCACAAGGAGTCAGACTGAGACGTGCGGATCCATTTGCAGCATTTATTGAGATGTGTCAACAGGCAAGAGTAAACACCAGAAAACAGGAACAACGTAGGTAATCCAGGAAACAGTTCAATACTCAAGCAATGGTCGCAATGGCAGGCAGCAGGAATCAATAACGGGGTACACAGTCCAGAGTCATACACAGATAATCCAACACAGAGGAAAACGCTTAGAATTACGACCATAGGAACAATAAGACTTCGCAAGGTGGCTGTGTGTGTGAGTGGCTTAAATGCATGTGGGTAAATGTGAAACAGGTGTATGCAGCAATCAGTTCAGTGGGAAACGAGGAGCAGCTGTGTGCAGTGATTGGTGCAGTGGCTTATGGGGATTGCAGTCCAGAATGTGTGTGCAAGAGTTCATGATGAGAAGACAGACCAGATACATGACAGAGCCCCTCCCCAAGGAGCGGCTTCCAGACGCTCTAACCACATAATACAACCTGGAGGGTGGTGGAGCGGAGGCGGAACAGGGGGAGGGATGGAAGGCCAGGTCCATGTAGGGGTACTGGAACCACGAACTGAGGCGGAGCCGACGGAGGGAGAAGCCATGGCGGAGGAAGGGTTGGCTCCTGCATGGGGCCGACCGACGGAGGTGGAGCCGGTGGAGCCCGAGGCGGAACCGGAGAGTCGATGGTCCTAGGTGACACAGAGGATCCGGAGGGCCAAGGCGGAGCCCAAGGCTCTGGCGACCCCGGCGGAGATGGAGGTCCGGAGGTACGCAGCGGAGCCGGAGTGACAGAGGATCGAGGCTGTGCCCACGGGAGGGAGGAGGTCCACAGAGCCGGCAGGACGGAGTGACGAGGCGCAGCCGGAGGAGTAGAGTCCAGAGGCGAAGGTGGGGCGACGACTGACCGGGGCGGAGCCGGAGAGACGATGGAGCCCGGAGGAGCTGGTGGGCCGACGGCCGACAACGGAGACGAGGGAGCACAGAGCCGGGGTGGAGCCGCAGGGTCGGAGGGCCGAGGTGGAGTCCAGGACTCTGAGACTGGAGGTGATGGTGAGGGGTTCTTCAGTCTGGACACCGATGGAGACTGGCAGTCCCACGGCAAGTCCTCTGCACCGAAGGTGGGATGTGGGTGAGCAGAGGGACTGTCAGGAGACAGAGGTGGCGGGACTGGAGCAGCAGGGAGGGTGGGTGGGAACAGTCCATGCATGAGCTCCGTGACCAGAACCGGGCAGACAGGAATCTCAGGACGACTGGATGGAACCAGCGGAGTCTCTGGAAGGCTGGGCGGAACCAGCGGAGGCTCTGGAAGGCTGGGCTGAACCAGCGGAGTCTCTGGAAGGCTGGGCGGAACCAGCGGAGTCTCTGGAAGGCCGGGCTGAACCAGCGGAGTCTCTGGAAGGCTGGGCTGAACCAGCGGAGTCTCTGGAAGGCTGGGCGGAACCAGCGGAGTCTCTGGAAGGCTGGGCGGAACCAGCGGAGTCTCTGGAAGGCTGGGCTGAACCAGCGGAGTCTCTGGAAGGCTGGGCGGAACCAGCGGAGTCTCTGGAAGGCTGGGCGGAACCAGCGGAGTCTCTGGAAGGCTGGGCGGAACCAGCGGAGTCTCTGGAAGGCTGGGCGGAACCAGCGGAGTCTCTGGAAGGCTGGGCGGAACCAGCGGAGTCTCTGGAAGGCTGTCTTGAGGAGCGGGCTCTGGACGACGCTCTTGTGAAGCGGGCTCTGGACGACGCTCTTGTGAAGCGGGCTCTGGACAACGCTCTTGAGGAGCGGGCTCTGGAGAACTGGACGACCCCAGCGGAGATTCAGGAGGGCTGGGCGTCTCCAGCGGAGACTCTGGAAGAGCAGGCTCTGAGCGAGCGGTCACTGGAGGGCGCTCTGGCGGCGCAGTCACTGGAGGGCGCTCTGGCGGCGCAGTCACTGGAGGGCGCTCTGGCGGCGCAGTCACTGGAGGGCGCTCTGGCGGCGCAGTCTCTGATTTGATGGTAGCCATCTTGTGCCATGGCTGTGGAAGGGGGCCCATCTTGAGAGCAGACTCTGGAAGGGCAGCCATTTTGCGAACAGAGTCTAGAAGGGAGGTCATCCTGTCAAGAGACTCTAGAAGGGAGGCCATCTTGCTTACAGACTCATGCGGGTCCATATTGTGATGCTGGAGAATAAAGCTGCTGGATCCTTGTAGTGGCGAAGTCTTCTGTCACAAGGAGTCAGACTGAGACGTGCGGATCCATTTGCAGCATTTATTGAGATGTGTCAACAGGCAAGAGTAAACACCAGAAAACAGGAACAACGTAGGTAATCCAGGAAACAGTTCAATACTCAAGCAATGGTCGCAATGGCAGGCAGCAGGAATCAATAACGGGGTACACAGTCCAGAGTCATACACAGATAATCCAACACAGAGGAAAACGCTTAGAATTACGACCATAGGAACAATAAGACTTCGCAAGGTGGCTGTGTGTGTGAGTGGCTTAAATGCATGTGGGTAAATGTGAAACAGGTGTATGCAGCAATCAGTTCAGTGGGAAACGAGGAGCAGCTGTGTGCAGTGATTGGTGCAGTGGCTTATGGGGATTGCAGTCCAGAATGTGTGTGCAAGAGTTCATGATGAGAAGACAGACCAGATACATGACAATAATGGCAGTCAGACATACCCCTTTGCCAGCTGTGATGCCTGGTTACTGGTTTAAACTTGGCCCAGGTTTTTAAAAGATTTTGGGGTCAGCACACCTTAATAGCTTCGACAACTGATTAAAACGCCAATTAAGTTTAGAATACAACGAACCCAAATTATGCAGAGCTGTAATAGCTGCTAGTGCTAATGGTGGATATTTTGATAAATTGAAAATTTAATTTTTTCTATGTATAAACTGTTTATGTAATACAATATGTTTTCGTAGTTTGTGTTGCCCCTTTTCAGTGCAAAATTATCACAAATTTAAAAGGATTCATGTCAATATTGCCCACTTTTCTGGGCCAGTTCCAAACTTTTGGAGGGCAGTGTAAGTCATAATTACGAGATTACGAGATAAAAAGTCACTTATATTGAAATTATAACTTGCTGGCTCACTATTGACTTTTCGAAAGTCATAATTTCAACGTTTTATCTCAAAATTATGACTTAAAGTCAAAATTTTGATTTAGTTAGTCATAATTTAATCTTTTTATCTCGTAATTATGACTATGATTTTTTTTTCTTACTAGGCGGAAATGGGCTTCCATATAAAATAGCACTTGATTTCAACATTTATTCTCCTTGTCCAGTCCTATTCAAAGCATGCTGGGATCTAGGGGCCTCATTTATAAAATATTGCACAGAAAATATCCTAAATTTGATCTTACAATCATCTCTCAAATATGCGTACATATGATTCATAGAATGAATACGCCTCTCTTTCAGATGTGAAATCTATGAATCGCAAAAGATCTTACATTTCCAAAAACCTGCAGTAGGCCTACTCTGACAAGAAAAGTATGTCTGCTCAGACCCGGATGTCACGCTAAGTTCTTTTCCACGTCAAAAGCAAGTTTTACAAACATGAGCGAATATGAGCAAACTCTAAGATCAAATCTGTGCATATGCACACTTTATAAATGAGGCCCAAAAAAATCTTCCACCCAAGTTATCAAAGACTTTTTTAATCAGTACAATAGACAAAAAGTCAAAAAGACAAAATTTACTACTACAAGGCAATCAAAAATTCAGTTTAAATGACATGCAATATTAAGTGCACTAATGATCAACACCATGTCAACAGAACTCACCAAAATAATATTTGCAATATTTAATTAAATCAATAAATCAGAATATTTAACTTGCAACCAATGTGTCCCCTAAATTTCTTTTTTAGAGTGTGGTGGGAAAGTTTTGCACCGGTAAGCAGCACTAAAAACCTAGTTTGGTAAATATAGCAGTTCACTAAAAATATATTTTCTGACGTTTTGTTGTTAATATTAGTACTCGCTTGAAAGAACAAAACAGAGGCAAGAGGAGGGGTTCTCAGTTATCAGTTCTCAGTTCTCTTACCCTAGTACATAGGGAAGATGCTTGGGACGTGCTATTTAGGGTACAGTGATTTCTTACTAAAAATCCCGTGACACTCAGGTCAACTTTTTCCATCGCCCCCATGTCAGGAGGCATGAAAGCTTGGGAATTTTTTTTGGGAGCTCCACAAAAAGTTTGCAGCGTTTGACGTCAAAGCGCTTGTTGTTCCAGAGTGCAGCACGTGGAAACTCAATACATGTGGGCCACTAGAGGCTTTTCTTAGGGCACTCGGCCCCAGAGGAGGAAGTGATCAAGGCAAAAAACAAGTCTGATCACTTTCCCTTCACAGAAAAGGCCGAACTTCCTGACAGCACGATCGTTTATCACGCACTCAAGATGAGGGCCAAGTTGCATATCTGATAATGCTTTCACAGAGCTCATTCAAGGAGACTAAAACAATGAGTTTGTTGACAGAGAGTAAGGCAGTTCAAATCAGGTCAGGCATATGCCACCACACTCTATATCTATACCAGTTTTTTTATATAACAATATTTGTTGAAACGATGCAATATTGGCCTAAGAACAATATAGATGAAAGAAAAGTTCAGATGTGCTGCTAATGAAACAAAACCCTTCTGTACTGAATGTGGCAAATCTAAATACAGTGATGTGAAAAGGTGTTTCAGATCATCAAACAAATTTAAATATTAATCAAAGATAACACAAGTAAACACAACATGCAGTTGGAAGGGTTTTTATTTATGAAGGGGAAAAAAATTCAAACCCACATGGCCCTGTGTGAAAAAATGTTGTTACTGTGGTTTATCACACCTGAGTTCAGTTTCTCTAGCCACACCCAGGCCTGATTACTGGGGGTGGTAGTGTGATGGTCTGGGGCTGTTTTGCTGCTTCTGGACCTGGAAGACTTGCTGTGATAAATGGAACCATGAATTCTGCTCTCTACCAAAAAATCCTGAAGGACAATGTCTGGCCATCTGTTCGTGACCTCAAGCTGAAGCGAACTTGGGTTCTGCAGCAGGACAATGATCCAAAACACACCAGCAAATCCACCTCTGAATGGCTGAAGAAAAACTAAATGAAGACTTTGGAGTGGCCTAGTCAAAGTCCTGACTTGAATCCTATTGAGATGCTGTGGCATGACCTTAAAAAGGCGGTTCATGCTCGAAAACCCTCCAATGTGGCTGAATTACTGTACAACAATTCTGCCAATATGAGTGGGCCAAAATTCCTGCACAGCGCTGTAACAGACTCATTGCAAGTTATCGCAAACGCTTGATTGCAGTTGTTGCTGCTAAGGGTGGCCCAACCAGTTATTAAGTTTAGGGGGCAAACACTTTTTCACACAGGGCCATGTGGGTTTGGATTTTATTTTCCTTTCATAATAAAAAACTTTATTCAAAAATTGCATGTTGTGTTTACTTGTGTTATCTTTGATTAAAATTTAAATTTGATGATCTGAAACATTAAAGTGTGACAAACATGCAAAAAAATAAAAAATCAGGAAGAGGGCCAATACTTTTTCACACCACTGTATTTGTATTCACATGCATGTAAGCAGGTTTAGATACAGAGTAGTTTAGGATATCATTCTAGGTAATCAGTCGCTTTGGAAGGTAATCTGTTGGCCGCATCTAATCTACTCTCTCATCCAGCACCACCAACAAACGTCAAACAATCTGCCAACAGAGAATAATGACGTCTTACACTGTGCCACACAGCTGAACATATTACCTAACATAAAAAACAGATCCTGTTCCGTGTGTACATACTAGGTACTTATAGCAATTACTGGGCAATAACTGGGTAATAACTAGATACTAACACTGAACCTATCTCTAAATCTAATGTAGTTACCTTATACTACCAGAACTTTCTTGGGTAAGTACCAAGTACACATACTGAAAAATAAAGTGTAACCAAAAAATGTTTTCATGTTCTGTCACTGATTAATAACACTTATTAATAAAAATTAAACATTATGTGCAAATACATATTGTGGGTTTAATGCATTCCCTAATTTAATAAAACTTTTTTATATTTTATGTTTACTGTAGAATTTCACTGCAATTTAATCTTGATTTTAAAAAAATAAAGAAATAAATAGTCTTCCCATGTTTATTCCTGTTAGCTAACCTACTCTGGTGTTCTTGGTGTAATTTCTGTGAAATGACTCTTGGCCTACCTATTTCCAATCAGTCATCTCAGATGAGAGATTCCAGTAGTTGTTGACAAGATTTCCAGATTACATTGGCCTTATTTTGCTGTCTTTTTTTGCAATCTGAAAATCAGTTTTGGCTGCTGACCCCTTGTGGCTATATATGGTACCTCAGCTCTGTTACAAAACAGTTTTAGCAATGCATGACAATGTACACTACGAGTCAAAAAATTTTTGAACAGTAAGATTTTTAATGTTTTATAAAGAAGTCTCTTCTGCTCACCAAGCCTGTATTTATTTGATCCAAAGTACAGCAAACAGTAAAATTTTGAAATATTTTTACTATTTAAAATAACTGTCTTTAATTTAAATATATTTTAAAATGTAATTTATTCCTGTGATTTCAAAGCTGAATTTTTGCATCATTACTCCAGTCACATGGTCCTTCAGAAAACATTCTAATATTCTGATTTGCTGTTTAAAAAACATTTATTATTATTATTATTATTATTATTATTATTATTATTATTATTATTATTATTATTATGTTGAAAACTACTGAGTAGAATTTTTTATAATGAATAGAAAGTTCAGAAGAACGTCTCGGTTACGTATGTAACCCTCGTTCCCTGAAGGGAATTGGGACGAATTGGGATATCCCCTAGAGAGACCAATCCTCTTTGTGTGTAAACTAAACGAGCCAATGCACATTGGCATGCATGATTGCATCCAGCTGTCGCTGATCACAGCATGAGCATAAATAAGCAGCAGGTGCAATGCATAGACAGGTTTTCGCTGAGGAGCGGTGGTACAGCAGCTGAGGTGACGGGACGTGACGTCTCCGTTCCCTCCTTCAGGGAACGAGGGTTACATACTTAACCGAGACGTTCCCTCTAAGTCGGTCTCTCGACGTCACGTCGGAGACCGACGAATTGGGATCCCTAGCAAAGCGCCGCAGCTGCTGCCCCCCTCCAGTGTCCTGAGCAAGCCTCCTGGCCTCCAATTTTTCTGCTTAGACCAAGGGCGGAACAGGAAGACCAGTCACTGTATAACATAGCACTACCCACTTCAGTGAGGCTGGAGCACTGGGAACGGGCGGAGCCCCCACCCATCCTGCAGGAGGTTCGGAGCAATACGCATATGGCTCAACTAGGACATATGGAAGATTGGAGGTGATTGAACCCTCGTGATGATGGTAGACGGTCTACCGGGGAACACGGCCTCTGCGGGTTACCGTGGAAGATATATGGGATTCAGTTAAATCTCTCATGTATCCCGAGCCTTCTATCGGTTCTGAAGGATTCAACGAGAGAGGCCTGGCGCCTAGACGTTCCGCCACGTCAGGAGCCGGGGAAGGAGGAACTCGACAGGGTCAACTATGTGGACACTCTGGAGAAGATAGCAAGCTGACCCGAGCCAGTGCCACTCTGTGTTTCTTCCCATTTGAGGTGAGAACACAGGAGGAAACTGGCACTACAAGAAGGCTATAAAACCTAGCGAACGTGTTGGGGGTTGCCCAGCCCGCAGCTCTACAAATGTCAGATAGCGAGGCGCTGCGAGTCAGCGCCCAGGAGGATGCAACACTTCTAGTTGAGTGAGCTCGCAACCTGAGCGGGCAGGGCACACCCTGAGCTTGATAAGCCAGGGCGATGGCATCCACTATCCATTGAGCCATCCTCTGCTTGGAGACGGCCTTCCCCTTCTGCCGTCCTCCGTGACAAACAAAGAGCTGGTCTGAGGTCCTGAAGCTTTGCGTCCGGTCAACGTAGCATCTTAATGCTCGGATGGGACACAGCATTAAGATTGAGACAAACATGCTAGTAACTTGTTAATCATGCTAACAACATGCTAGTAATATGCTACACATGCTAGCAACATGCAAGCTAATTATGATCAAATCATGTTAGCAACATGCTAATCATGCTAGAATCATGCTAATCATGCTAGAATCATGCAGCAACATGCTAGTTACTTGCAAATGATGCTAACAATATGCTTGTAACATGTTAATCATGCTGTAAACATGCTAGAAACATCTTAGTAACTTGCCATCCATCTATCTATATAAAATGCCCTCCACTAATATTGGCACCCTTAGTAAATATGAGCAAAGGTGACTGTGAAAATAAATCTGCATTGTTTATCCTTTAGATCTTTCATTCGCAAAACTCACAAAATTCTAACCTGTCATTGAAGCAAAACGATGGAAACTGGTGGGAAATCTCATTATGAAATAGATGTTTTTCTCTAGTTCACGTTGGCCACAATTATTGGCACCCCTAGAATTTTGTCTAAGTAAAATATCACTGAAGTATATTCCCACTAATATTACAATTTGTTTAGCACACCAGGGTGGCTAGGAGTATAAAATTGTCCAGTCATGACTTTCTGTTCCACAGGATTATAAATATGAGGAACACAAAAGCCAAATTCCCTTAATCATCCATCAGAAGTAAAACCAAAGAATGTAGTTCTGATGTGCAGAACCAGTTTGTCGAGCTTCACAAAATAGAAAGTGGCTGTAAGAAAAGCGCTAAAACAATGAAAATCCCCATTCCCAATTAAGAAGTTCCAATGAACTAAAGATGTTACAAATCTGCCTAGAAGAGGACGTGTGTCTATATCATCCTAATGCACGATAAGGAGGAGAGTTTGAGTGGCCAAAGACTCTACTAGGATCACAGCTGGAGAATTGCAGAGAATTGTTAAGTCTTGGGGTCAGAAACCCTAAAATAAAATGATCAAACAGCCCCTACATCACCACAAGAGGGTTTCAAGAAAAATCCTCCTGGCTCACCCAAAAACAAACTCCAGCATATTCACTTGTCAGACATGATTGGAACTTCAAACAGGACTGGCTTCTATGGTCAGATGAAACTAAAAATTAGCTTTTTTGGCAGCTAACCCTCCAGATGGTTTTGGTGCAGACAGGGATAAAAAAAAGTACCCCATGCCCACGGTTAAAAATACTGCTGGTTCTTTAATGTTGTGGACCTGTTTTTCTGCCGGAGGTCCTGGACATCTTGTTTAGATACATGGCTTCATGGATTCTATCAAATACCAGCAGATAAAAAATCAAAACCTGACTGCCTCTGTTAGAAACTTACAATGGGCAGTGGTCTTCCAGCAGGATGATGATCCAAACCAAACATCAAAATCAACACAAAATTGTCACTGAGCACAGAATGAAGCTTCTACCATGGCCGTCCCAGTTCCCTGACCTGAACCCTGTATAGAAACTAAGAGAAGAAGCACCAGCATAAAGCTGGGAAGAGAGAGATTCTGGAGAATCGAGAGATTTTGTTTAAATGGAATGGCCTCTGATCTCTTGTCAGGTATTCTCCAAACTCATTAGACATTGTTGGAGAAAACTCAGAACTGTTATCTTGGGAAAAGGATCTTGCAGTAATTGGGTGCCAATAATAGTGGCCAACGTGAACTAGAGAAAAACATTTATTTCATAATGAGATTTCACCCCTAGGTTCTATTGTTTTACTTCAATGACAGGTTAGAATTGTGTGAATTTTTTGAATGAAAGATCAAAAGGATAAATTATGATTTATTTTCACATCCACCTTTGCTCATATTTACCAAGGGTGCCAATATTAGTGGAGGGCACTGTATCTATCTATCAAACCATTTCAGACTGAAAACCGTCAAACTTAATTAAAACTTTTTAAACTTCCTGGCCAGGCTTTTCAAGCCAAATTTTTTTTTATCTAGTTTAAAGTCAAAATGTCTTAATGATGGAATTGTTTCTTACAAACACAAATTTTCCCTTAAAAAAACATTACTTGAAGGTGTGAACATTTTCAGCAAAACATTTCAATGATTTTGACATCAAAGCACTGAGTATAAGGTGAAAGACAAAAAAAATGATATAATTATAAAAATATAATAAAAAAAAAAAAAATCTATTCATTTAGAAAAATACTCAACTTGTGGCCTCAGACTTTGGTTCACCGGCAGGCGGCGCTTTATCATATAAATATCGTTCACTAGATCAGACCAGAGTCCGTTTGCCCCCTCATCCCTTTTGTGAACGTACGAACCCTACTACGGCTTGGCTTGGCTCATGAATATTAATGACGCAACGTGACGCAGGCCCACCTGATTTGCTGACGGAGTGGCGTAGAACTCTAGTGAATTTGCGAACCAACGAATCCTGCTACATTGAAAGGCTTGGCTCATGAATATCAATTCGTCACCTGACTGGACGGTCCAAGAAGGTTACCAACCTACGTCGACCGTGACCTTATTAATATTCATGAGCAAAGCCTCCGCCATAGTAGGGTTCGTAATTACGCGACCCTCCCACACTGTTCTCCGTTCATCGGCTGTCCTCAGCATCCCCTCTGTGATGATGGCGTGTGTGGATGCTGCTGATGCGGCGGTGCCCGGGGCCTAACCCACCGGTTACCGGGAAACCCGAGAGACGAGGACGTGAGGGGCTGGGCAGTATGAGCCTTTCCTTTAACGACCGGTTACCGGATCACTGCTGTATCTCATGTCAGTTTGTTTGCTCGCCTGAAACCGAGGAATGAAGTGCTGCAACCATGATGCAAGGTAAAAAAAAATCCACTTTGGGCCCTTAAATTCATCGCTTGTCTGTTGAGGTTATTTATTCGCGTGCTAATGTTCCCTAGCCGGCTGTACTGTACATGACATCCAAACACAGCACATGCTTGTTTTGGTGTCTGTCTCCTTGAAGGAGGTGAAGGATTATGTGTCTCACGTTGTATGGCCAGTGGGCATGTGTATTTGCACCGTGACACACACAAACATCATGATATGGCACATTTAAATCTAGGCTTTTCTGTGGGCCAGCTTTGCACATGTGGTCCAGTGCACAAAATAAATCTGCCATCAGGATGCTTATGTGTCTTTGCTCTGTGGTCCACAGTCCCACCCTCATGATCTTATAGGTCACTTCATGCCATGATTTAGTTCCTCTAATTTAAAGGGATAGATCACCCAAAAATGCATTTTGTCAACATTTATTCATCCTGGTTTAGTTCCAAAGCTGTGTGTTTTTAAGGAAATTCTGAAGAATCCCTAGTGAAAAATAAATGCACTAAAATGTATTTGAAATACTTTTATTTCATGCTAAAGATACTGAAGATACATTTACATATTTATGTACTTAATAAAAACACCCTGGAATTGTACTCTAAGTATACTAAACTAATTTTGTATTTAATGCACTTTAATTATGCAAAAGAAGTGCTGAAGATAAAGATATATTTGTATATTTGAGTATGCTAAAGTGGACTATTGCAGGTATACTTTAGGTACACTTGAAAAATCTTACATTTAAAGACCGATATTATTGTCATGCAATTCTTATTAGTAGCGACATTAAAACACATTATAAGCTTAATATTAAGAAATGTGAATTGTGCACAAGTAGTACTCCAAATAAATTTTAATTTTTATATCAGTAAGTCTTCAGGGATATGTCAGTAAATGTGTTCATATATTTTCACTATGCTTAGTATTTTAAATGTATTACTTTTTTAGTAGGAATAAGCTTTTTTGTATTTTTTCCCAAATGCTTACAATGTGTGGGAACTGGAGCTTTCAAACTTCACATTGGATGCAAAAGCATTATATAAGTACCATATACACTACCGTTCAAAAGTTTGGGGTCAGTAATTTAAAGTTCATTTTCTTTTCTTTAAAAAATTATAATACACATACTAGAATATATTTTGAATAAATGCACTTACATTTCGATTCATCACAAAATGCAAAAAAGATATCAGTTTCAGCAAAAATATTAATCAGCACAGCTGTTTTCAGCATTGATAATACTTATTTTTTTCTTTAGCATCAAATCAGCATATTAGAATGATTTCAGAAGGATCACTGAAGACTGGAGTTATGATGCTGAAAGTTCTGCTTCGCCATCTTAAGAATAAATTACATTTAAAATGTATTCAAACAGAAATTACTTCTTTCAAAAAAAGTAGTATCTTTTAATAGATTAGTTGATACCATTCTCAATACCAGTCTAAAGGATTACTCCACGTTCAGAATAAAAATTTCCTGATAATTTACTCACCCCCATGTCATCCAAGATATGAATGTCTTTCTTTCTACAGTCACAAAGAAATTACGTTTTTTGAGGAAAACGTTTCAGCATTTTTCTCCATATGGTGGACTTCAATGGTGCTCAACGGATTAGAGGGTAAAAATGCAGTTTTAATGCATCTTTAAAGGGCTCTAAACAATCCCAGCTGAGTAATAAGGGTTTTATCTAGTGAAACAATCGGTCATTTTCTTAAATAAATTAATATTTAAACACTTTTTAGCCACAAATGCTCATCTTGTCTAGCTCTGCGATGCGCATGCGCACTCTGTGCATACACTTTTACTTTGTAAACACTGGATCTGCAGCGATGTAGGATTTTTTCGACATACCCTAACTGTACTGTAGTCAAGATGCGCATTTGAGGTTAAAAAGTATATAAATTGTACATTTTTAATAGAAAACCTTTAACCTTCAATCTGTTGAGCACCATTGAAGTCCACTATATTAAGAAAAATCCTGAAATGTTTTCCACAAAAAAAAAAAAATATTTATTTGCGACTGAAGAAAGAAAGACATGAACATCTTGGATGGAAATTTCTTATTTTAGAAGTGGAGTAATTCTAAGTAAATCCAGAAAAATGCCTGTTTGTCTACAAATTAGATGCAGACCTTGAGGGAATAATGGTTTAAATTTCAATTGGTTTCTCAAACCAGTTTACCAAATGTGACCCTGGACCACAATAATAATAATACATCATAAGGGTCAATTTGAAAAAAAATGGGATTTATACATTATCTGAAAGCTGAATAAATAAGCGTTACATTGATGTATGGTTTGTTAGGATAGGACAATATACAACAATTTGAAAATCTGTAATCTAATGGTGAAAAAAAAAAAATCAAAACATTGAGAAAATCGCCTTTAAAGTTGTCCAAATGAAGTTCTTAGCAATGCATATTGATAATCAAAATTTAAGTTTTGATATGTTTATGGTAGGAAATTTACAAAATATTGTTCATGAAATCCTAATGATTTTTGGCATAAAAGAAAAATCGATCATTTTGACCCATACAATGTATTTCTGGCTATTGCTACAAATATACCTGTGCTACTTATTACTGGTTTTGTGGTCCAGGGTCACACATGTCTTCGAAAGACTTAGAATGTAGTGTATGTGTTGTATGGATCACCCTTATGATGTGTCCTTTTTTGAAGCTTGAAAACTTCAGTCCACATTGATTGTCAGTGCAATCAATTATTGGAAAGAGCAGCCAGTACATTCCTCAAAATTTCTTCTTTTGTGTTCTACAGAGAAAGAAAGTCATAATCTTACCAAACTGTCCGTATTAAGTGGCATTTTAGGATTCAAGTGTTTAGTTAGCAAGCTGCACGCAGTTTCATCTCCTCATATTTGTTTTGTAGTAACTCGACTTAATTGCTTCACGTTTAGCCAAGCGGAGGAGGAAATGTCAGCTTTTCTCTAGAGGCCTTTTAGACTAGAAGCATCATGAGTGAACCCACAACTCGAGGCTTATGCACTGGCACTGAGCCCCCCAAGCCGGCCCATAGGCCATCATGCCAAGATCTCCAGGCAAAAAAGTCTTGTGACTTATTTGGTAAAATCGTCCAGTATAATGCCAGTTCTCAAGGGCTTTTGTTTCTGCATTAAAGTAAACTGGCAGATAGAGAAAATATTGAAGAATAAGCATTAGATCTTGCATTTTGGTTGCTGCTGACACCCTTCCATCAGTAAATGACAGTAAATGCATAGCCTCATTGCAAAATTTGGTTTCATCCAGGTTAAACATGCACTTTGAATCCCAGTACAGAGTTAGAGAGTGATGTTGCCTTGATGTAAATATTTAAAAGAAACCAAAAAATATAATCATTTAATTCAGTCAACTTAGAATGAGGTCTCGGGGAAAAATGTTTTTGCATTTTTTAGTTGCACATGTTGAAATATTTATGTGAAATGTCACTCCCCTGGTGACTGAATTCTGCGTTTGTTTTTCAGATGCTAGTGAAGTTTGGGTAGTTGATAACAAGCAGTGTGGCATACTTTATCTAAAAACATTAAAAACATAATTACATAAACATAACTTGCATAATTGATACATACTGCATTCAAGATATACACATTAATCTGCAACAATAAAACAATTAAATCACATGACTATCTCCAGCACAATAAGAGATAATTATAAACATATACAGTACTGTTCAAAAGAAAGATTGGGGATAGTAAGTTAGTAAGTTCTATTAAAATTATTAAGCAGCACTGCAACTGTTTTCATCATTGGTAATAACAATAAAGGTTTCTTGAAGACACCAAAGACTGGAGTAATGATGCTGAAAATTCTTTTTGCATCACAGGAATAAATGACGTTTAAAAATATATACAAATAGAAAACAGTTATCTTGAAATGTGTAATTGTAGAATAATTCACAATATTACTGTTTGTATAAACAAATAAATGCAGGTTAAAATCTTACCGACCCCAAACCAAACCCCAATGATAGAAATTAATACTTTTATTTAGCAGGGATGCTTTTCATTGATCAAAAGTGATGATAAAGACATTTATGTTACAAAAGATTTCTGTTTCAAAGAAATACTGTTCTTCGGA
Organism: Garra rufa; assembly: GCF_049309525.1. Classification (NCBI taxonomy): domain Eukaryota; kingdom Metazoa; phylum Chordata; class Actinopteri; order Cypriniformes; family Cyprinidae; genus Garra; species Garra rufa. Next base: position 43,273,669 of record NC_133370.1, read on the forward strand.
ACTTTCTGTTCTTCAAAGACACCTGAAAAAAATCTACTCAACTGTTTTCAGTGTAATAATATTAATAATAATAATAATAAATGTTTTTTGAGCAGCAAATCAGAATATTAGAATGATTTCTGAAGGATCATGTGACTGGAGTAATGATGCAAAAAAATCAGCTCGGAAATCAGGAATAAATTACATTTTTCAATATATTCAGTTAGAAAGCAGTTATTTTAAATAGTAAAAATATTTCACAGTTTTACTGTTTTTGCTGTACTTTAGATGAATGCAGGTTTGGTGAGCAGACTTCTTTAAAAAACATTAAAAATCTTACTGTCCAAAAACTTTTGACTGGTAGTGTAAATCATTGTTCTAATATATTGTATTTGTGTATAGGTATAATATGTCATGAGCACTTTTAGATCAACTGATGTTGTTCTTCTTGTTACATGTTGCACTAGAGAAACTATTATTTTGTTTCTGATGACTTTTAACAGGACTGAAAAAGCGTACCCGAAAGGCATTCGGGATACGGAAGAAAGAAAAGGACAGTGACTCCACGTGAGTAAGAACAGTCCGTGATATGACCGTGGCCGTCAGCTCCACACATAATTGGGCTTTCTATAATGAATATGCATTGCTAAGACTTGGCTCAGTGTCAGTTTGTCAAAAGTGCAGAAGTAGAAGAGCCAGTCTTTTACTATTGGCATAAATTCTGGTCCACATGGCAGCTTATTTTTAACAAAAACCACCCACTTCAACAGGAAAAGACAACTGGACTAAATTTACAATAGAGAAACCAACTGTTGAGTCCATTTTGTCCACAACAATATCTAAAAGCCTCACAATTTTTCTAGTTTTATATGATTGACTGAATGAGAAAGTATTTAATAAAATAATAAATAAATCTAATAAAATATTTTAGGGTTAGGTATAACCACAAAAGGTAATATTCATTTTAATTTAGCCCATGGAGTTATGCAGTGTTTTTGATTATATATCCTGGTTTTTCAAGACATTGTCAATACATGTATTTCAAAGACAAAAATTCCATTTGAGTAGGTGAATTTAATTGAGAAATATTTCATAGTAGTACATTTTTTGTGGTTTCTGCTTATTGTAATGCTTATTTAGTCAGATTTTAAATTATTTAAAGTATATTAATGCCCCCTTGGTATTTTCTTCTGATCCCTTAGTTTTTAAGAACCACTATCCTAGGGACATGTCAATCTAAAATGGATAATATACTATAATAATAGCCTTCACTGGCAAAAAAGTCACAAATTTCCACAAAATGTTGTAATTATTGAGAAATTAGAATCAGTACCAGCTTTTATCACAACAACAACAACAAAAAAAACTCTGAAAGCACAATAATATAATTTTGCTTGTGCTTATTTAGTTTATTGTCCTTTAAGTTGATCATGAAAAGATTTTCTAAAAATTTGATACCTCACAAAATTGGGAAAGTCCAGTTAGGCATAACCACAAAAGGTAATAATAATTCAAGTTTTGCCCATAGAGTTATGCAGTGTTTATTCATTTACATGGCTTTTCCAGGACTACAATTTTTTTTTTCATCAAATATCCAGGTTTTTTAAGACATTTTCAATACAGGTTCATCAAACACAAAAGAAAACATTCGAGGAGGTGAATTAAGTTAAGAAATATTTCATAGTAGTACATTTTTTGTGGTTTTGGCTTATTGTAATGCTTATTTAGTCAGATTTTATATAATTTAAATGTATTATATTAATGCCCCCTTGGTATTTTTTTCTAATCCCTTAGTGGTTAAGAACGTCTATTCTAGGGACATGTCAATCTAAAATGGATAATATACTATAATAATAGCCTTCACTGGCAAAAGAGCCACAAATTTCCAAAAAATGTTGTAATTATTGAGAAATCAGAACCAGTACCAGCTTATATACAATATATAATTTTACTTGCGCTTATCTAGTTTATTGGCCTTTAAGTTGAACCACTATTTTAAGGGCATGCCAATCTAAAATGGATAATATACTATAATAATAGCCTTCACTGGCAAAAAAGCCACAAATTATTGAGAAATCAGAATCAGTACCAGCTTTTATCACAAAAAAACTCTCATTTTGCTTGTGCTTGTCTAATTTATTGGCCTTTAAGTTTATAATGAAAAGATTTTCCAATGTGATACCATTGACACCTCACAAAATTTGGAAAATCCAGTGGGCCCTGTTACCTTGCAAACACTTTGTATATAAAAACGGTATACCTGACTTTGGATGTTGCATATCAGCCCGCCAGTTATATTGAATATTATAATTTTGAGTCAGTTTGTAATAATATTTTAGTGTACGATGTATATAAAATGGTCCGTAAATAGAGTGTGGGTTGACATCTGAAGCCGACACTGAGCAGGGTCACATACTGTAATCACAATCTATTGTCTTTTTGCCCATTTATTTGGTAAATTTGAAGTATATGTGTGTATACTTATTGTATATACTTATCATTGAGATATATTTAAAATCTGAACATTTGCTTTTATTTCTTTCAGTGGATCACCAGACAAAGACAAATCTGTGAGTACAACATAATCCATGACAGCGAAGACGAATATACCTTAAGCATTGTTGTGAAATAATATATCATAGTTTTTTCTTACAATGTCTCATCCCACATTTCTTTCCCAGAAAAAAGCCAATGGTGCACCTAATGGCTTCTATGGTGAGATCGACTGGGATCGATATGTAAGTAAATCTCTCAGAATGCAGATTTTTCATGTTTTCTTTATAGTTCCTGTGAATGTAATCCCTCATGTGTTTATCTGTTCTGTAACAGAATTCTCCTGATGTGGATGATGAGGGTTTCAGTGTTAAACCCGGAGAACAAGGGGGAAATATCCTTCCAGTCTGCGCTTGCATATTGATCTGTACTGTTTCTCACCTTTTCTGACTTTTAATTAGTTAAAAAAGGCTAAAAACTGTAGAAAAAAACTTCTTTAACAAGACTCACCAGCTCCAAAAGTCCAAAAGACGTTCTTCTCCTCCAGTGAGTCAGAGGGAGAGGAGGAGCATGGGAAGAAATTTAAGATCAAGATCAAGCCGTTGGCAGCAAACAGTGGGAATTGCACAGTGTCTACTATGGATGAGCTGAAGGCCTCAGTAGGGACGCTGGCGATCTCTCCTTCACCTCTGGTTAGTGTCAGAGTTATGTTTTACAGAGCTGATGTCTCGTAATATTCACACTCAAATACTTAGATGATTTCCTCTGTTTTTGTGTTTGTTTCCTCACACAGAGAAAGAGTCCGGTAAGCAAGTGTTTTTACACTTCCTTAGACCCTTAAAGATGCAATTACAGTTGCATAATATTTGTCACATTAGTTTGGTTTACATATCTTAGCTCTTAGGATTATTACAGCAAATTAATCAGTCAGATTCCTAGTTCAAGATGGTGTAACAATATAGGGATACATGATATTGCATATCAGTAATTTTAATTATTTATTGGTTGGTGTTTGTCGATATTAGGTATATAATTGCACGTATGTATATTCATTACTTGTACATTTATAATAGATTTGCAATCATCTAGTGCTCACTTAAAGTCAATCTTTAAAAACACTAATAATCTAATAACACTGTTATATGTAATGTGTAGCAAATCTTATTTGTATAGTTCACCCAAAATAAAAATTCTGTCATTAATTACTCACCCTTATGTCGTTTCAAACCTGTAAAACTTTTGTTCATCTTCGGAACACTAACTGAGATATTTTTGATGAAATCCGAGAGCCTACATAGACAGCAACGCAACTGACGCATTCAAGGCACAGAAAGATAGTAAGGACATTTGTTGTGTGTTGTGGTACGTTAGTAAGCTAACACAAAAGAGAAGAAATTGGTAAATAAAGTTGTTTCCTTGCACAAAAAAGTATTCTTGTAGCTTTATAATTTAAGAGTGAACCACAAATGTCACATGGACTATTTTATCAATGTCCTTACTACGTTTCTGGGCCTTGAATGTGGCATTAACATTGCTGTCTATGCAGGGTCAGAAAGCTCTCGGATTTCATCAAAAATATCTTAATTTGTGTTCTGAAGATGAGCGAAGGTCTCACAGATTTGGAACGACATGAGAGTAATTAATGACAGAATTTTCGTTTTGGGGTGAGCTATCCCGTTAAAATAAACATCCTTTTTTCACACGCATGAACACAAAACTGTTCTAAAGTTTGGAGTCAGTAAGATTTTAATTTTGTATGCTTTTAAAACAAGTCTGTTATGCTCACCAAGGCTGCAGTCATGTGATCAAACTTTTTTTTAGATTATGACATTTTATTGCAATTTCAAATAACTGTTTTCTACTTTAATACTGTATATTTGTCAAATTAAAATGTAATTTATTCCTGTGATGGCAAGGCTGAATTTTCACGAACCTTTAGAAATCATTCTAATATGCTGATATGATGATCAAGAAACATTTCTTGTTATAATAAATGTGGAAACATTTGTGTTGCTTAAAGGAGTAGTTAACTACCAGAGCAAACATTTACAAATAATGTACTCACCCTGTTGTCATCAAAGATGTTCATGTCTTTCTTTCTTCATTCGTAAGGAAATTATGTTTCGTGAGAAAAACATTTCAGGATTTCTCTCCATATAGTGAACTTCGTGAGTTTGCCCACGAGTTTGAACTTCCAAAATGCAGTTTCAGCTCAGCTTCAAAGGACTCCAAACAATCCCAGCCAAAGAATAAGTGTCTTATCTAGCGAAACCATCAATAATTGTCTAAAAAATATATACTTTTAAACCTCAAATGCTCATCTTGTCACGCTCTGCCATGCACATGCGTACTCTGTGCAGTCCTGTTCAAGACAGGTAGGGTATGTCAAAAACTCCCATCTCATTTTCTCCTCCAACTTCAAAATTGTCCTACATCGCTGTTTTACCTTTTTTGTAAAGGGTGTTTGACCTTCTTTGCAAGTTCTCTTTGTAAACAGTAGGTTGGCGCTTCTGCAGTGATGTAGGATTATTTTAAAGTTGGAGGTAAAAATGAGATGGGAGTTTTTCGACATACCCTAACTGTTGAACCGGAGTACACAGAGTATGTATGCGCATAACAGAGCTAGACAAGACAAGCATGTGAGGTTAAAAAGTTTATAAATTTTTTTTTTTTTTTTAGAAAGTGACCAATCATTTTGCTAGTATTTAGAAAGTGACCAATCATTTTGTAGCTGCATTATACTGCATTTTGGAAGTTCAAACTCATGGGCACCATAGAAGTTCACTATATAGAGAGAAATCCTGAAATGTTTTCCTCAAAAAACTATTTTTTATGACTGAAGAAAGAAAGACATGAACATCTTGGATGACAACAGAGTGAGTACATTATCTGTAAATTTTTGTTCTGGAAGTGAACTACTTTAATATTTTTGTGGAATATGTGATACATTGTTTATTTATTTATTTATTTATTTAGTTTATTTTTATTTTTATACTGATTAAAAATTTGAATTTCTTAAAAATAAATCTTACTGACCCCAAACTTTGTTTATTATTACATTGGAATATTATTTCATACATTTTTATGCTGTGATGCCTTGTACGCTTGTACTATTTAGATTATTATTTTTCTGAAAATAATCTGATAAACAGTAAGAATTTTAATATTGGTGCAGTTATGTTTCAATAAATACTGACATACAGTCAAACCAAAAATTATTTAGACACCATATATTATTTTTGATGTTATTTTTACTAGTTGGTGCAGGGCACTATAGTTCATTTATGTAAGTGAGGATAGCAAAATAAAATAAACTGACATATTATACCCAAAAATTCTTCATACAGTGGACTACCAGTTAAATTTGGGACAAAAAAATAATTTAGACACTTTAACCTGAACATGTTTTTTCTTTAATTCCTAATACCACTTTTGTTTCTACAGACTAAACCAAATTAAGCATTGCTTGGTAATTGGTCAACAAAGTATTGATAGTTGTGTAAATATTGTCATACTAACAGCTGTCTGAATTTTTTGGTTGATTGTAATCCATTACATACATTTCTATCAGTTATCCGACATTATCAAGGTGAATTTGTTCAAACACAGTTTGATTCTTTTAAATTACCATTTTCTAAACTATAGTGAATAAAATGTGAGAAATGTTGAAGGTGTCTAAATAAATTTCGGTTCGACTGTAGATGAGCGTCAATCATAAATTCACTATTTAAACAGAAATTATTTACATTATTTGAATAAATGACTTTTATGTACATTTACGTTTATGTATCCAAAGCAGTACATTGCATCTAACTTATACAAACCCTTGAGCATGATATTTCTATTACCCTGTTGTACTATTTGAGTTACAGAAACACATTTATAATGCATTTATGCTTCATGTATAATGCAGAAGTGTGCTTTTACAGTTTTATTTAACTTTGTAATATCACACACAATTAGTAGAGCAGGTTTGCCAGTCTAGATATTAAGAAACATTTTGGTTTGGTCTGTATGCATTAGGTGAGGAAAGGTCCATCCCAGACATTGTTTATTTTTTGTTAATACTGTCACTCGCTCTCTGACCAGGTCTGTTCTTTCTCCTTTTTTGCTGATCTCAGAGGCGAAGTCCAGTAAGTATGGATCTTGTAAATGTCAAAAACAACTAAAAAAATGTGTTGCGTATGATACAGAGGTCTGATGCTGCTATCGCATGCGCAGTAGAGCCATTGTTAGGTTGAACCTTTCATTGTGATCATGCTTCATACTGTGTTACTGCTGTACTGACAGCTTGATACCCTCGTGGATCAATATGAGTGAATGATTAGATTCTTGATATCCTCTACAGCTTCAGCATGTTGGATGTGAATGTTCCAGTGTTGGCACCTGGACTCTGTTTTCCATTAGCTGAAGATGTTTGTCACTCATGTAACTAATGGAAAACAATGTCCAGGTGCCAGATAATACCCTCTGCCTGTTATCTCTCAGAATTTTTGTGTTTTAATTAGGGCTGTCAATCGATTATTTTTTTTTTAATCACAATTAATCGCATGGTTGTCATGAGTTAACTCGCGATTAATCGCACATTTTTATCTGTTCTAAATGTACCTTAAATTAATACTTTTTAAAGTTTTTAATACTCTAATCAACATTGGCATGGACAATTATGGATGCTTTAAGCAAATATGTGTTTATTATCAGTGAAACCATACTTGACATCAGTGTTGGGTAAGTTACTTTAAAAAAGTAATTAATTACTAATTACTAATTACTTCATCAATGTTGTATTTAAAATACTTATCTAATTACTGTGTCTAAAAAGTAACTTAAATACTCAATAAGTAATTTAACTAAATACTTTTTAAAATCCCTATAAACCTTGAGTGGACAAAAAATAGAAATTAAACTCTTTAAATAATAGATAATTAAATAAAACATGAGTCAAACATTAAATAGTTTAGCATTTTAGCTTTTTTAATAATCTATATTACATTCTATGAAAACATTCTATAATAATAAACTTTTTTGTAAGAAATGTAACCTTCTTTCGGTAAGAAACACAATTCCAGAATAACAAAAAATATATATTATTCTTAAGAAACTTAAGAAAAGTTAAACATGACATGTATCAACCTGTAAACGTGAAACTTAATTTAAAACAATGAGTTTAATAAATGTTTTACTTTATTTAAACAAATCTAAAATGTTATTTAGAATTTCAAGGAGCTTTTATAATACTATCCACTATTTTAATATTTAAAACATTTTAATGACCATTTTTGTAATCATGTCATGTGTTTCCACAAAGTGAACTGTAACCTTGCTCATTCAGACACTTTTCTGCGCTACCGAAGTAAAATCAAGTTTTGGCTGTTTAGCAGGAGTTGCCGCAGTTTTATCCGTTGAATATGAAGGATCACACAGAAGTGTTCGTCTATGCTGCCGTGTCAGGTGCTTGAGTACTCGTGCTATTGACAGCGCAGCGGCCGATAGTTTTTTTCTCCCCAGGACATAGCTTACATATTACTGTAATGTTCTTGTCTGCTTGTTTCAGAAAACTGAAGTAATGGGCATATTTCCATTTCGCAAAACAGCCACTCGCTTCAGCCGAGTCCAACATCCCCTTTAAGAATACCATAGGAGTATGCAGCAAACTTGCGCGAAATCACGTGCACCTGCACTTCAACGATTTTAAAGCGGCAGAGTTTACTTTCACATTTAGAAGATTAATTAATCAAATTAAATAATGATATTCAGCGAGTTTAATTATTTTACAGTGTAACGCAAGTACATTAAACGTAACTGTAATTAAAATACTTAAAAATGAACAGTAATCAGTTACTCTACTTTTTCAGTGGAAAAGTATTTTAATTACAGTAACGCGTTACTTAGTAACGCGTTACACCCAACACTGCTTGACATAGAGTTTCAACTTGTTTCAAATGTCATAGATGTTTTTCAAATAACTTGTTCGTGTCTATTGGACACATGAAAAAAGAACATAGAAACACCAGGTTCCCATTACTTCTCTTTCTTTGCACTGAGCAATTTACTTACACAAGCCTGTTTACATTATTTGCAGGACAGAGCCGCTCACTTCTTCTGAACATGCAAAATCTACATTTATTATTACATTTGTTTGCTTCTCGGTGCCCACATACTGTAATTTAATGCAGCCAAGTTCTCAACAAAACTTTCCATTGTTTTGATTTAATATTTCTGTTATCAGACAACCAAAGTAATATGAAATAATAACTGAAAAAAATCCTGAATTATGATCATGATCATTTATGATCATTTACCGGCATCTGGACATAAGTCACTATTCCCTGCATTATTATCGTTGTTTTTAACTTCCTGTTTGAATGCCTTCAGGATCCTTTGACTTTTTAGGAGTTTACCCATTTAAAGTTATGTGATCCCAAAAACCTGCTTCTTTTATTTTTTAATGTATTGTTTTGGTTATAATGTACTGATTGGAGAGCCTGGTCTCATGAAAATGCGCACTAGCACGACTTTCTGTTTCTATTTGGCGTTCTATTAATAAGCTGAAATTAACTTTGGCGTGCATATAATACACCGTTTTCGTGTGCACACTCGTATGTGGCTTTACGCATCAACCCCCACAGCACCAATCCTAACGTAGACCGACTCCGTTTGCATTCATTAAATATGCCAGAAGTGCCGGTGTTGCACGAAAAAGTGCAAGTACGCAAAAGGATAAAATACAGTCGTGCCTGCTTACCGGCCCACTTCAAGCACTGGAAGCAACATAATATCTGGTTTAACTGAAAGCCCTGCTCCACTGCCGCTCGCTGAACAGAGCAGACGCAGATATAAAGAGAGGGAGGTGCGCGCATTGGGAGACCTCACGCACGTTCAGCAAAACCGAAGAGCCTCAGAAACTATATTAGGTTTGTCCAATTATGTGTTTATGTATTGTTGCTAGACACTTCGCTAGGTTGCCAACATTGTGCATCCATTTCTTTAACTATGGGCTAGGTAGTGGGTCAAACAGAAAATGCGCGCTGCGTTAATCGTGCGTTAATAAAATTAGTGCCGTTAAAATGAATTTGCGTTAACGCGCTATTAACGCGTTAATTTTGACAGCCCTAGTTTTAATTAATTAAAGGAATAGTTCACCCAAAAATGAAAATTTGATGTTAATCTGCTTACCCCCCAGGGCATCCAAGATGAAGGTGACTTTGTTTCTTCAGCAGAACACAAACAAAGAATTTTGACATAACTACTGATTATAATGACTCCTACTGTATTTTTACACATTGCGTTTGCGATCATAGAACGAGAAACAACAAGCACTACTCTACACTGCTCAAAATGCGCGTTTGAATAGTCAGTACTGAATTCTTTAAATATGAAAACGTACTTACAGGCCGTCAGTCAGAAGCGTAGACTGTCCTTGCAACATTGGAATTGCCCCACTTTATAGCCTTAACCCTTTGTGTACAGCTGGCATTGTAAGCTGCTCTCCCAGGTTCAGGAAACAGTCCTCCATGAAATGCACAGCACCCACTCGAATATTTGCATTGTACTGTTCCAGGACAGTGATGTAAATATAACTTAACCACTGATTTCTAGTTGTGTCCTCATTTGAAAGACCAAACAACGTGCTTCGCAATGAAACAAACTGCGTCTCCACAACATGGCGGCTGCAACACTACTACAGCTGGTAAAAGTTATGCTTCCTTTCTTTCCATATACATATGGGCGGTGTTATGCTAATCTACTCACCCCGTGACGTGGACCAGTGGAGGCGTGTTTGAACGAGCCGTTTCACGGGGGTCTGGCTGAATCTTAACTTTCATAACAAATATCTCTTTGGTTTTGAGACTTTAAGCTTTGCAACTTTACAGATCTCATCTATGCACAAACAGCTTGTAATACTCCGAAGACAAAGGAAAACAAGAAACTGCATCATATGACCCCTTTAACACACAAAGCAACTGGTCTGTGCAAGAAACTGAACAGTGTATATATAGTTTGATAGGACCTCAATGTATCGTCACGAGCCGAAGGGTTTAATTTTGGTTTTGTCTGTGAATGTTTTTTTGACTGTTAACGCCGTGGGTCCCATTGACTGCCATTATATGACTGACAGACTCCAGCAGTTTGAGTTAAAAATATTTGTTTGTATTCTACTGCAGAAACAAAGTCACCTACATCTTGGATGCACTGGGGTTAAGCAGATAAACGTTTAATTTTCATTTTTGTGTGAACTATCCCTTTTAAATGCAGTTTTGGTTCAAGATTTTGTGGTTTCTTACTTGTTAAAACAAGGATGCATTAAATTGATCAAAAGTGACAGTAAAGACAAATGTATCACAGTTGCTATAAAAATATTCAGCAGCATTTTCAGCACAGACAATAATAAGAAATGTTTCTTGAGCGTCAAATCAGCATATGTGACCCTGGACCACAAAACCAGTCATAAGGTCAAATTTTACAAAACTGAGATATATACATCATATGAAAGCTCAATAAATAAGCTTTCTATTGATGTATGGTTTGTTAGGATAGGGCAATATTTAGCCGAGATACATCTATTTGAAAATCTGGAATCTAAGGGTGCAAAAACATCAAAATACTGAGAAAATCACCTTTAAAGTTGTCCAAGTTAGGTTCTTAGCAATGCATATTACTAATCAAAAATTACATTTTGATAGGTTTACAGTAGGAATTTTACAAAAAATCTTCATGGAACATGATCTTTACTTAATTTCCAAATGATTTTTGACATAAAAGAAAAATCAATAATTTTGACCCAAACAATGTATTTTTGGCTATTGCTACAAATATACCCCAGCGACTTAAGACTGGTTTTGTGGTCCAGGGTCACATATTAGAATGATTTCTGGAGGATCATGTGACATTGAAGATTGCAGTAATGATGCTGAAAATTCAGCTCTGCATCACAGAAATAAATTACATTTTAACATATATTCACATAGAAAACAGTTACTTTGAATTGTAATAATATTTCACAATATTACCGATTTTACTGTATTTTTGATCACGTAAATGACCATAAAACGGGCATGTAGAAGTTTTTATTTTTTTATTTTCTATTTTTTATGAATGTCAAAGCCAGAGGGTTTCTATCTCACCATGTCAGTTAATATAAACGTTTTACAGTATTTGTGTCTTTTAAATGTCATTGTTATTGGCATTATCTTCTTTTGTGATCTTTGTTACAGTGCCAGATGAAGCGAAACCTTTCAAGTGAGTGTTCATTTGAAAACCTTGATGAAAGTTTTATTGTGTATTGTTGTATTACTCCTGTTTGTAGATCATAGTAGTCATTTTCACTTTGCATATTCCAGGTGAGGAGATTGCCAGACCAAGACGATCTACTCCAACACCCACGACAACTCCAGGACCCTGTTCAGACCCGCCCAGGTTAGTACACTGTTATAAACTGTTTGCGCTGTTTGAATAACATTACTAATTTTCATTGCCTGAATACCCTTGGAATGTTTTGACCTTGTATTTATACTCTGTCTCATAAAAAGAGAAAACACAACAGCGTTCTTCGGCCCACCATTTGAGAGCAATTTTGAAGCACACAACTCAGAAGGTAAAACAATATTCTTAAATGTGACCCTGGACCACAAAACCAGTCATAAGGGTCAATTTTCTAAAATTCAGATGAAAACTAAATAAATAAGCTTTCCATTGATGTATGGTTTGTTATGATAGGACAATATTTGACCAAGATACAACTATTTAAAAATATAGAATCTGAGGGTGCCAAAAAAATCTAAATATCGAGAAAATCGCCTTTAAATTTGTCCAAATGAAGTTCTCAGCAATGCTGATTTTTGGCATAAAAGAAAAATTAATTGACAATAATTTTGACCCATATGATGTATTTTTAGCTATTCCTAAAAATATACCTGTGCTACTTAAGACTGGTTTTGTGGTCCAGGGTCACAAATAACCTGACACTAATTTGTTACTTTATTTGTGGTTTACAAGATCAAATTTTATGAGAAGTTTTATCAAAAATGTAACTGAAATATCATTTAAAGTATTGTTCTTTCATGCCATGCATTGCTGTGATTTATAAGGTTGTTAAGGTTTGTATTGATAGCTTTTTCTTTCATAAATGTTAATGACAGTGTTCCCGGTTGAGCCGGAGCTCTGGTGTCAGTCCACTTCTCTCTCCACCTGTGTTCTGAGCAGATCTCTTCCCACTGGAGGTACTGCATGTCAGATGTGCAAAATGTTTTTGATAAAGCCATTTTGAAGATCCCCAGTGAAAGCCCCAACAAAGCACACAATGGTGACAAACGTTAAAGTATAAAGAACCTGAAGAAGAAAAGTTTTTTGTTATTTTGTTATGTGCATTTGTCATTTTTATGAGTTATTTTATGTAAATATTTCTAAAAAAAAATTGTCTTAATTTTAGTTTTATTTCAGTTAGTAATTTTATCAAATATCTCACTTAGTTGCAAGTTTTTTTTCCATATTTTTTATTTCAGTTGACAGAAATGTTTTTAAAAAGTTATTTTAGTTAACATTAACAACCCTGCTTCAAAACATAAGTGATGCATAAAATGTATGTGAAAGTATACCTCAAAACTATTAAAGCTGGATTTTGGGTGTAATGTAACAAAAAATTCTCAGCAATCAGTATCAATAAAAAAAACTTTATGGCATACTGGCATGCTAATCTTAATTCTTCTGTCATGATTTTAAATAAAAAATGCTAAATAAAAACAAAAATAAATAAATATTACATTTGTATTAATCCACTGTAAAATAAGAAATCAAGTATAATAATAATAAATATTATATATTTAATAATATGATAATAAATTATTTTGCAAAACAGCTGTAAAATTACAATAATATTTATAGCTGTCTTAATGTCTTATTTTCCAACATTAAACCAAACTTTTATTTTGATGGAAAATGTCCTTAAAGCTTTTAAAGCTGATAAGCTTTTCTCATTACAGTTTCTGATTTATTACAAATAATCGTGCAGCTCTAGTTACTGGCCTTGGTGTGTTTATGATATTGTCATATGTGTAGTATTAACAATATATCAATATTTATTTTAAAAACTATTATCAATATTGCAACACCCCTAAAATTAACTATATGATCATAAGATCAGCAATGATTCATAACATCTCACACATCTTACAATGAGGAGAAGTAACATGCTACTGTTTGAATATTCATTTTTGCATTGTTTTCTGTACTGTTTTCACAAAATGTTAAAACTATGTAAAATGTAAACTATTTATATTGGGCAGCATTCAGTAAGGAGGTGCTTCTTTCTAAACATGCCTGTCATTTGTCTTTTCAGCTCCACCTCCGCTTCCTCCAAAGAACATTCCTGTCACCCCACCTGGACGCAGTTCTAGTTCTCTAGGGTCCTCCGGTATGTACTGACACTTCCAAAATTTTATTACAGAATACTTGTTCCCAGCTCTATGTTGGTGGTGGGGATGTTCTATATTGATAAAAAATGATATGATATGATATAGATATTTTTATTATATTCTATATATTCTGTGCGGTGGTGCGTTCACAGCAGTGACAGGAAATTGTTTATATATATATATATATATATATATATATATATATATATATAATTTCATTTTTTTTTTTTTTTTCACCTTAAAGTGATTTCACCTTGCACAAAATGGCATTTTTTCTAACCTTATTATTAAATTGATTGATTAAATGTAAAAATATAACATAAAGGATGATGCATACCTCATATTTTATGTAAATTCTTACATTTAATCAATAAATTCAGCTAGAATAATTATAGGCTGTTACTAAATTTAATCAGAAAGAGCAAAAATCAATTATATTTACACTTCAATTACAATTGCATAGATAATGCTATGAGAATAATATTATACAAATAATTTACAAAACAATAATTTGAAATATAATATTTCAATTTATTTAAAAATGTAATATAAAAAATATATCAATAATTATTTAAATATTGAAATATGAAATTATGTTAAAAAATGAAATGGTACTTTAAAGGAGACTTTCAGAATGAAAATTTCCTGATAATTTATTCACCCCCATGTCATCCAAGATGTTCATGCCTTTCGAAAAGAAATTAAGGTTTTTGAGGAAACATTCCAGGAATTTTCTCCATATACATACTTTAATGGTGCTCAATGGGTTCAAGGTCCAAACTGCAGTTTCAGTGCAACTGCAAAGGGCTCTACACGATCCCAGCCAAGGAATAAGGGTCTTATCTAGTGAAACGATCTGTCATTTTCTTAAAAATTAAATGTACGTATTATTTAAACACACATGCTCATCTTGCTCTAGCTCTGCAATGCACGTCTTCACGCATCACGTAAGCACGCTGAAAAAGTCCTGCACGGTTTGTTCTTCATCTGTGTACTTTTTGTTCAAAAAGGTAGAGTATGGTGGAAAACCTGGAATGTTTTCCTTCATTTCGACTTAAGAAAGAAAGACATTAACATGAGTTTATTTTTAGGAAATTTACATTCTGGAAGTGAACTTCTCCTTTAAAATATGAAACTTCAACTGCCAGTAGGTGATTTTCTTAATGATTGAGTCATTGAATCATTCATTCAACCGATTTGTTCAAATGGCTATTTCATTCAACAACGAAGCAACAGAATCAATAATTTGTTTTAAAACGCTGATTTATTCAGGAATGAAACACCACTGTGAGATGCAATTCAGTTTTGTTCAAAGCTATTTTCACTGAAGAACAGACAATATTTTGTAAAATATAACTCACAATATTAACTTCATGTTAAACTATATAAAATTAATATCATACTTGCAATCATGCTGATATTTCAGTAAAAAAAAAAAGCTTTTCCCCCTATATATTTAATTTTGGGGTCACTAACTGCATTCTACTAGACTACACTACCAGTCGTAAGTTTTTGAGCAGTAAGATTTTAGATGTTTTTAAAGAAGTCTCTTCTGCTCACCAGGCCTGCATTTATTTGATACAAAATACTGCAAAACAGTAAAATATTTTACTATTTAAAATAACTGCTTTCCATTTGAATATATTTTAAAATATTATTTATTCCTGTGATTTCAAAGCTGAATTTTTGACATCATTACTGCAGTCACATGATCCTTGAGAAAATCATTCTAATATTCTGATTTGCTGCTCAGAAATTATTGTTATGCTGAAAACAGATGTGTAGATTTTTTTCAGGTTTCTTTGATGAATAGAAAGTTCAGAAGAACAGCATTTATGTGAAATAGAAATCTTTTCTAACATTATAAATGTCTTTATCATCACTTTTGATCAATTTAAAGCATCTTTGCTAAATAGAAGTATTAATTTCTATCGTTTCTTCTTGAGCAGAAGAGAATTCTTTAAAAAACATTAAAAATCTTATTGTTCAAAGACTTTTGACTGGTAGTGTATATAGATCACGCAGTGAAAGTATGCAGTGTTAAAGCATGTTTTAGCGATAATATCAACTTCTACATCATTAAAACAATTATTTGCGGTACAATTGTAGACAATAATTAATATTTGCACACCCCTAGATTGTGGTGGTGAAAAGTATTTGACATCTTTTTGCTGTTCTGTCCGAACAGGTTATTACAGTGTGGTTCCGAGTGTCAGAGGAGATGGATCAGCTTCGGCCTTTCACGATGCCCAATTATCTGACCCATCTGGAGGGCCATTTATGCCTGACTTGGACAGTGTTTTTGGGCCTGTTGAGACGCCCAGGCCTGGATCAGATGTGGTGCAGTGCAGTTGGGTGAGCTTCAGCGAAGGCTCTCCAGCCAGACCTCCTCCTCCAGACGAACCCGCCCCTTCCCCACCACTGTCCTCTTCCCCTGGGGACTCGCCCCTGACCTCGCCCCTCCACCTGCTGCCTCCCGTCTCGCCCCCTCCCCCACTCCACTCCATCCCACCTCCAGATTCACCTCCACCACCTCCGCCCTCAGACTCTTCTCTGAGTCCTCCAGACCTTCCCTGCTGCTTTCAGCTCCCAGAACCAGAACTCGCCCTAGAGTCTCCCGTCACACCCGCCAGCCCTGGACTGCCTTTCCTGCCAGCAGACCACCCTCCACATGGAGCCATACCTTCCCCTCTTACCTTGAGAGACGACAGCAGGAGAACCCCTGACCTGGCGAGCATGAGGGATGAGATTTATGTGTTTGGCACATCGCCCAAAGACCTCGCAATGGGAAGCTTCAGAGGAACGCCACCTCCACTGCCACCTCCTACTTACAGGAGTGTGGTGGGGTCACCCGGGCCCGGCAGTGGTGAGTTACCAGTTGCTACTTCACTTCTAGTTAACCCAAAAATTCATTCCAAACCTGTATGAGTTTCTTTCTTCTGTTAAACATAAAGGACGATATTTTGTTGAGTGTGGATAACCAAACAGTAGTTGGTATAAAATATTCTGATTTGCTGCTCAAAAAAAGAGCCAGGATCATTTTTAATGTATCTCAGATTGCATTCATCTGAAAAAAGGAAGTCACATACACCTAGGATGCCTGGAGGATAAGTAAATAATGGGCTAATTTTACATTTTTGGGTGAACGATGCTTTTAAGGGTGAGTAAATGATGACAGAATTGTCATTTTTGTATGAACTATCCCTTTAACACTGAAGCAAGCATAATGACACATAAGGGCTTTTTACACCAGCAACAGACTTTTATGCTCATTTAAATAAAAGCAGGAATGCTGTCTTAATGGCTAGCATACTCAAATTTCATTATTTTCTTTGTCTAAAATATTTAAGTAGCACAAATGGCATGCTGAAGGAGAAATAGATGTTGTCACCACAGATTAAGACTTCGTTTCTATAAATTATTAATTTATGGCCATGTTTTATTAATTAATTCCCTTGTTTTAGTTCAGTCATGACCATGTTTTACTGATTTGTTTCATTGTTTTAATGTAGTTATGTCTTAGCCACAATTTAATTAAAACAAGGTCACTAATCAATAAGTTTTGGAAATATATTTATACCCCCCCCCCCCACACACACACACACACACACAGACTTCTTGTGTAGAGCTTTGTACTAAAAAATTTATTTATACTGCTAAAAAATGCCAGAGACACCCAGAGCTGCTTTTATGACTGTGCATGTTAACCAAAGTTGTTCTACTGCCTTAATGGCACCCAAAATGGCAATATCACATTTTGTGAAGAGAAATAAATTGGACTAACTTCATTTAAAAGGTTTTTTTTACAGTGTATTACAGTTTTCGCCTTCTCTATAAAACCAAAAAAACAGTTTGCAATGAATGTTTGAAATACTCTTACAAGAAGTAGTATTGTTATTTTACATTCATTCAGTATTATTAATAATTCACCGAAAAATAAATACAATGTTATTATTTTATTGTTTGTTGTTATTATTATTTGTAGAATTTTTAGATATGAAATTTGAAAAGTCAACAAGTCAGCATGAGCATTGATTGAACTATTTAATTACATGATTTTTGAAAATATTATCTTAGCATTTGCATTAATTACAATAATAATAATAACCACACTCAAGGATTTATCAACACTAAAAAAAGATAACCTGAAAATAGTAAATTAACTTATTATTTAATTAATTAATTAATAATAATTAATAGTGCTGTCAATCAATGAATTTTTTTTTGCTGAAATAGTTTTGATTAATCCCACCTAACATTAAAGTTTTTAAATATATTTTATATTGCAATACTGAGCGACTGAGGGACTCATATGCAACTATTACAGAAGGTTCAAACACTTACTGATGTTCAGAAGGAAACACAATGCATTAAGAACTGGGGGTGTAAACTTTTGAACTTTTTTTCTGATGTGGTTGTAAAGACATTCTGCGTCTAAATAAATGCAATTCTTGTCAAGAAAAAAGAGACAGAAACAGCAGTTGTGAGTGAGGTGGCCAACCCTAGCCCTGCCCTTGCATTAAATATTTTTAACGCTGTTAAACTGGAAAAATTAATCGCCTGCGTTAACACACCAATTTTAACAGCATTAATTATTTAGCATCACTGAACCAACCTATTTACATTGATTCATATCAACAAAACCCATTCTTATGTGTTAAAAAGAGTGATATGGTAATAATTGCACGTTAGCATATTTACAGCGTAATAGTAATTGAATTTTATGTTCTCAGGGCGGTCGTCTCCCGCACGTGCTGGCACTCCCCTATCTGCTGGCAGTCCTATCCCACCTCTACCACCAAGACCATCATCACGACCCAAACTACCACCTGGAAAACCAAACCTAGCAGATCTGGTATGACTGCATCAGTCGACTTTCTCCACTGCTGTGAGATATTTAAGCATTGAAATCACAAGAAATGCTTGTTTGTTTGTTTGTTTGCTGTTCCAACTAACACAAACAATTACTGGAGTGTAAACTGGTCTTCCAAGTATGTCTGGTTCAGGCTGTTTTGTTTCTCCTCAGGCCCGTCCCTTCAGCCCCCCTATCCACTCGTGGAGTCCTCCACCCTTTGCTCCTCTAGCCAGAGCTGAGAGCACCTCCTCCATCTCCTCCGTCACCTCTCTGAGCGCAGCTTCCACACCTACATTAGGCCGAGAGCTCAACCTTTCTGTGTCAGGTGAGCCACAACAGTTATTGCTGATTAAAGGGGTCTTGTTGTGCTCTTTTACAAAATCTTTATTTTGTTTTGGGGGTGCACTAGAACATGCTCTCATGATTGAAAAACACATTATTTTTTAGGGATGTCCCGATCAGGTTTTTTTGCCCTCGAGTCCAAGTCATTTGAATTTGATTATCTGCCGATACCGAGTCCCGATCCGATACTTCTGTGATACATTAAAAAAGAATAAAGAAGAGCAAAGAAACAGATCCAGGATGTTTCTTATTTTTTATTTAATTCACCTTATTTTAACATTCATCAACTCTGTTAACAAACAGAGCACTTCTGTGAGGTAGCTTGAACAATCAAGTAATAAATTACATAAATTCTTCACTTCTGGACTTTAGTGCAACAGTAAATATAAAAAATTCTAATATAAAAACAAATAGCACCTCAACTTAAAATGGCATGTAAATAAATATGGCAGCAGGCATGTAAATAAATAAAACAATAAAAGTGCCACAGTGTTTGCTGTGTTTCTGTGTGGAGTCAAGAGGCTAACTCTGTGCCACCGCATAACTATAGATGTGTTAAAAAATAATGAGAATATATATACCAGAGGTTGCGTTACACTGTTACATTGCCCGTCATTTTGACGGACAGGGTCATAAAAATTCCGTCATAATTCATCATTACCCGTCATTTTAATTTTCATATTTTAATTATAACACATTTAATTGCATTTATTTTTGTTCACGTTTTAATTTTTAATATGTTGAAGAGAACAGATGAGCTTAACTTTTCATGTTCAGCACCACACCCCGCAGTGACATCGATTTTAATATATTCTCATTTTAATGAGCAAAATTGATCAGTAAATCCCAGTCGATCTTTTGGTCTATGCTGTTTTCAGTCGATGACTAACAAGTACATAGTGCGCCTCCCATCCAATAAATCACAATGAAACAAAGTCTCAAATGTCAAATTCAATTTCATTAGGAAATTCAAGCAATAAATACCATTTTGGCGATCTTTAATGTGGCATGATAGATCGTTGTATCTTCTTAGTACTACTGCGCCTGTGTGTAATCAAACGCATAGCAAAAGGCAAAAAAATAAAGTTTTCGGTTAACGCGACCTATGATATATACATATATATCCGAGTTCTGATTGGGAGGTAACGTCCGATTCCGATCGAGTCTGAAACCACGTGATCGGATCGGGACATCCCTATTATTTTTCACATAATTTACATTATTACAATAGCTTTCTTCCCAGCCTGGCACAAATGGCTCGATTAGTTCCGGGTTTGATGAAGGCCCGCCTTCCGAAAAATGAAATGTGTTGTGATTGGTTAGCAGCCCCACTGTGTTGTGATTGGCGAACAGCTTAGACAGCGTTTCAGTCCTGCCACACCCCTTTCCAAAGCAGCAAGTTTCGTGTACAACAAAGTGATTCTTACCTTTTAAATATGGATATTTTTCTTACAAAAACACATCAGTTCGCTACAGGAGGCTTTTATAGCCACTTTTTTATTATGGATCGATGCACTTTATTGGACTTGTTTTGGACTGATGGAGAGAAACACCAGTCTATGCCGTTCTAAAACTTGGGAGTGCCAGGATTATTTTTTCTATAACTCTGATTGCATTCATCTGAAAGAAGGAAGTCATATACATCTAGGATGCATGGAGGGTGAGTAAATAATACGCTACAGTAGTGTTGGTCCTATCATCATTATTGTGCTCATTTATTTAATTATTTACATGCCCGAAACCAGCTCCAGCATAAGGCTAGTGAAGCCATCTACACTGTATGATGAATAAATCTCTTACTACACACTGCAGACGTCTACGGTGCGGCTTCGATGCAGCAACCGATGATCGTCACTCTAGTCAATGCTTGTATTTACAGCAGCCACGGCTCCGCATGTGTTTCTATCCTCTATACCGCACACGTCAACGGCGGCTCCGTCGTGGCTACCGGAGCACTCCGCGGCCACTTTAGTCAATGCTTGCGTTTATACCAGCTGCCCTGTGGCTCGCTTGAAGCATCCCAGAAGTGGCTGTCCATGCTACATCGCTTAATTAAGGCTAATCCTCCACCTCATCCTTCTCCACCCGCCAACCATTCGAATTTCCGTAGGCGGGATTTATTTGAATGATATTCTAATGGACCGCACACTGACTAAAATTCAAAAAGTAAAAAAAAAGCATAATAGGACCCCTTTAAGATTCGTGAGGATAATGATAATAAGGCATAATGCCTTCTTAAGTTCAAAAACTATTGAGTTTTGTATAAAATTACATCTGCTTCTGTATTTCAGTTTGTTCCAGAGGGCCAAGTCCTCTCACAATGGGACCCCAGGACACTCTACCAGTAGCAGCCGCCTTTACAGAGACCATCAGCGCTTACTTTAAAGGAGCAGATCCCACTAAGTAGGCCACAGAGCACTATTTAAGTCACCTTTTGAATTTAGTTCACATTTAGTTGAATTTAATGAAACTGTCCTTAACTGTCTCTCATGTCTTAATGTGTGTTGCAGGTGTTTGGTGAAGATTGCTGGTGAGATGGTGCTGTCTTTCCCGGCAGGGATCACCAGACACTTCTCCACCCATCCCAGTCCACCAACGCTGACCTTCACCATCAGCCAGTACAGTCGGCTAGAGCAGGTCCTTCCCAACCCACAGCTTCTGTGCTGGTAATACAGAGTGATGTCCCACTAATGAATGAATTCTTCTTTTAAACAGGGCTTTTTAATGATTCAGTCAACCCATTTTAGAACTATTTTGTAAATCATCCCACTGTAAAGGAGAACTCTGTTTGGGAGTAAATCTAATGATTATAGCTGATACTAATCATGGGCAGTATTACAAATTCTATATCGTCCAAAACACAAAAAGAGTAAATGCTACAAGCAAATTTAGGCATCACAGCCATATAATACACTGTATGAAATATACAGTTGAGGTCAAACTTTTACATACACCTTGCAGAATCTGCAAAATGTTAATTATTTTACCAAAATAAGAGGGATCATAAAAGATGCATGTTATTTATTATTTAGTACTGACCTGAATAAGATATTTCACATAAAAGATGTTTACATATAGTCCACAAGAGAAAATAATAGCTCAAATTATAAAAAATAACCTTGTTCAAAATTTTAGATACACTTGATTCTTAAAGGTGCAATGTGTAATATTTAAGATGATCTCTAGACAGAAATGCAATGTAGTATACATAACTATGTTTTCAGGGGTGTATAAAGACCTTACTTAATTAACTATTATGTTTTTATTACCTTAGAATTATCAGTTTATATCTACATACACCACGGGTCCCCTCACATGGAAGTCGCCGTATTGTTTCTACAGTAGCCCTAAGCGGACAAACTGCTTTACAGATCGCGTTTCATCACTGTTGTTCTAGCGGAAAAACACTGACACAATGATGAACAAGTAACTGTAATATTCAGAATAACATCGTTTTATTGAATTATTAAGTAAATATAATTCCTTTAAAAGAAACCTCATTACTCTTTGCTGTCTAAAACGACGACATCTTAATCCCGTGTGGGCCACCGTAGCTTCTGTAAAGGGAGGGGTGAGCGGTGGACGGGAGCCGTTGGTTGCAATTCACAACATCACCGCTGGATGCCGCAAAAATCTACACACTGCACCTTTAAAGGGGTCCTATTATGCTTTTTCACTTTTTGAACTTTAGCCAGTGTGTGGTGTGTATGTTTGGGCATAAAAAAACATCTACATCTACTAAGTTACAAATCTCAAAGTCCACTCCAAAGGGAGATATTTAGTTTTTTAAAAATCCCTTTTCGAGAACTACAACGAAACGAAATTTGGACTACAGCATTTGTTTTCCGGAGGCTATTATGTCACAATGTAAGTCCCGCCTACTGAAATTCAATTCGTTGGCGGGTGGGGGATTCGCCTAACTTTAGCCATGTATTATGGACGGCCGCTTTTGGGATGCTACAGCGAGCCGTAGGTCGGCTCGTTTAAACTTTAAAGGAACACTCCACTTTTTTTTGGAAAAAGGCTCATTCTCCAACTCCCCCCGAGTTAATAAGTTGATTTTTACCGTTGTGAAATCCATTCAGCCGTTCTCCAGTTCTGGCGATATCACTTTTAGCATAGCTTAGCATAAATCAATGAATCCTATTAGACCAGTAGCATCGCGTTCAAAAATGACCAACGAGTTTCGGTATTTGTCCTATTTAAAACTTGACTCTTCTGTAGTTATATCGTGTACTAAGACTAGCGGAAATGTAAAGCTGCGGTTTTCTAGGCCGATAAGATTAGGAACTACACTCCCATTCCGGCGTAACAGTCAAGGAAGTTTGCTGCTGTAACATGACCGAAGCAGGCGCAGTAATATCACACAGCACATGTGCAAATGCTTACTTCCGTCAACATATCCAACGTGACTTTGGTATTGCCATTCTGGTATTGCCATCGATAACAAGGGTCGATCTACCTGATGAGGAAGTGGCATGTGTCACAACATCCGAGGACTTGAAATGCTGCATCTTGCAGTAGTAGATTTTTTTTAATTCCGGTTTGACAAAATAAACTGGAAAAACGTCACACGCTGAGTGGACCTAATGGCCAGCTGTCGCAAGAGTAAGTTATTCCTGCAACCACTACAATATATAATATATAAGATTTTGAATGCATACTGTCAGTTTGCATTTTCAGGCTTATTCATGATGTACACTTTTACTCAAAACTCACTTTAAAACACCACCGACTGTTCGTAATAACTTTTTTTTTGCAATCACACGTGGAATTTGGTCATAGCAAATACTGTAAACCAACTGTTCGGCCAAACCTAGTCATCAGGGGTTGCATTTCACAGGTAGCGTTAGCCAACAACAATAGCAATTAGTCATGTTACACTTACAGCCATGGGCGATGCTCCTCGTTGTCCTGTCTGTACTCTGAAGATTGTTGGGATGGCTGTGTCCTTTAGACGCCGTGCTGTAGTAACGTTACCGGTAAAACTATCCAAGTAGTCATCTGGTTCAAAATGCTCGGAGCAAACACACCATTTCTTGATCGTTTCTAACGGTGTTTTGAGATCTATGTTCAGAGCAGCCAGCCATTGATTCATTAGTCGGAATTGCTTTTTTTTTGTGGGAATTCAATGAAACATGGTAGTAGAGTACGTCTTCGACTTACTATCACAGCTGCTTACAATGCACATAACCATAGCTAATCGCACACAGGTAAATCCAGCCACTAACAATTTACCAGCTGCAACTGACAGCTACAACAACCACAGTTACACAAACTTAGTGCCGGTCATATTCAGGGTTTCCGCGGGGTCTTAAAAAGTCTTAAATTCGCTGTTCTAGGTCTTAAATAATTTTACACAGGTCTTATTTTTCCGATGTCCATGTAACGCTACCTCTAATGCTCATTTAAATTTTCTTTCTGTTGTTTCCGTGGTGTTGTAGTTCTTTATTTCACTATTCCAAATGTAATTTGCTGAATTTAAACTACAAATGAGACCAGCATGCAATAGCCAATCAGCTTTCTGTTATTGGCGCGAGTCTCTCTCGGATTGTACCGCAGAAGTCAAATGGATTTAACTTTTTAGCTATGAGGAAGTGCAAGTTTAGCGATACTGGGCTTGGAAAAACTGAATATAGGGCTTGGCTAAGGCCAGTTGCTAACAACTGTAGATTTTTTTCTCCCTCTGTGGAAGTTACTGCGTCTTCAGACAGAATCGCAGTATTTATATAACATTTCTAATATATTTATAAATCAATAAATGTATTTAAAACATTAATCTCACTTTTAATTTTGCAGTGTAAATTATGTAATCTCACTGCTAACAGCCATTTAGAATTTATTGATAAATTCATCAAATAAATTTCAAAAGTTAAAAAAAAAATCGCTTCAGAATTTTTTTTTTTACATCAGATATTTCTAGTGGTACTTTTATGGGGATATTTTGTGTGGAATAGTATCTGCTGATATGGAAGAGTACTGTATATCGTAGTAATAAATTTAATTTATGACAGCCATGAAATTTTGTTTACTTTTTACATTAAACACATTAAATATCACATATGCATGTAATATAATATCTATTTCCATTACAGGTTTAGGTCTTAAATTTCATATAAGGTGGTATTAAAAAGGTCTTAAAAAGTCTTAAATTTCACTTGTTCATATCTGCAGAAACCCTGATATTGGAAGTTACCTAGCTGGGAACTAATTTCAGGCGCTGTGTGATATTACTGCGCCTGCTTCGGTCATGTTACGGCAGCAAACTTCCTTGACTATTACGCTGGAATGGGAGTGTAGTTCCTAATCTTATCGGCCTAGAAAACCGCAGCTTTACATTTCCGCTGGTCTTAGTACACGATATAACTACAGAAGAGTCAAGTTTTAAATAGGACAAATATGGAAACTCGTTGGTCATTTTTGAACGCAATGCTATTGGTCTAATAGGATTCAATGATCTATGCTAAGCTATGCTAAAAGTGATATCGCCAGAAGTGGAGTGTTCCTTTAACTAAAGGGTCCGCGAACTGCTCCGGTAGCCGTGCTGAAACCGCGCCGTTCACGTGTGTTGTACAGAGGGTCCAAACCAGTCTATGGTCCAAACACACGCAGATCCGCGGCTGATGTAAACACGAACACTGACTAGTGATCATCCGTGGACGCGTCGGCGCCTCGCCGTAGATGTGCAGTGTGTGGTAAGAGATTTATTCATCATACAGTGTGCAAAATGCAAATAATTAAATACATTAGCACAAAAATGATAATATCACGTATCCGCGATCTCGCAGGCTGACGATAGGACCAACAATAGCGTATTATTTACTCACCCTTCATGCATCCTAGGTGTATATGACTTCCTTCTTTCAGACGATACAATCAGAGTTATATTAAATCAATTCTGGCACTCATACATATTTATAATAAAAAAGTGCCTCACATGGCTCCGGGGCGGTCGGTAAAAGCCTCCTTTGGTGATCAGATGTGTTTTTGTAAAAAAAAATATCTATATTTAAAACGTAAGAATCACTTTAATCTAGTTTGCTACTTTGGGAAGGGGCGCAGCAGGGCGGAACGCGGTCTACACTGTTAGCCAATCGCAACGCAGTGGGACTGCAGTGCTGACCAATCACAACACATTTGGTTTTTCGGAAGGTGGAACCCGGAACTAATCGAGCCGTTTGTGCCAGCCTGGGGAGAAAGCTATTCTAAATTCTGTAAATTATGTGAAAAATAATGTATTTTTCGAACAACTAAGCATGACAGCATGTTCAAGTACAAAATAAAGACTTTGTAAAGGAGCATAATAGGACATTAATACTGTGTTGTTACCTGAATGATCCACTGTTTTTTTTTTTTGTTTGTTTGTTTGGTGATAACGTTTAGTTCCTTGTTTGTCCTAAATAGTTAAACTGCCCTCTGTTTTTCAGAAATGCTTCAGGTCCCACAAATTCTTTGGTTTTTCAGCATTTTAATGTATTTGAACCCTTTCCAATAATGACTGTATGATTTTGAGATCCATCTTTTCACACTGACAGTTCCATCTCTAATTGGAACTGTACAACATGTGGCACAGTTTTTATAATTTATTCAAAAGCATAGCTACTGTATAACAGTGTTGTTGTTGTTATTATTAACTAAAACTATTAAACAGAGTTTTTGGTCATTTAAATAAAGCTAAGATATAAATATAAATATTTGATTAAACTCAGAAATGTTTCCTTGGCAATTAACTGAAATAATTAAGTACTAAAATAACATAATAAAGCTGAAATAAGTTTTAAAAAATGAGCATAAATCATAATTAAAACTATCCATGAATACTATAATAGTATTGAAATAATACTGAAAAAACAGTACTATATATGCTGGAGTAACTTAATTTAGTTTTTAAATAAATGTTAAATAATTTTCCAGTTC
The DNA here is from genome assembly GCF_049309525.1 of Garra rufa. NCBI lineage: Eukaryota > Metazoa > Chordata > Actinopteri > Cypriniformes > Cyprinidae > Garra > Garra rufa. Next base: position 43,300,666 of record NC_133370.1, read on the forward strand.
AATATACATTGGCCCTATATTGGTCCTTTTTAAGATTACCTGTATCGACCTAAACCAGTTTAAAGTTGTTTTCAAATCTACAAGTTTTATATTTTTAAGTACTTTTTATGAATTTTTTGAGTGTTCAGTAAATATAATATTGTGTGCAGCAAGTATGAATACTGTGTGAGATTGAGGCTATTCTGCAAATATTTTCACCCTGCAGCGACACCACGCCACCCACAGGCGATTCAAAGGAGTTCTGGGTCAATATGCCAAACTTGTTGAATCACCTGAAGAAAGTGGCTGAGCAGAGGCCACAGGCCACATATTACAACGTGGACATGCTGAAGTACCAGGTGAGATTTTATATTTGAGTATCGTTAGTGTATACATACCATTTAAAGGGTTAGTTCACCCGAAAATAAAATTACGCCATCCTCAAGCCATCCTAGGGTGTATAGGACTTTCTTCTTTCAGGCGAATACAATCAGAGTTATATTAAAAAATGTTCTGGCTCTTCCAAGTTGTATTTTATATTTAAAGTCTTAAAAATTTATATTTTTCTTACTCAAATGGATCAAAAGACATCAGAAGGCCTTTATTAACCCCCGGGAGCGGTGTGGAGCACTTTTTATGATGGGTAGATGCACTTTTTTGGACTTCAAATTCTCAACACCCATTCACTGCATTTATAAACCTGGGAAGAGCCAGAACATTTTTTAATATAACTCTGACTGGGTACATCTAAAAGAAGAAAGTTATATGCATATGGGGTAATTAAAATTTTTGGGTGAAACATCCCTTTAAATCCAAATTTGGTAATCCTCTCAGATGTTTCTGTAGTAGTGTGTGATATTTGAGATTTGTGCTCACAGGTGTTCGTTCAAGGCATCCAGTCCACTCCGCTGAACCTTGCGGTGAGCTGGCGTGGCGATGCCAACAGCACAGACCTCAGGATAGACTATAAATACAACACAGAGGCCATGCCCACACCCACACCACTCACCAACATCCACTTCATGGCAGCTGTGGACGGTGGCGTAAACAAACTGCAGGCTATGCTCCCACCTGCCACCTGGTGAGGATCTGCCAAGAAAATCACAATGCAAATCAACAGCAGTGTGCTGCCGTATAGTGACGTTTCCCCATTTCTTGCATTTTAAGGAATCCAGAGACGCAGAAAATAGTGTGGAAGATCCCAGAGCTCTCACAGAGGTCTGAAAATGGAGGTAAATGCACTTTAGATATTAACTGAATGGAAGGGAAGCCCTCTTTCTTGCTTAGCTCATGTTGGCAACTGTACAATGTGGTTCACTTGGCAGAATGCCCCAATGGTAGTAAATTGAATTACTCAAGGAAAGGATTTACTAAGGCCAAGTAGCTGCTTCAGCATTACACTAGTGATCATACATGATTGCATGGCAGTTTTGAATGGAATTTAAAAAAAAAATGAATGGAAATTGTGTAAAAATGCTCTCGTTGAAAGACCTGAACCACAGCTAGGTGATGCTGAGGTCATTAATGAAAGGCTGTTCGAGCGGCACAAGTGCTGGCAGGTTGCTTTTCTTTCTGCAAGCTGAGCAGATGAAACGTCTCCGCTCACTGCAGAGGTTTGTTGTCTGCTTTCACTCCAACTGCAGCTTGCTGAAGCTCAAACCAAACTGAAACAAATCGGGAAATTGTCTCTGTATTGCTTTACTTTTGAGTTACATATTTATATACAAATTCTACTGAAATTTAAAGGATTTACAGATGATGCTCTAAATTTACAGATAATGTACTCACCCCCTTGTCATCCAAGATGTTCATATCTTCCTTTCTTCAGTAGTAAAGAAATTACGTTTTTTGAGGAAAACATTTTAGGGTTTCTCTCCATATAATGGACTTCTATGGTTCCCCCCGAGTTTGAACTTCCAAAATGCAGTTTAAATGCAGCTTGAAAGGGCTCAAAATGATCCCAGCCGAGGAAGAAGGGTCTTATCTAGTAAAACGATCACTTATTTTTAAGAAAATTTATATACTTTTTAACCTCAAATGCTTGTTTTGTCTCATCTCTGTGATGCACATGCTTAGTCTATGTAATCTGGGTCAGTACAGTTAAGGAATGTCAAAAAACTCCCATCTTGTTTTCTTCCCCAACTTCAAAATCACCCTACATCGCTGCAGAAATACTGAAATGAAAGCTCTAGCGTTAAGTTCTGCCGGGAAGACTTAATTGTCACGTCACTCAATTTTCATCTATCCAATCACATTCCAACACTTGTGGTATATAAGATCGGTACTTACTCATGTTTGAATTCGCAGATGCTGACGCTTCAATTCACCACCATCCCCCCCACCTCCTCCAAATTTAATCTTTCCCTCCATCTTCCTCACCACCACCACCAGGAGGGTCCCTTACATACCTCACGGGGGTCGGCGCCCCTGCCTTGATCTTCAGGCAGGATATGCAGAGTCCAGACCCTCAGATTGCGAGTTATGGACAGGGCCTACGCCAAAGAATGTTATTGCTTGCTGGGCTGCTAATAAATGGATAATTGTCACAGTATTCATTCTCCAGTCTTTCTGGTAGAACCAGTGTTACTGAAGACAACATACAAAGAAGATCAAACGACATTTAAAAAAAAAAAACTAAAACAGCGATCTAGGGTGATTTTGAAGTTAAAGACAAAAACAAGATGGGAGTTTTTCGACATACCCTAACTGTATTGACCCGGATTACCCAGACTACTCATGCGCATCGCAGAAACGAGAAAAATTAGCATTTGAGGTTAAAAGTATATAAATCATAAGACACTTCTTCCTTGGCTGGGATCATTTAGAGCCCTTTGAAGCTGCATTTAAACTGCATTTTGGATCCTCAAACCTGGGGGCACCACACATATCCATTATATAGAGAGAAATCCTGAAATGTTTTCCTCAAAAAACATAATTTCTTCACGACTAAAGAAAGAAAGACATGGAACATTTTGGATGACAAAGGGGTGAGTGCATTATCTGTACATTTTTGTTCTGGAAGTGAGCTAAACTCATAATCTCGAAGGGGATTTTTTCATTATGCTTGATAGTTCACCCAAAAATTTGGCCTACAAAAATACTTAATCCCTGAAGCACTCCATACAGTGTCAAGCTGTGGTGCAAGAACCAATCATAAACAGCCTAGGTACTTGCCTCATTAAATATTCATACACTTTTTACAGTTTCAGAAACTTCATTACACGATCTGAGGCAAAAGTTTAAATGTCAAGCAGTGATGACAAACAAAGACCAGAGCGTACCTGTGGCAGCATTACCACAGATCCAATTACTAAAACAGGTTATGTGCAGTAGTTGTCCAGTTATTGTTGTTAACCCTGTATATATGCCAATGCAAATGTACTGTGTGGATAAACATTCTTGTACGATATAAGTCTGATGTCCTGTCATTGTGTGTCCATGTGTCAGGGGTGGGTGCTCTTCTGGCTCGCTTCCAGTTAGCCGAGGGCCCCAGCAGACCTTCTCAGCTGGCAGTGCAGTTCACCAGTGAGGGCAGTACTCTGTCTGGCTGTGATTTTCAACTCGTAGGTTCAGGCTACAGACTCTCCCTGGTTAAAAAAAGGTTTTCTGCAGGTATGTCTTTTGAAAAATATCTGCCTACAAGGTTTCTACAAGGTGCTTGAATTAGAGTTTTTGAAATATATGTGATGCGATCTGGGAAAACCCGTCGGATGTCGCGCTGGGACATCTTCAGGAGATTCCAAAAATAGGTTGAATATCTTTTTTTTGGGTCAAAATTAGGTTTTCATTAAATTATTATTCCATAACATCTTGTCTATCATCTCTGAAAAAGAGTTAAGAACGCGCTGCGGAGGTGCTTTCCCATAACACTACAAAAACAGTTAACCTATCAAAATAAACCATGTAACATTTAATACATGTGTGTCAATGCATATTCCCCACCAGTCCTGTGGCTACGGCACACAAAGTTTTATTTATTTATTTATTAATATCGTGAGAAGGCGGAGCGCAAGAGAACAACGCAGTCTGAAGTACTGTAGCTGCTCACTTAAACGTGCGTCAGTGAATGAAATGTCACGTTTTTGCATTGTACTTTGAAAACGGCAGTGAATAGCCTGTAATTATGCTTTTAGTTCGGAAAGAAATTCATATGCAGTATTACAATACATTAACAGTTACAACCAAATGCGCACTCAGAACTTATTTACACAGTGCATTTTCTTAGCTTGGTTGTGCATGCGGACCTGCGGACCACTTATGTGCACCCCTGGTTATAATGGACGATTTTACATCCAGAGATAAAGAATTGGTTGATGAAGTTAGTAAAGAGGAGGAGTCAGGATGTCATGTCTGTTACATAAAAAGGTGTGCGAACAGTTGCACTGCATTTGCTTTTCTAAATGTAAACTACAAGGTACACTATTTGTGCTTTCTAATCATACAAGCGGTGATCAAAAGTTCAGACACTATTAGTCTGTTTGTGTAATGATGCAGTATAGCGCTCCTGACTTGACAGACAGCTCTCGCTAAACCTGTGAAGTGAAAGTAAAACCATTTTTCTCAAAATTCCATTTTTGAAAATCATTGCTATCAGTTTACGATAGCCATAACTTTTGTTACGTTCAAGCTATAGACCACATAAACACAGTTTGGAAAGGGCTTGAACCCAGCTTTCATATGGTATCAAAACCTAAAAAATGTATAATTTCACCATGTGTTGGGCTTTCCTAGATCGCATCACATATTGTCAATAAATTGGATCTGTGCATTAGGTCTTAAAGTGACCGCAACATAATATACCTGCTGTTGTCTGTGTCTAAACAGCTAAAGTAAAAGAGAAAAAGACTCGCTGCTTGACTGAATACCGTTCGTAACTTTAACGAGGATTAAACTATATTTAATTTATACATTCTGCATTTGATTATTCAATTACTGTCCGATCAGTAAGGTCATTGTACACTGAGTCCAAAATTTTTGTATGTGTTTTTTTTTTTTTTTTTACATTTTTGTTATCCTTTCCTATCAAAATGCTTGCTGCGGATGTGAAAATGCAGAAAATCGAACCTGATCCGAACTTTTTTTATGATGGGCGAACGTTTCGGAGGCAGTGTGCAAACATGATTGACACAACATGAGGTCGTATTTATTTTAAAATTTCAGACAAAATTTCAAACTCAGTGTGCAGTGACCTCAAGTCATGACCACATATGTTTTTAATTTAACTGAGCAATTTAAACTTTTTTTATAAGTTATATAAAGTTATACAGGGTTCCCGCGGGGTCTTAAAAAGTCTTAAATTTAAAAATCAATGTTTTAGGCCTTAAAAAGTCTTAAATTCGCTGTTCTAGGTCTTAAATAATTTTACACAGGTCTTATTTTTCCGATGTCCATGTAACGCTACCTCTAATGCTCATTTAAATTCTCTTTTTGCTGTTTCCGTGGTGTTGTAGTTCTTTATTTCACTATTCCAAATATAATTTGCTGTATTTAAACTACAAATGAGACCAACATGCAATAGCCAATCAGCTTTCTGTTATTGGCGCGAGTGTCTCTCGGATTGTACCGCAGAAGTAAAATGGATTTAACTTTTTAGCTATGAGGAAGTGCAAGTTTAGCGATACTTGGCTTGAAAAAACTGAATATAGGGCTTGGCTAAGGCCAGTTGCTAATAACTGTAGATTTTTTTCTCCCTCTGTGGAAGTTACTGCGTCTTCAGACAGAATTGCAGTAGCAGAATACAGGTCAAACTACCTTTTTCTGTATATAATGTTCTCAATAATAATAAACATAGGTCGAGCTAGCTGACCGCCAGCCTTCGAGATACTTTTAAGATGTTTTTTTTTTTTTTACTTGCCCGACCGAACAAACCGCCTGATTAAAACAGAAGTGACAAAAACAACCAGCGAAGCATCGAAATGCAAGAAAGATTCCTATTTTAATACATTCAACGTAAACAGAAATTGATAATGGATAGTGTATTTCTGGTCTATTTGTGACATGCTTTAAAACAAATGAATGTAACAGCACTCTAAAGAAACAAACTGAGGTAAAAATGTAAAATGTATAGTTTATTTATAACATGATATAGTTCAGTAATATACCAAGTGAGCTTTTTGCTGAAAATTCTCACAATTACAAATGTTACATTAATTTTAGCTCAATAAACAAGTAGCTAGTCAAGTAGTTACTTACATATTAGACAAAATATTTCCACTGTTTTGTTCTGTTTCACCAACGAAAATAGTTCCAAACAACGATCGCAGCAGAAGCATTCTCCTAGTAACGTTTTGCTATGATTCAGCGTTTTGCTCGAATCAATTGAAATAACTCGCTCATGAAGTGACTTACCACCACCTGCTGGTAGTTTAGTGTGTTTAAAAGTATGCCTCCACACCCAACATTTCTAATTTATATGTTTATAAATCAATAAATGTATTTAAAACATTAATCTCACTTTTAATTTTGCAGTGTAAATTATGTGATCTCACTGCTAACAGCCATTTAGAATTTATTGATAAATTCATTAAAATAAATTTCAAAGGTAATGCATACATTTCAAAAGTAAAAGTTTTTTACATCAGATATTTATAGTGGTACTTTTATGGGGATAATTTGTGTGGAATAGTATCTGCTGATATGAAAAGTTCACTGTATATCGTAGTAATAAATTTAATTTAAGACAGCCATGAAATTTTGTTTACTTTTACATTAAACACATTAAATATTACATGTATGCATGTAATATAATATCTATTTCCATTACAGGTTTAGGTCTTAAATTTCATATAAGGTGGTATTAAAAAGGTCTTAAAAAGTCTTAAATTTCACTTGTTCAAATCTGCAGGAACCCTGTTATATAAAGTTCTTTAAACTTTAATGTAATTTAAGTTTAAATGACTTTAAGGCAGCAGCTGAACTTAAGTTTTTAAGTTGAAATAGGTGGAAATACTTTTAGACCTACTTTTGTGTCTTTGTTCTATTGTATTTTTTTGTGCTATTAGATGTCATTATTGAATTGTTTTTAATTTATTACTGACTGTTTGTTTGTTGTTGTTTAAATTTGTTAGTTGTTTTTGCTGTGGTATTAAAATGATGGCTTATTTCTTAGAATACAATGTTATGTGGGTCAAAAAATTAAAACAATAACTATTTTTATTTATGTACACTACCAGTCAAAAGGTTTTGAACAATAAGATTTTTAATGTTTTTTTTAAAAAAAGATGTGTTCTGCTCAACAAGCCTGAATTTATTTGATCCAAAGTACAGTAAAAGCAGTAAAATTTTGAAATATTTTTACAGGTTAAAATAGCTGTTTTCTATTTAAATATATTTTAAAATGTAATTTATTCCTGTGATTTCAAAGCTGAATTTTTAGCATCATTACTCCAGTCACAGGATTCTTCAGAAATCATTCTAATATTCTGATTTACTGCTCAAAAAACATTTATTATTATTATTATGTTGAAAACAGCTGAGTAGAAAATTTTCAGGTTTCTTTGATGAATAGAAAGTTCAGAAGAACAGCATTTATCTGAAATAGGAATCTTTTGTAACAGTATAAAGTACTTTATCATCACATTTGATCAATTAAAAGCATCCTCGCTAAATAAAAGTATTAATTTTTATAATTTTCTTTCCCCCAAAAAAATAAAAAAATATACTGAAAATATACGGAAAAATTTTATTTCAGATAAATGCTGATTTTTGGATCTTTCACTTCATTAAAGAATCCTGGGGGGGGGGGGGGGAAATTAAACTGTTTTAATGTTTCTAATATAAATAAATGTTTCTTGAACAGTAAACCAGCATATTAGAATGATTTCTGAAGGATCATGTGACACTGAAGACTAGAGTAATGCTGCTAAAAATATAGCTTTGATCACAGGAATAAATTACATTTTAAAATATATTCAAATAGAAAGCAGTTTTTTAAAATAGTAAAAATATTTCACAATATTACAGTTTTGCTGTATTTTGAATCAAATAAATGCAGGCTTGGAGAGCAGAACAAACTTTTTTTTTAAATGTAAAAAACATTCAAAATCTTAGTGTTCAAAAACTTTTGAATGGTAGTGTATTTTTAAATTCACTTATTGACAGTCCTGGAATTTCATTATAGTATCTGTTCAAAGCCTGAAATTTACTTCTCTGCAGTATCTGATATAAAAATGAGCTGTTTTCGTTTTCTACAGGTAAATATCTAGCAGACAACTGACCCGGCTTCACCAATGACCTGTGAGTGGGACGTTAGGATGCTCTTTTGGCACTACAAAGACTTTCAAAAAATGTTTTTATTGAAACTCCAGAAATACAGCACTCAAAATCTCACTTATAATGTCTGGTGTAGAATATCATCAGTGCGTTCTGTGGGTGTGTGTGTGTGTGTATGTGAATATTAGCAAATATTTTGTGTGTATATGATAAAACTTCAGGACAAATGCAATACGTGGACTTTCTTTCGCTGGGTTCTTTCAGAAGGCAGAGTTTCCTTTTTCACTGTTGCACATTTTCTCTCTCTCTGCCCCGAACCAAACACACCTAGTGACATTACAATCCAATGATAGCAGGGTTCACATACGGAACACACCTGTCAGCAGTGTTTGGTTTTCTTTTAGTTATTTTGACAGATTCTAAACAATACGATTTAACATGAAGTCTTTCCCCAAAAAAAAAAAAAAATTACAGATATCACTTTAACAATGAGATTCAGTTTATTAACATTAGTTATAACCTTTTTAATCTAGGTTAATATTAATTTCCAAAAGTTTTGGGGTCAGTAAGATTTTTTTTTTTTTTTTAATTAATATTTTTATTTAGCAACGATCCACTAATTATGACATTTATAATGTTACGCAAGATTTATATTTCAAATAAATGCTGTTCTTTTAAATTTAAATTCTGAAAAAACATGTTGAGCTGTTGATAATAACAAATGTTTCTTAAGCGGAAAATCATTTTAAAATGATTTTTGAAGGATCAATTATACTTAAAATTCAGTTTTGATCACAGAAATAAATTACGTTTTAAAAATATAGTCAAATAGAAAACAGTTATTTGAAATTGTAAAAATATTTCACTATTTTCATTGCATTTTTGTTTAAATAAATGCACCTTTGGAGCATTTGGAACATAAAATCTTACAGACCTCAAATGTTTTGAGTCATAGAACATTAATTCTGAACAAATGACTTAACTATGTTTATAAATTTATAAATTCATATTAACTTAGATTAATAATGCTCTAAAAAATGTTCATTGTTAGTTTATGATGCCTAAAACTAATGTTAGAGAATGAACCCTTATTGAAAAGACGTTAGAAATGATGAGAGAGACATGCTTCCACAGAATATTCTCTTCAATATCATCTCAAATGCCTCTTGCGTCAGTGTTAACGTTGATTTGATGTTCTTGGTGAATGCATGATAGAATGCATCACTTCTGTCTAGTTGGCCCATAGCCCTTTGTTCAATGAAGCGCTTAAACATGGATGTAACTATGACATTCATAATTCATGCAAAAAGTGATGCCTACTCAGTTTTTTTCCTTTTTGGTTTATTTATTTAGACATTTTAGGAAAATGAAACTCCATTTGTGTCAGGGATGCAGAGTTCCTTAAGTCGAAATCAGCTTGAGGAATTGGTCAAATATAAACTATTTTCCTTTTGGTTTTCCACAATGTGGATTTTACTTTTCCAAAACATTGTACTGTAGCAATATATAAAGACAATGTGTAAAAATGTAAAATAGAAATTGTTATACATGTGTCCAAATTGATATAGTTTCTATGTCTTGTCATAGAACAGATCTTCTGTCAAGTTATTGTTAGCATTTACATTTCATGACGCACTTTATTTTTATTAATTAATTTGTTTAATATTTATTTCGTTTATTTAATGCCTATTCAGTGGTTTGTAATGGATTCTGAACACTCACTAGACTGTTTTTTATTATTCAAAAAGGGAAAGAAACAGCTGATTAGTACAGAACATTAATCACCTCCTTTCATGTTTCACTTCTTTGTACTGTATTGTGTTGAAAGTAAGGAAATGTTTTTCTTTTTGTTTGCTGAGCTCTATAGACTCATATGTGGATCATTGCCTTTACAATTGTGAGAGTATCCATCCATCCAAGTGTGTAGAAACTTCCAAATGTCTAGAAAAGCCTCAAATATCTCTAGTATAGAGATATAATTTGGGATTATACTGTTTCTGGATCATTTTCAGTCTAATCTGGTTTTAGTTAAATGACACATTATTTCTGCCGTTCATTAAGTGTACTTTATTTCAGTGGTTTGGAGGCCTTACCCTAAAAGTGGAGGGATGGAGAGACAGCTGCTGCTTGCGGATGGTTTAATTCCTGTTGAAACATGTCTCCGTCTCTCATTTTATATATCTGAAAAATGTATTTATTACTTTTTACTCCCACAGATGTTGTGGTATTGTGTTTGTCAGCTTACTTGCATCTTGTTCATACATCATTCAGAAAATGGAATATGCAAACATTTCATGCATAGAGTAACCTCTCCCCAGATTTTAAGAGAATATAGAGACTGAAAATGCTAAATATATCAGAAGTGAACATATTGTAATGTCTTAAAAATAAAATCGAGAAATTCATGTTTAACATTCTTGGCTACTTGTTGAGTTTGTCACTAAACACAATATACATTGATTTTTGTTTACTTTTGCAGGGATAAAATTACTAGTATTAAATATTCTCCAATATTGGCATCACGGTTGTGTGTGAGGAAGGCGCAACACGAAGGCGAAATACAATGGCATGTCTTTAATATAATTCACAATAGGTAAATCCAGAAATGAAGGGCATGAAAACACCCGTACATAACCTTGAGGTCGGACAACAAATGCTAAACTGAAACCAACTTATAAAGGGTTGATAATGTGACAGACAGGTGATAACGATTAACTAATAATCACACCTGACGAGGACAGGAACAGAAAGGACCAAATATGGGCTCAAGAAGGAAAAACCCAACATAAACTTGCGCTGCAGAAGAAGAGATGGACAGAGGGGCCTAAGGAGGTTGACGAAGGAGTGGACGTGAACCAGAAGCCAATGTGGGTGAAGGTTCTGGTGGAGGACGGCATCCGGGAGGAGGATCAGATGAAGGGAGAAGCCAGGGAGGACACAGAAGGGACCTGGAGCAGGAGGAGCCAGGCGAGACCCAGGCCGCAGACTCCAGGGGGCTGACCGACGGAGGCAGAGCAGGTGGAAGTGAAGCCTGAGGCGGAGAGCCGATGATTCTAGGCAATACCGAGGATCCGGAGGGCCAAGGCGGAGCCCAAGGCTCTGGAAACCGAGGCGGAGATCCGGAGGTCCGCGGCGGAGCCAGAGTGACAAAGGACGGAGCTGGAGGGAAAGAGGAGCCCAACAAAGCTGGTGGGACGGAGCGACAAGATGCAGCAGGAGGAGTGGAGTGCTGAGGCGATGGCAGGACAACGACTGTTCAAGGCGGAGCAGGAGGGACAAGGGAGCCCAGCGGAGCTGGTTGGGCTCCAGCTCTCCGTCCGCGTTGGGCTTGGGCTTGGGCTCATGCTCTGTGAGTCGGGGTGGTGGTTAGCTGGGCTCTGGGTCATGAGTGGGGCTGGTGTCATTGTCTATGATGTCCATAGCCAGATGTGATCTGCAGGACACCAGTACCCACTCGATGAATGCAGCGAGGCTCTCTCGAGGACCATCCCTGGACAGCTGCGCTAGTGTGGCGGTGTTCAGTCCAGTAAAACGAGCAGAGGCAGCTGTCCGGGTAGTGTGTCATGTTGGAGAGGGACATAAAGTTGTTGGTGTGGTCCTCAAGAGAGCGATCCCCCTGCAACGAGGACAGCCGGGTCATTCATGATAGGGAAAAAAGCAAAAAAAATAATACACTAAATGAAAATGTTAAAACTGTTTTGTTGGTCCGATCTTCTGTCACGGTTGTGTGTAAGGAAGGCGCAACATGAAGGCGAAATACAATGACAAGTCTTTAATATAATCCACAATAGGTAAATCCAGATATGAAGGGCAGGAAAACACGCATGTACATAACCTAGGGTGACCATATTCTGAGAATCCAAAAAGAGGACACCCTCCCCCGTGCTCAATAATAGAAATCACACATTTATTTAAATTCTTATTTACATTGATTTGCCTTTATTGGCAACAGACACATACTGCCCTCCAAAGGCAAAGTGCAGTAACTACGCATTTGGTCAAAATTTAGGCTTAAAATGGACTTTATGAAAACTGTTTTGTCTTGTGGCAAAGTCTCCTGATCAATTTTGTCCCAAAGAAACGAGAGTGTTTCCGAGAAACAAGAGTGTCAACATGTTTGACTAGCTGGGCTAAAAATTTTAAAGGCATTTTTCTCTGTTTCAGTGTTGGTGTAGTTACTGCACTTTGCCTTTGGAGGTACCTCAGAATAATCAAAGTCCCTTTAACGCAACTCATGTCACTCGGCGGCCATCTTTGAAACGCTACTCGGGCAGGCAAGTGCAGCTCCTATCTCTTTGAATGGGGTAACATCAAATTCTCCAAAACTGTTCACCAAGTTTACGATTAAATTTCATATTTTAAATCTCCAAAGAAATCCAACAAGAACTACCTCATAAATATGGTTCCATATGCTCCAATAGCGTTAAAAAACGCTAATTTTTCCGGCTAAATGAGCCAGTGCGCATGCGCAGTACTGAGCGCACGTCTTAGAGCGTCTCTTGTTTATATAGTAACCGGGACTTCTAACGGCCCCGGCAGTGACACGCTGACTTTAACTAATCAACGATTGGCTCTTTCAATAAGAAGGCGGGGCTTCACGGCCATAATGAACGTTGCATTATTCCCCATTCAAAACTAGTGACATGTCTTGGGTATTCTATAGTCTTTGGAATAATGCCGGTGGGCAGTGGCTGCATTTAAAGTGTTGAATTAATGACGGTCATTGAAATGAGGTAAAAAACCCAGAAATTTTTTGATATTTTACAAAATCCCCCCTGACATAATTTTATAGCCAAAAAGGAGGCCCTGTCCGGGTAAAAGAGGACGTATAGTCACCCTAAATAGCCTTGAGATGGGACAACAAACACTTAACTGAAACCAACTTATAAAGGGTTGATAATGAGACAGACATGTGATAACGATTAACTAATAATCTTACATGACGAGGACAGGAACAGGAAGAACCAAATATGGGCACGAGCGGAAAAAAACCAACACAAATAGTCCAAAGGGGTGTGACAATTGGAAGTATAGAGCTTGGCCAACTACGTCACTGCGCGTAGAATTATGGGTAGTTGCCGCCATGTTTTATGTAACGTCGTCAGCCGTCAGTATTACAAGATAGTAGGCAACTATTAAAAAGAAAAAAAAAAACAATGCATAGATCCGAGGAAAAGCTAAATCTTCCATACCGAGAAAAGCTTAATGAAGTGTCAAAGCTGAGGTATTTAGAAAAACTAAAAATAATCAACGGCTCGATCCTTACGAGCATAAAGAGTGGTGGACGATCTAAATGAGTTACCGCCTTAACGCACGTAACATTCCCAGATGGTGTTTTCCTACTTTGTTTGTAGTGTTATTTGCCGTTTTACCTACTGCATTGTTACCTGTGTTCTTGAGACTTAAAGTTTACAGCACTGTTACATCTTACACCTGTTGTGTTTGCACTATAGTAGTAGTGGAACTGAACTTTTCAATTTAGTTGATTCTTATGTTACTGTGAACTGTGCACATTTACATCAGTGTGTTATACACAAATAAAGGGATATAGAAATGTTCGTGTTTTTTCAATTTATTGCTGCAACGTGGTATGCAATATGCAAAACAGATAATGCCTGTTTAATGCTGCGTTCCAGGCAAGTCGTGCCAAACTGTCTGAGCGCATTTATTATTATTAATTTGAATGCAACGTTATATTGTCCTAAAGACTATTTTTCCACGATGTACCACTTGCATAAACAACGCACCGTATATCAGAGCTCGGAACTGGGAGTACGTTGATCTAACGTTAGAACGAGTTCACAGATGGGAAATCACAGGTTTGACTGCCGCTCCAGTGCACTTTCACCGGTAGAAGGCTGGAAAAACACGGGTAACGGGTTGCCTGAAACGCGGCATAACTGAAGGCTGTAAAACATTGTTTGTCTATGTATAAGTACACATACATGTGTATATTTTATACGTGTTATATATATATATATATATACATATATATATATATACACACACACATACATATACATATATTAGTAGTCAACATTCGAAGTGGATCAAAAAAGTTAAAGTCCTAAGACATGATTTTATTATGACAACTTTGATGAAAGCTTTCTATCCACTTCAAATGTTAACTAGTGTATATATAAATAATTTTAATTTTATAAATGTACATGTGTATATACATATAAATACACGCAATACATGAACATATTTACACAGAAAAGTTTATGTTGGATGACATTCCTTGAGAGCAACTGATTTGACAGCATTAATTTCTTAATTCATGGTTTCATAACAACGCTGGGGCACATATTAGTCAACTAATGCTTTTCCGTCTAACTGCTTGTACCCACGCCATGCAACGCCGTTTTGTTAACTCGGGACACTTGGGATCCAAGGTGATTGTCCAAGCTGGAAAGCTGGAAAATCAAACATTTGACAGTCGGCGTACATGCTGGTAATCGGTGAGACTGTGGCAATTAACAACACAACAATAGTTCACCAAAAATTATTATTTATGCAGAATAAAGTAGACTAAAACTTCCCGATCACAATCAAACACAGTGTTCACCGCAGCTCCGTTACCTAAATTCCCAACATGCATTGCGTTGCTGACGTCACGTTCCCAGACTCTATAGCAAACTATGAGTTTATACTTAGAAGTAGGCTACATAAAATAGTATTTAGTTTTGTTTCCTTGCAATTAATGAACACATTTTGTATAATTGGTGGAATTTTGGCCACAAAAAGGAATCGTTTGATTAATCCAAAATTACACAATTCCCACTATAACTATCATTTTAGCTTATAAACACTATTTACAGGGTTTTTGCAGGTCTTAAAAGAGTCTTAAACCAAATTCATGAAGTCATAGAATTAAATATCTAAAATCCTTAAATCCTGATACATTTACATGAGGTGCAAAATGAAGCATATTGGGTCATGATGTTATGGTTATGGTGCTGGTCCTTAGCTGGTTTATGCTGGTCCTTTGTTGGTTTATGCTGGTCCTTGACCAGCAACATGACCAGCTAAGGACCAGCAAAAATCATCATCCCAGCATCAAAACCTACCTAACCAGCATATGTTGTTTTTTTCAACAGGGATATCTGTCAATGGGGTATGAAATGGGGGCTTCTCTTTGAATTAAATTCATATTTCTGAGCCCCTTGTCAGATATTTGTTCTTTTTCATAAGCTTTCCCACCAAAACTTCGTTTCCCCAGAAAACATTTCATATCTCATTTGTGAATTGTTAGGTATTTGCACCGGAAAACAAGACAAAAGAGCATCACTTTAATGGCAGTGTGATCAGAAGAAGTAGAAGTTATATATTATTATAGTTAAGCTAATTATTTATTTAGTTTGTAAAAATGAATTTAAAAAGTAACGGAGATCGGTTGGATGTTGTATTTTCAAACTTTGAAGTGCTGCTAATAACTTTTTGCGTTCTCATTCGCCATTTACATTTAGAGAAAGTATTGCCATATTGTGTTCCCTTCAGTTTAATCTTTACGTTTTCTTTAATTGGTTTCAAAAATGTGCTTTAAAAAGTCTTAAATTTGCAAACGAAGCAAAGTCAGCATGCTATAATCAATATTTCAAAACCAAACGGTCATCATAGAAATCCTAATTTCGTTGGCTGGAGATCCCAACCAAAGTGAAAATGAAATCCTCTGTTGCCAAGGCAACGTTTGGCAACAAGCCCTGACGGTGCTGAGCATTTCCGGTTTGTGAGGACTGAGGAGAGACACATCAAAGCGGTGAGTGAAAGTTATGTACATGCGTTTGAGTTTAAATTACGATCTATTTTGCTGGAAGAAATACGTTTTAATACATTTATAGATTGTTAGTGCTCTACAAATGTAAATGTAAATGCCCTTTTTTATGTCTTTCAGGGTTTTCGTAGAATATCATTTACAATTCAGCCGAATTTTCGCTATAAAATGTCTGATTTAGCGAAAGAGAAAGCAGCGCGTCTGCTGAAGAAGCGAGGAAGTTTGTCGTCTCTGGGCAGTCATGAAGTCAGAGCTAAAGAAACCTTTGCCAGAACTAAGGAGTGAGTTACTGTCATTCCTTAACATCTACAAACTCACATAACAAAATAATAATAATACAGACAGGTGTAAATAAATAAGTATAGATGATAAAGGATTATTTGTGTTTCTCTGTAGCTCTATCAGCACTGTGTCCTACATGGAAGAGCCTGGACATCATGATGATATTCAACGGCCTGCGGTGCAAATGGAGAACACCTATCAGCTCAGTGAGTCTCTTCTCCTTCACTGTTATAGAAATATTAATCTCATCAAATTAGTCATTAATAAAGATCCACCGACATGACTTTACACAAAAGAAACTGATCTCATACGGGTAATTCTTGCTCTGCAGTACATTTTCAAGTCCTTATTGTATACAATACCAGTCAAAAGTTTTTGAAAAGTACGATGTTTAATGTTTTTAAGTGAAAAATATTTTCTATTTGAATATATTTTAAAATGTAAATTATTCCTGTGATTTCAAAGCTACATTTTTAGCATAATTACTCCAGTCTTCAGTGTCACATGATCCTTCAGAAATCATTCTGATTTGCTGTTCAAGAAACATTTTTTATTACTATTATTATCAATATTTAAAACAGTTAAGTAAATTTTTTTCAGGATTCTTTGATGAACAGAACGATCTAAAGGTCAGCATTTATGTGAAATAAAAAGCTTGTGTAACATTATACACTATACCAATCAAAAGCTTGGAGTCAGTATTTTTATTTTTCAAAGACATGATAGAAATTATTACTTTTATGTAGAAAAGATTCTTTAAATTGATCAAAAGTGATGATAAAGACATTTATAATGTTACAAAAGATTTCTATTTCAGATAAATGCTGTTCTTCTGAACTTTCTATTCATCCAAGAAACCTGGAAAAAAAACTTCTCAGCTGTTTTTAACATAATAATAATAATAATAATAATAATAATAATAATAAATTTGAGCAGCAAATCAGAATATGAATGATTTCTGAAGAATCATGTGACAGAAGTTATGATGGTAAAAGTTATTCTTTATATTTAAATAGAAAGCAGTTATTTTGGATAGTAAAAATATTTTACAATTTTCCTGTTTTTGCTGTGCTTTGGATCAAATAAATGCAGGCTTGATGATGAGCAGAAGAGACTTCTTTAAAAAACATTAAAAATCTTACTGTTCAAAAACTTCTGACTTGTAGTGTCTTAATATATTGGATAGAATATGAATTTTATTTATAAGTAAGTAATCACTTTCTGTACTCTTTATTAAGAAATACTCTTATTTTTAAACATCAGTGTTATAATTGTGAATTGTGTCATGAATTATCTGCTTGAAAATGTCAGAATAATTTAGATAAAATCAACATTTTAAAAGATTGTTAAAAAAAGTTAAATTAATCATACTGACACTAACAAAATTACTAAATAATTAGTAACAAATTTACTAAATAAAAAAACCTAAATAACAGTTAAACTATACTAAAACCATATTTAAAAATATACTAAATTTTAATTAAAATTAAATTAAGAAATGAAAATATATTTTATTTTATTCCAAAGCTACATTTTCTCCTTTTCATTTAGGTTAACTTGGTGTACAAAAAAAACTAAAAAATAAATAAATAAATAAAAGTAAAAAAAATAAACATACACAAATGTTATGATAATATAATAATTATAATTATAATAATAAAATTAAAGCTGCGAGCAGCGATGAACGGGCCCTCGCACCCGGGCTCACCGCCGACCGGTGGCTTCAGGAAAACAGCAAACGGTGGGCAGTATGCTTTTAATACAGTAAATGTAGGAGAAATATGTCAAAGTCACTTAAATGTGCCAAACTTGCCGCTGCCAGCTGGTGGCACAATGCCTATAACTGATTATTGGCATGTAGATGTGTTCAGGCCAGCACTATTATCAAACATATAAAGTTTGGTGCAGATTGACCTTGGCATGTTTGAGTTAGTGAAATATATGAGATATCCTGCTGCCAACAGGTGGCGCTATGATAATATCTGAATATTGGTCTTTAGGTATCTTCAGGCCAGGACTCTTACCAAACCTGTGAATTTTGTGGCAGATCAGACATTTTCAGGCTAAGTTATAACCACTTCTATGTCTATGCAGAAACATCAAACTTTGTCAGGCCACCATGGACATGCCCTTTAATGAAAACTCAAGATCTTCACAATTTAACATCTCTAAGGCTTCAAGATCAGACTGACCAAATATAATGTTGATTTAACTAAATGCAATCAATGCAAGGACTTCAGATAAATGCCAACTGTGAACCAGTATGCTACAAATGATGATAAGAACATGATTCATGATGATAGCAAAATGTTATTATTGCTTCCTTTACATCCACCACTTCTGCTTAAATGTCATTGTTACCTATCTGTACAATTTTTGTGTGGATATTGCTTTGCTGGTGACTCCTGTTATAAGACATCACTCTTAAGTGCTACATAACTAAGAATCAATAAGGAAGACGGTGCCCAGATGGCACATGCATTCACAGTAATCCTCTGCTAGTTTGGATTTTAAGTTTACAGAATTGAAAGGGTTACACTTTAAAATCAACACACAGACACATACACACAAAATATAAAATGTTGCCATCCAGTTTCATTTGTTAAAATTAACTATATTAGTTAACATGACCAATAAATAAATAGCATTTATTAATGTTAATTAATATTAAGCTAAAAAAAAGTATTCATATAAAGTTTATGTACTGTGAATTAACATGAACATGAACACAGTTCATGTGGGTGTACAGCAATACACAATAAAGTGCTCTATAAACTCTTCATTCTTTCAAAATATCTTTAAAAATCAAGTTTAGTATTTTAACGGGGTAATATATATATATATATTTATAACTGATCTTAAAATTATGGTTTTCAGATGTTTTGAAGAGATAACAGTAACGTTTGTTTTGTTGTGAAAGTTTGTCATAATTTTTTATTATTATTATTTTATATTCAATAAATAACACTATGTAAATATTGTCTATCAATGAAGATAAATTGATCATGCTAAAAAGTTGTATTTTTTTAAATCTTTTGCTATGTGACTGAATAGGACAAGTTCATGGTACAGTTAAGTAAAAAATAAATAAAAAACAACAACTGCAAAAAATGAACAATGAAAGACTTAGTGACCCTTTATATTTTCTCAAAATATCAGACTCTCAAAGATCAGACATATTTATGTAATTAAAATACATATGTGCATTTTTTGTTCAAAGATGGTCTGTAGGATGGCTCTCTACTCTGTCACCCTCTCTGCCTCTCACCCCTCCCCCCTGCAATAATGAGCTTCTCTGTGCCTGACTGAACGCACACACATACTGTAGAGACATTCACCAGAGTGACAGCAGGTTTCTGAGTTATTTTTTTAATTTTCTTTAATTCATTGAAGCTTGTATAAAATTAATATTTCCAGCACTTGCTCAGAATGATTAGATCTCTGTGTGAAAAAAGTTTTAAAGAGTTTGGATGCTGCACTTTAAAGATATAAAAAATTAGGGTTATGTTTTTTACTATATCTTTAAAAAATCACCACGTCAACACCGTTCGAGATATCCAAAATCCGCTCGCAATTTAACATCTTCAGAATCTTCTCTTCATGTTAAAAAAGTTTGGTGTGAACAGCTGGTTATTCTTAGGAGTAGTGTGAATTTGTTTACTACCTGATTTTTCAAAAAATCCACCTTCAAATCAAAATAGCCGGCTTTCTGTTGGTCTTAGCTAATGAGTTTGATTTAGAAAGTTGTCCAGATTGATGAGAACAATATATGTACAGAGTTTGGTGACTGTAGGAAAAACTAACCCCCCAACTTTTGTCAAAAGATGGCGCTATAGAGTGCCTGCTCCACGCCCATTTATGACCTTTTGCCAGTGTCTAACTATCATTAATATTGATGTGTGTGTTGAGTTTCATGAAATTCTAAGCATGTTATCTGCCTCGAAAAGACAGGAATGTAATTTTAAAGTTTGACACGTTGCCATGGCAACAGCATTTGATTTATCATCGACCCCTTTACATATTCTTATCGGCCGTGTTTTGACATGATTTTGATGAAGTTTAAAGAAAATCGAGTAAAATTAAGAGGCTGATTTCAAAGCATTTTGAAAATGACACGTTTCCTGCTGCCAGTTGGTGGCGCTATAACTTTGACTCATAATAGTCACATTTATGGAATCGGCATCATACAAGGAACAAACTGGTGAAGTTTCATCAGAATCAGGCAATGTGTGCAACAGTTATTAGACACTTCCTGTTTCTCATTTCTCGCCATAACTTTGTCGCCTTGCCACGGCCAAACCGTTCGAGATATCAAAAATCTCCTCGCAATTTAGCGTCCCCAATGTCTTGAGATCATGCTGACCGAGTTTGGTGACAATCCCATGGAATTCCTGGGAGGAGTACGTTAAATTCCAGAGCATGCGCTTTTTAAACAGCCCTAAATATCTCACTTCCTGTTGCGTGGAGCCCATGACATAGAGTAGAAAAGTTGTTCAGCTCGATGAGTTCTATATGTGTACCGAGTTTCATATCAATACGTGCAAGTATGTGTGCGCAGTACATCAAGTTTTCAAACTGTGTTCCAGGGGGCGCTGTAGATGCCCTGAACCACGCCCGGGTCCCAGCCTCTGTGGCGTCCGGACGACGGCAGATTCCAACGTGTGTGCAAATTTTCAAGAGTTTTTGAGTATGTTAAGGCCCCCAAAAGTGCCCCAACGGTTGAAAAAAAACAAAAAAAAAAAAAAAAAAAAAAAAAACAAATAAGAATCCTTAGAAGAACAATAGGGCCTTCGCCCTTTTGGGCTCGGGCCCTAATTAATAAAACTTTAAGAAAATTAAAATGAAAAACAGAAAACAGAAAAACACATACAGTATACTAATTCAAAATATCCCTAATTATGAAAGTAATCAAGCTATAGTGCCAGAGATCATTTGCTAGACATCTTGTCCTTCTCATCTTGCCTCACAGGCATTTTATGAGTTTTATATCAGTAAATCACTGTAAATGTTTGCACAGCTCCCGCTCGGCGTTTCCCGGTGTTAACAGTGAAGGACATTCTGAAGGATGTGTTGACCAGCTACCTGCAGGAGGAGAAATATGAACCGGAGCTGTGCAGACAGATGACCAAAACCATCTCTGAGGTCTGCTATTAATAAAATTGAATTAATACATAACACATCATTACATTTAACACTGACTTGTCACATATTTTATTTAGTAAAAACACGTTGAGACAAATAAATATACAAACACTGATACTTGCTAAAGTCTGTTCTATAATTGTAATTTTAGGTGATCAAGGCCAGAGTTAAAGACTTGATGATTCCCCGTTATAAGATCATCGTCATCATCAGCATTGGTCAGATCAGAGACCAGAACATGCGCATGGGGAGTCGATGCCTGTGGGATGAGACACATGATAATTTCTCCTCGCATACTTTCAAAAACAGCTCGCTCTTTGCCACTGCAACTGTCTATGGTGTTTACTTTGAGTGAGTGTGTAAGAATATTAGCTGGGTTTTAGTGACAAGTGATTTTAGCCAACCAGTGGCATCTACACTACATATCTACTCTGAGCTTATTCAGGTCAGTTTAATGGCCTTTAAAATGACTTATTGAGGTTACAACTAGAGGTTGAGTATATATGAGGCTTTTCTGGTTCCTCAACATCTCTCATAACAATAAGGTAACATGTAACTGTTAAAACAGACATAGGAAAAGACTGCTGACTGTGTGTATTATATATATATATATATATACAGTTGAGGTCAAACGTTTACTTACACCTTGCAGAATCTGCTATATGTTAATTGCTTTACAAAAATAAGAGGGATCATACAAAATGCATGATATTTTTTATTTAGCACTGACCTGCACTAGATACTTAACTTAAAATGACTCAGTTCAAAAGTTTACATACACTTGATTTTTAATACTGTGTTGTTTCCTGAATGATCCACAGCTGTGTTTTTTTTGTTTAGTGATAGTTGTTCATGAGTCCCTTGTTTGTTCTGATCAGTTAAACTGCCTGCTGTTCTTCAGAAAAATCCTTCAGGTCCCACAAATTCTTTGGTTTTTCAGCATTTTTGTGTATTTGAACCCTTTCCAACAATGACTGTATGATTTTGAGATCCATCTTTTCACACTGAGGACAACTGAGGGACTCATATGCAACTATTACAGAAGGTTCAAAAGCTCACTGATGCTTCAAGAGGAAACACGATGCATTAAGACGTGGGGTGAAAACTTTTGAACAGAATGGAGATGTGTACATTTTTCTTATTTTGCTCAAATATCATATTTCTTTCATTTAGTACTGCCCTTTGGAAGCTACAGAAGATACTTACATGTTCCCCAGAAGACTAAGTTAAAGAATAAGTTAAATTTACCCTGATCTTCAAATTCAATGTTGTCTTCTGGGCAACAAATATTAAAAAGTTACATTTAGGGTAAAATTCACTTATTTTGTCTTCTGGGGAACATGTAGGTATCTTCTGTAGGTTCTAAAGGGCAGTACTAAATATGACATTTTGGCAAAATAAGAAAAATGTACACATCCTCATTTCATTCAAAAGTTTTCACCTCCCAGCTCTTAATGCATCTTTTTCCTTCCGGAGCATCAGTGAGTGTTTGAACCTTCTGTAATAGTTGCATATGAGTCCCTCAGTTGTCTTCAGTGAAAAGATGGTTCAAACAGTCATTGTTGGAAAGGGTTCAAATACACAAAAATGCTGAAAAACCAAATAATTTTCTGAAGAACTATAACTAAACGAAAAAAAAACAGCTGTGGATCATTCAGGTAACAGTATTAAGAATCAAGTGTATGTAAACTTTTGAACAGGGTCATTTTTATAAATTCAGCTATAATTCATAATTGTAGACTATATGTAAACATCTTTTATGTGAAATATCTAAATACTAAATAAAAATAACATGCATTTTGTATGATCCCTCTTATTTTGGTAAAATAATTAACATTTTGCAGATTCTGCAAGGTGTATGTACCTTGCAGAATCTGTATATATATATAACCAAAAATAATATATAGTCAGATATTTTAAGCTGGTATTGCACTCATGTCAATGCTACATTCTTGCTAAATGTAAATGTTGTCCAGAAGTGTAATTATTGCCTATATTAATGCCTACTATTTATTGTTAATATTATGGAAGCACATTTTGGACACAATTTAAATACCATTCCCGTTGCACCTCATATAAACAACTGAAAATATGAATCTCTTCCCATACACTGTGTTGAAATGTCATCATTTTAATACCTCATTGTAAGTTAATAAATCTGTATGTCTTCGGTCTATAATTTGTTTACTCTTACTGATTTGTTATGATTATGATTTGTAACTATTTTGAGAAGTAGTATTTGAAAATGATTTTCTTATATAGAAGATTTTACAGTTATTATTAACTATTTCAACTGGTATTGTTTGGTAACTCATTACTGGACAATTTAATTGACATAATTATAATAATAATGACAATATAACTGTAATTACTGGACAATATAATTGACATAATTATGATTATAATAATTGGACAATGTAATTGATATTGAATTAAATATGAATTTATCCAGTTTAGCTATACACAGACAGGTGTGTGATTTGTTAACACAATATAGTTTTAATACATGTTTTGTTTAACAGAAAATAACTCTGCTAAAGAAGTCTATAAAAATATGTTTTAAATAAGGATAAATTGAAGATTTCAGGAAAATCATACCATTGCGTTAAAGTAAAACAAACTATTATTTTGCTAAACGAAAAAAAAATTACATTTGCAGTCATCAGATTGTTGGGATATGAGAAACAAAGCAGACAGTTAACACTTTTTCAAGTATGTAAATATAAAAATGAATAAAAAAGCAATCATAAATAGAAAAATATTGTTATACTTAAAAGACCAACAGAATAAGATTAGCTACATCTTTTAGCTACATCTATGTGAATTTAACTTAACATATTTAACATATTAACCTAACATTAATACATTATTTTGTGTTCCACAGAAGGCAGAAAGTCACGCAAGTTTGGTTTGACATGAGTAAATGAAATTAAACAAAAACATTTCTAAAACAAAAAATCATTGTCTAAAAGCCCCTGCTGTTCCTAACAGGGGTCAGAGATGCTGAGGATCCCAAGTCAAGCAAAAATCCTGCATAAAGGGGCTCTGTGAAAGTGCAGTGAAATGTGTGCAAGTGTGTGAGGCTAAGTGTGTCAGAGACACTGTAGAAGGACAGACTTCCACCCAGCCAGTCTACAAATAGGCCGACTCTATTAGACAGAGACAGAGGTGAAGGGGCAGTTACGTCGGTTCTCTTATTATTATGACAAACAGTAAATCTGTTATCAGAGCTGAACAGAATCCATGACTTTTCATTGAGTCCAAACCGACATTCTCGTCCTCCTTTCCTGCTGATTCCTTTAGCTGACACTGCTATAAGAGCCTGTCCACTCCATTCAGCCTCCCAGTAACGGCGTCCAGACAGACTCTCTTTGCTCAGAACCTGCTCAAAGTTCTCAAATCTCTCTGGATGTTCAGGATACAACTGCTTCTCTTTCACATATGTCACTTTTGTGTTGCCCTCAGACAGTATGAGTTGATTATGTGCCGTGTTTGGATCCAATGTGAGATCACATGAATCTGCATAAAAGAAAGTATACATTACATATACATTTACAAGAAAGGAAAATTATTGTAAATATTATAAATATTGGCCATGGAGTTGTAAGGGTCAAATATAAGGAGAATATTTGGCTGAGATACAACTATTTGAAAATCTGGAATCTTTGTTGTCCAAATGAAGTTCTTAGCAATGCACATTACAAATCATATATATTTATGGTAGAAAGTTTACAAAATATCTTAATGGGACAGGATCATTACTTAATGGCATAAAAAATCAATAGTTTTGACCCATACAATGTATTTTAGGCCATTGCTACAAATATTCCCGTTAGTGTCTGAGTGAATACCTACATTTCCGTAGTCCTGGTGTGATTCTGATCTGTTCTCCATGTTCCAAACTATAAAGACAGAAACATAAACTAAATTGAACTAAATCAAATTTAATTATTATAATTTAATTAGTTTTTTTTATTTACCTATACTTTGAATAGCCCCATTTATGTTTTTTTCACAGCTTCTGTTTTGTTGTAGTATTGGACACAGTTATTTTTGCATATGCATTTGTAGGAGTTTCCCTTTCAGACACAAAATTTATCAGAGAACAGTATCTTTTAAATCAATCATGGTGATTTACTAAGGTTTTAAGGAAGTCTAGTCAGTTTACTAGTATTTGTGCCATTATTTAACAAACCCCTCAAAAAATTAACCATGCATTTTGCATTTGATATGTCTGGGATAGTGCTGCTCTTGGTAGTTTGTATAGGTCTTTGTGAAAATAATCTGACTGTGTCTTTGTTCTTTATTTCACACATTGTCACTAAATCACCAGTGAAACTTTCCAACATTTTCCAACATTTTTACTCTTATGGGTACCAATTTTGCCCTGTTTAGTAAACCTGGCCCTTTGAGTCCTAAAAACTAAACAACATTTTATGCTGTTTAATTGTATAGCAAAAACAAGTACTTGAGTTTCTTCAACTTGATGTTTGGATTCAGCAGTAGATCTGCTAGCAACTTCACTCCTGAATCTCCAGGGTGATTGTAGCTCAGATCCAGCTCCCTCAAGTGTGAGGGGTTTGAATTCAGAGCTGACTTCAGGTATGAGCAGCCATCCTCTGTCACCATACAGCCAGACAAACTAAAGGAAGGAATCACATCAAATCAGGTTACTCTGAAACACTGTTTTCTGTTCATATAAAATAATGTTTTGAAGTTCATTGACAACATATAGGCAAAACAGTTTAGACATTATGCAAAATAGATTCTTTTGTGTTCCACAGAACAAAGTTTTTAAATGACATAAAGTTGAGTAAATGATGACAGGGTATTCATTTTTGGGTGAACTATCTCTTTAGCTAGCCACTTGAGTATTTCTAGTTTACATTGAGGATCCTTCAGTCCATTGCAGAGTAGCTTCACTCCTGAATCCTGCAGGTCATTGTTACTGAAGTCCAGCTCTCTCAGGGGACAGTCGTAGAGCTGAAGAACTGAAGCCACACTTTCACAGCACTGATCAATGAGATCACAGCCAGAAAACCTAAAACAGAAGGAAACACAAGCCTCTGCATGAATAGAAGCCATACAAATGCACAATTGGTCATAATCAGTTTGCTTTTTATTTCAACAAATTATATGTTTAATATATGTCAATATAATGTTCAAATGACATATTTTATTGAAGTCTAGATATAAAAAGAGGATATTCTGATTAGAAAACTGTGCAAAATGTGATAGTTGCATCTGGGCCTCTGGCAGCATTAAAGGATTACTTCACTTCCGGAATAAAAATGTCCTAATAACTTACTCACATCCATGTCATCCAAGATATTCATGGCTTTCTTTCTTTTTATTTCCTTCTTTTTTTGCAAAGAAATTCGGTTTTTTGAGGAAAACATTCCTCAACAGATTGAAGGTTAAAAATGCTGTTTTAATCCAATTTCAAAGGACTCTAAACAATCCCAGCCAAGGAATAAGGTTCTTATTTAGTGAAACAATGTCGCTTTCTTAAAAAAAATATATATATATATATATATATATATATATATATATATATATATATTTATACACATACGAACCACAAATGCTCATCTTGACTAGTTCTGCGATGTGCATGCGTACTCTGTGCACTCTGGCTCATCTCATTTTCTCCTCCAACTTCAAAATCATTCTTTATTGCTGTTTTTTTTTTTGTAAAGTGCGTTTGAACTTCTTTGCACATTTTCTTTGCAAACACTGGGTTGGTACTTCTCCAGCGATGTAGGATGATTTTGAAAAAATGAGATGGAGTTTTTCGACATACCCTAACTGTGCTGAACCGGAGTGCATAGAGTACGCATGCGCATCGCAGAGCTAGACAAGACAAGCATTTGAGGTTGAAAAGTATATAAATTGTAGATTTTGTTTAGAAAATAACAGATAATTTCACTAGATAAGACCCTTCTTCCTTGGCTGGGATCGTGTAGAGCCATTTGAAGCTGCACTGAAACTACATTTTTAACTTTTAATCTGTTGAGCACTATTGAAGTCCACTATATGGAGAAAATCCTGGAATGTTTTCTTTAAAAAACTTACTTTCTTTGCAACTGAAGAAAGAAACACATGAACATCTTTGATGACATGGGGGTGAGTGACTATTTAGAAACGTTTTATTTTGGAAGGGGAGTAATCCTTTAATTAGGAATCGAGAACCCTTCCCATAATACCCAATGTACTTCGCTTTAACTGGAGAATTGTGTGTTTACTATTGTCCTCTTGCATTATCGACACTATTTTCCTGTGTACTACTGTAATGCTGCCTTGACACAAACTGTATTGTACACTACTAGTCAAAAGTTTTTTAACAGTAAGATTTTTAATGTTTTTTAGAGAAGTCTCTTCTGCTCACCAAGCCTGCATTTGTTTGATCTAAAGTACAGCAAAAACAAAATAAATGTTTTTACTGCTTAAAATAACTGCTTTTTATTTAAATATATTTTAAATGTAATTTATTCCTGTGATCAAAGCTACATTTAAAGCATCATTACTTCATAGTCTTTAGTGTTACATGATCCTTCAGAATTCATTCTAATATGCTGACTGCTCCTCAAGAAACATTATTATTATTATGAATATTTAAAACAGTTGAGTACATTTTTTTCAGGATTCTTTGATTAATAGAAAGATCATCATTTATCTGAGTCAGTATAATTTGTAGAAATTGTAGAAATTAATAATTTTATTTAACAAAGATGCTTTAAATTGATCAAAAATGATCATAAAGACATTTATAATATTACAAAAGATTTCTATTTCAAATAAATGATGTTCATCTGAACTTTCTATTCATCAAATAAACCTGAAAAAAAAATTTTTTTAACATAACTATAATAATAATAATAAAGTGATGACTGTGATGGGGAGTGATGATGCTAAAAATTTAGCTTTGAAATCACAGAAATAAATTACATTTTAAAATATATTCAAATAGAAAATAATTATTTTGAATACTAAAACATTTCAAAATGTCACTGTTTTTACTGTATTTAGATCAAATAAACGCAGGCTTGGTGAGCAGAAGAGACTTGCTGAACCTGCATTCAGCTCTTCTGCAAGTTACCAGAGGGCCCCTTGCCGACCTTTTCATTTCATTTCATCACTGTTTACATAAATAATATTTACTTTTTTCCAGAGGAGGAACAGGTTGAGCATGCAAAGAAGGTGCTACAACAAATTTCATAGAAGCAGCAGAAAAGGAAGCATCTGCCAGACTGGCAGCCAATAGTTTCAAATAAAGCCTATGTACACTATTTTTCCCTATATCACTGTATTTTCTCAAACTGACTATTTTTTCTTGCTACAAATTACATAGGCACTATATATGTACTGCCAGCACCAATATTGAAACAACACATTTAAAAATAAAATGATCAATTCGTTAAATAATAAAAATTTAAATAAATGTATCAAATTTGTCAATCTGAATCATGATCTATGTTTACACAGTACATTTTTAAATGAGTAAACAGATAACTGAATTCTTCATTTTATTTAAAAAAAAATCATGGCACTGTTATTGTGTAACAACAATTTAACACTTACAGAGCTTTTCTGCAGTTCCTCACAGCTGGTATCAGTCTCATCCTACCCTCCTCTGATGTGTTGTATTTCTTAAGGTCCAGCTCATCCATCACCTCATCTGACATCTGAAGCATGTAGGCTATTGCTGAGCAGTGTCCAGGAGAGAGTTTCTTCTCTAAGTGTTTCGCTGAGGTAAGAAACTCCTGGATCTCTCTGTACAGAGTCTGATCTTTGACTTCCAGCAGACAGAGGAACAGGCAGATTGATCTATCTGCTGATAGATGGGGATCCTTTTTGATTTTGTCTTTAATGTACCTTGTGATTTCCTGTATGCACCCTGAGCTGCTTTCAGTGTGAGCCAATAGACCATATAAAAGTCCTTGATTTGACTCCAATGAGATTCCCAAAAGGAATCGAAGGAAAAGATCAAGTTGTCCATTCTGACTGTCTAAAGCCTTATCTACTGCTCCTTTAAACAAGCGATGCAGTGCGGTAAAACACCTCAGCACCTCCATAGTCGTATTCACGTAGTAGTAAAAAACATAAAATGCGGCAAGAAACTCTTGAAAACTCAGATGTATAAAGCAGTAGACTTTTCTCTTATTAACCACAGCTTCCTCCTTAAAGATCTCAGTGCAAATCCCAGAACACACTGAGGCATCAGTGACATTTATGCTGCACTCTTTCAGGTCCTCCTCATAGAACATGATATTGCCCTTCATCAGCTGTTTGTAAGCCAGTTCAGCAAGTTTCAAGATGGCTTCTTTGTTGGACTGCAGAACTTTCTTTAGATCTAACTCATCATACTTTTGGTTCTTCACGTTTGTCTGAATGATCAGGAAGTGTATGTACATTTCCGTCAGAGTTTGAGGGATTTCTGCTCTGTCATCTTGTTTCAGCAGGTTTTGAAGCACAGTGGCTGAGATCCAGCAGAAGACAGGAATGTGACACATGATGTGGAGGCTTCTTGCTCTTCTGATGTGTGAGATGATTCTGCTGGCTTGATTCTCATCGCTGATTCTTTTCCTAAAATATTCTTCCTTCTGAGAGTCGTTGAAGCCCTGAATTTCAGTCACACGGTTGACATAGTTAGAGGGGATCTGATTGGCTGCTGCTGGTCTGGAGGTGATCCAGATGAGAGCAGAGGGAAGCAGCTCTCCTTTCATGAGGTTTGACATCAGCACAGCCACTGATGACATCTCATTCACATCAGAAACCTTCTCAGTGTCTAAAAAGAGCGAAATTCTACTTTCATCCAAACCATCAAAGATGAACACCATTTTACTCTCAGCATAAATCTTTGCATCCAGATTTTGAAGTTCAGGGTAGAAGGTCAGAAGAAGTTTATGAAGACTATACCTCTGCTCTTTAACCAAGTTAATCTCTCGAAATGCAAGTACAAACATGAAATCTACATCCTGATTGGCTTTCCCCTCAGCCCAGTCTAGAATGAACTTCTGCACAGAGACAGTTTTCCCAATTCCAGCGATGCCTTTAGTGAGAACAGTCTTTATTTTTGCTTGTTCAGGTTTAAAGATTCCATTGCAGTGGATTAGAGTGTCTTGTGAGTGTTGTGTTCTGGGTGTTTTCTCCATGTGTAAAACCTCATGTTCTTCATTCACCCTTTCACATTCTCCCTCTGTGATGTACAGCTGTGTATAAATCATGTTTAGTAGGGTTTGATTCTCTTGTATTTTGAGTCCCTCAAATAAGTGCTTGTACTTGTTCTTCATGCTGGTTTTGTGAAACTTTTTGACTCTTTGTAGAACTTCATCCACTGGTTGAAGAGAATCTTGTTGGACGTCTTCATTCACCTCAACCCTGTGTCAGGGTTTCTGCAGATATGAACAAGTTAAATTTAAGACTTTTTAAGACCTTTTTAATACCACCTTATATGAAATTTAAGACCTAAACCTGTAATGGAAATAGATATTATATTACATGCATATGTGATACTTAATGTGTTTAATGTAAAAAGTAAACAAAATTTCATGGCTGTCATAAATTAAATTTATTACTACGATATACAGTGAACTTTCCATATCAGCAGATACTATTCCACACAAAATATCCCCATAAAAGTACCACTAGAAATATCTGATGTAAAAAAAAAAATTCTGAAGCGATTTTTTTTTTTTACTTTTGAAATGTATGCGTACCTTTGAAATTTATTTTATGAATTTATCAATAAATTCTAAATGTCTGTTAGCAGTGAGATTACATAATTTACACTGCAAAATTAAAAGTGAGATTAATGTTTTAAATACATTTATTGATTTATAAATATATATATTAGAAATGTTATATAAATACTGCGATTCTGTCTGAAGACGCAGTAACTTCCACAGAGGGAAAAAAAAATCTACAGTTGTTAGCAACTGGCCTTAGCCAAGCCCTATATTCAGTTTTTCCAAGCCCAGTATCGCTAAACTTGCACTTCCTCATAGCTAAAAAATTAAATCCATTTGATTTCTGCGGTACAATCCGAGAGAGACTCGCGCCAATAACAGAAAGCTGATTGGCTATTGCATGCTGGTCTCATTTGTAGTTTAAATTCAGCTAATTATATTTGGAATAGTGAAATAAAGAACTACAACACCACGGAAACAACAGAAAGAGAATTTAAATGAGCATTAGAGGTAGCGTTACATGGACATCGGAAAAATAAGACCTGTGTAAAATTATTTAAGACCTAGAACAGCGAATTTAAGACTTTTTAAGGCCTAAAATTTTGATTTTTAAATTTTAGACTTTTTAAGACTTTTTAAGACCCCGCGGAAACCCTGCTGTGTGGATCCAGAACAGAGTGTTCCCTTGACAATTTGTTCACAAACATCACATTTGGACTGAATTTACTCTTTCCTATACAATAAAAATGAATACGGTTTGACACCATGAGGGTAAGTAAACGATGACAGAATTATTTTTGTGGTGAACTGCTTTTAAATATATTATGCACTCTTTTGTATAACATAATTGTGACCCTGGACCACAAAACCAGTCTTAAGTCGCTGGGGTATATTTGTAGCAATAGCCAAAAATACATTGTATGGGTCAAAATTATTGATTTTTCTTTTATGCCAAAAATCATTAGGAAATTAAGTCAAGATCATGTTCCATGAAGATTTTTTGTAAAATTCCTACTATAAATATATCAAAATGTAATTTTTGATTAGTAATATGCATTGTTAAGAACTTCATTTGGAGAACTTTAAAGGTGATTTTCTCAGTATTTTGATTTTTTTGCACCCTCAGATTCCAGATTTTCAAATAGATGTATCTCGGCCAAATATTGTCCTATCCTAACAAACCACATATCAACAGAAAGCTTATTTATTGAGCTTTCATATGATGTATGCAAATTTAACCTTATGACTGGTTTTGTGGTCCAGGGTCACAATTGTGATTAAGTGTTTTCATTTACCTGAAATCAGAGGTCACTGTTTTATTACTGAGTGGATGAACGAAACCATGACTCTTCAAGGACATACAGCTGGGCTCTTGAGATGCTTTTGTGTGTACCTCGTGTCTGATCAAATTGTAAAATGTAAAAGACAAGTAAATGATGAAAAAATTAAAATATTCTTTAATAATGATTTGATTTAGTGTTGTATTACCTGGGGTCAGAGGTCATTACAGGTGGGTACTCCATGGATTTATTACTCACTGACGTACAAATAGAGTTTGGAGATGTTTTTGGAATCTGTCGATGAATAGCACCATCCTCATCTCTTCTCTCACACATACTCATTTTAGGGGCAATATCTCACTTCTCCAGGCAAAGATGCTGGTTTAAAACAAGCAAAGTAAGTTAATAACAACAGAAAAAAATGTTTTAATTGAATGCAAACCATTTATTTGCCATATTCCTTAACAAAATGTGTTTTCTGAATAGTTTCTTGAAAACATTGCCTAAACATTGATAAACATACAGTGGGGAAAATAATTAATTTGATCCGCTACTGATTTTGTATGTTTGCCCACTGACAAATAAATGATTAATCTATAATTTTAATGGTAGGTTTATTTTAACAGTGAGAGACAGAATAACAACAAACAAATACAGAAAACGCATTTTAAAAACTTAAATTGATTTGCTTGACTTAGTTCTTGGTGGCAAAACCGTTGTTGGCAATCACAGAGGTCAGACGTTTCTTGTAGTTGTCCACTAGGTTTGCACACATCTCAGGAGGGATTTTGTCCCACTCCTCTTTGCAGATCATCTTCAAGTCATTAAGGTTTTGAGGCTGACATTTGCCAACTCAAACCTTCTGCTCCCTCCACAGATTTTCTATGTCATTAAGGTCTGGAGATTGGCTCTTCTTCGTTATCTTTCAATGCTGGTTATTTCAATGACTGACTTGCTGCACGCCAGTCTGTTGTTGTGGGGGCATTTCCACGCACCAAAACGTGACGCTGAACGAAACAAACTGTGATTGGGGTTGGGTATCGTTTGAATTTTATCAATTTCGATTCCGATTCCATTTATCGATTCCAATTCTTTTCGATTCCCAGTTTCGATTCCGATTTAGTAAAAAAACAACAACAAACACAAAAGTCAAACATTAATATATCAAACATGTTTATTTTCAGTGCTAGCTTGCACCATATTATTTTATTACAGGGGTTCTCAACCTTTTTTATATCAGGGCCCCCTTCTTCTCGGGTCAATTTTGCAAGGCCCCCCTATGCCTGACATTTCCTCTAAAGGTGTTTATTTTTGAACCTTTTTTATTAACCTAAACATTTGTTTTGCCTTTTTATTTTTCTCCTGCATGTTATAAAAAAATTCAAACAAACTTTAAATTAAAGCTATACTTTTGAATTTAAAAGAAAACCCTCTGCTCTAACTTTTTAACATGAATTTTTATAACAAGTATCCGATTCTTTATCTTAAGTATCCGATTCCAGAATCGGAATCGATTTTTTGATTCCCAACCCTAACTGTGATTGGTTGTTTGACATGTCGATCAAACGGTCTTATGGGCAGGCCTTGGCCAATGAAAGCTGCCATGATTTCCAGACCTTCAGCCGTCAGTCTGAAGGTCTGGCTACGCGAGACTATGCAGTTAATAACAAAAGATATACTACGTGATGACGTCAGACGTAGTTTGCGGACCGGGACAAAGTTGTCGGCGATTCTTTCTATTGTAAAGTCATGCAGTGTAAAACCCCCATCGCCGATCCATCGTGCAATGTGAACATAGCAGCGACAGAATGCTACCCCAGATAGTCATGCAGTGTGAAAAGATCTGTGACGCAACTACTTTGAAAATCGTGCAGTCTGAACTCGGCATTAGCGGAACGAAACTTAATATAATTTGCTGATTATTGCCGCTGAAAATGATCAATTATTGTCATGTTTTGGGCTGTACTAATCGGTCAGACCGAGAAAAAATATTTGGAGTACTATAGACTGCCAAAAGTTATAAAAAAATTTGAATAAGAGTGCAAAAAACTGGAACAAAAGCGTTTGGTTGGCCAAACTGAACCAGGATTTCCAGGCCAAGGATCTTGACAACATTCATGCTTGTTCTTATTATTTCCAGTCAGGTAGGTAAAATATTAGGGTAATACTGCGCATTGTATCTTTACCACCTATAAACTTTAGTTTGTCAAAGAATTGCACAGGTTCCTGCGTACTATATGATTTAGCAGCTTCCACGCGTTATTTTTTTCCATTTATACAGCATAAATTAGCAGAACAACGTATTCAGTCATACATTAACTGTGCAATCAATGCTACTGTTTCTGGGTAACTGACCAAACCGTGACCTAAGTGCAAACCCTCATACAGATAAAAAAAAAAAAAATAGTTGATCTTACTTAAACAGCCTCTTTCAAGCTGCCATGTTTGTTTGTTTTTTATCTGCTTCGATGGTGTCCAAGCAAAAATTTTCAAAGCACGTTTAGTGGATTATTATATCATTTATTGCATTCAGAAAAATATAAATAAATAAAAAATAAACAAAAGCGATTTGATTACGTCATTTGCAATGCTTCATGGGAGTATGAGTTCTTTTAGGCGCAATGGTATTCTATACTCTTTGATGTTAGAGCTGCTCGTTTCAGCATTGTGTTGTAGTTCATCACTGGGAATTTGCCGTTATAGACGTTTTTTTCTAATTAAGTTGAATATATCTGAACTGTGGCGTCTACAGAAGCGTATATCATCACTTAACAACCTCTGAGAAAATGCTAGGTCTGTCTTGAAAGATATTCGTTAATTGTTAAAAATCTATTTCTTTAGAGAGAAAGTGAATCGGGATGTAACTGTTAACGCATGTAGAGACTAAAAGATGTTGCACTAAACTTTAAAGAAGCCACCATAATGTTCCTGCACCTTTTTGAGTCTGCTGAAGGCTAATATTGATCTCTGCTCAAAGATTTAAAAAAAAACTACTTTTGTACAATTTACCGACTCTTTAGTTTCATAATATTCAATTGTCTAACAAAACATGTCGTATATTTTTTCTGAAGAACTCACCGCGTGACCGAGAAGAACTCCTTACTGCTTCAGCTTCTTTGAAGCTGCCATGTTTCTTTTTTTTTATCTGCTTCAATCGTGTTTGACAAGCGGAAGAGCTGCTCAAACCTCAACGCCAGGTGGAGACATGACTTCACATCATTACAAAAGGTAAAATCAATGACTGACAGTAATATTGTTTTACTAAGGACTGCGGATGGTGATATGAGGTTATTGTGAACCTCAAGTTTAAGTGTCAGAAAATAAAAAATACCTCAAATCCCAACAACTCAGATAAACACTGTTCATGTTTTGTTCAAAATGCTTTTATTCTTGATTTTACATTTGGTTTTTCTTTATATTTGATATAGGCTTATTCCATAAAACATTGGGTTGTCTCAGTAATACATATTTTTCCTAAACTAGAATTTGTCCCTGCTTCTAGATTTTAGACTTTTAACAACATTAAAAAAACATTAATTCAGGTTAATAACCATTTCTTTTAATAAACATTTAACCACTTACAAAGTGTCATAATATTAACATATTTTTGGGCACATATTGTATATACAAATACTCAAACAATATGCATTGTATATTTCAGTACCTGATAGCACTTAGATAAGTAGGCTATGGGTTCATTAGGTGTTTATTTATTTAAGGGGGTGAATAAGTAGTACCTCTTTAAAAATAAAAAAAAGGCAAAGTTTCTTTGTATTGAGTATTGATCCACTTTAAATGTTGGCACAATACTTTTCTTCCATTTGACAAGTTTCAACATCTAAACATATTTCAAATGCTCCAAAGTCCTCTGGAAAAAAGTTTAAATGCATTTTGCACATAGAAAACGATGAAGTGGAGTGTTTCTCAGCACATGCGAACAAGATCACTTTTTCTACATCCCACTGTGCAGCACGTGGAGGGCAGTGCTTCGTATGCATCTCTTCTTACTCGATCCATTTCTGCAGAGGTCAGTGACTCCACATCAGTCACGATTTCATAACCTGTGTAAAATCAAAGACATGCATTGTAAATGATTTCTGGTTCTTCCACAGTTCATGCTGTACAAGGGATGAGTAAAACTCATATGCATACAGCAGGTGGCACACAAGAGCTGAATTTGGAACAGCACAGTTCTACTACTATACTACTATTTCTGCAATGTCTTTGTGTGGCTTTTTAAGAGTTGTATGCTGTTCCAAATTTAGCCAAGATTTAATGTTAAGCTTTATTTTGATTTCATCATTTCAGTGAGTCCTGTGAGCACCTATCTACAAAGCTGAAAACTAATTATGTGATCAAAGCATGCAAAGGAAATAATTCAGATTGAATGTAAATAGATTCCAAAAGAGTTATAATCAATTCTTTACTGATTTGTATTAATGGTTGATATATATATATATATATATATATATATATATATATATATATATATATATATATATTTTTTTTTTTTTTTTTCCTCTTTATATTTAGATTTTTAAATATGTAATATTTATCATTTTATAATATTTTCTTACAAAACATGTAATTTTGATCAAATTTGCATTTCTTACACATTATATACTATATCATATTATAATATGTATTTAAACTATTATATTATATTATACTTAGTCTTGTCAAATGATTAATCGTGATTATTCCCATCCAAAGTAAACATTTTTGTTTACATAATAAATGTGTGTACTGTTTATTTATTATGTATATATAAATGCACACACATACAGTATATAATTTGAAAATTAACATGTATTTACATGTATATATTTATATTATTATAACTGATATTTATATAAATATTTGGAATATATAAACATATATTTTTCTTAAATATATACATGCATGTGTATGTGTACAGTATTATGTAAACAAAAACATTTATTTTGGATGCGATTAATCGTGATTAATCGTTTGGCAGCATTAAATATAATATAAAATTATAATATAATAGTTTAAGTACATATTATAACATAATATAATATAAAGTATATAATGTGTAAGAAATTGAAATTTGATAAAAACATTTTGTAACATGTTTTGTAAGAAAATATTATAAAATGATAAATAACTACAAAATCTAAATATAAAAAGTAAAATATATTATAACAAATAATAGAAGTAAAGAATTGATTCAAAATTCTTATTATCTCTATTGTAAAATATTATATTATATTATATTATATTATATTATATTATCCAAAAAACTCGTCTTGTGTTGAGTCGCATGAATGCTGGCCCCTTTCCCCATATACAGAGAATATTATTATATTTTATTATATTATAAAATTTGTATTTAATTTTATTTTATCCATCTATTCTCCTAAAAACTTTGGACCCCTGTGTTGGGTTACGTAAATGTTGCCATCTTTCCCAGTAGACAGAGAATATTATATTATATTTTATTATAATTATTATTCATCTATTATCCAAAACAGTTGTCTTGTGTTGAGTTGCTTGAATGCTGGCCCCTTTCCCTGTATACAGAGAATATTATATTATATTATTATATTAGTAGACAGAGAATATTGTATTATATTTTTATATATTATATTATATTATATTATATTATATTATATTATATTATATTATATTATATTATATTATATTATATACTTAAAATTTGTATTTTGTTTTATTTTATCCATCTATTCTCCAAAACACTTGTTCTGTGTTGGGTTCTGGGTTGCGTAAATGCTGGCATCTTACCCAGAAGACAGAGAATATTATATTATATTATATTATATTATATTATATTATATTATATTATATTATATTATATTATATACTTTAAAATAATTTATTATATTATGTTATGTTATATTATATACTTAAAAATATATTATGTTATATTATATTATATTATATTATATTATATTATATTATATTATATACTTTAAAATAATTTATTATATTATGTTATGTTATATTATATACTTAAAAATATATTATATTATATTATATATTATATTATATTATATTATATTATATTATATTATATTATATTATATTATATTATATTATATTATCCATCTATTATCCAAAACACTTGTGTTTGGTTGCGTAAATGCTGGCATCTTTCCCAGTAGATAGAGAATATTATATTATATTTTTATATATTATATTTGATTATATTATGTTATATTATATACTTAAAAAAATTTATTATATTGTATTATATTATATTATATAAAATAATTTATTATATTATGTT
The DNA here is from genome assembly GCF_049309525.1 of Garra rufa. NCBI lineage: Eukaryota > Metazoa > Chordata > Actinopteri > Cypriniformes > Cyprinidae > Garra > Garra rufa. The sequence continues at coordinate 43,339,294 of NC_133370.1, forward strand.
ATGTTAAATTATATACTTAAAAATATATTATATTACATTATCCATCTGTTATCAAAAACAGTCGTCTTGTGTTGAGTTGCTTGAATGCTGGCCTTTTTCCCTGTATACAGAGAATATTATTATTATATTATACTATTATATTAGTAGTCAGAGAATATTATATTATATTATATTATATTATATTATATTATATTATTCATCTATTCTCTACAACACTTAATGCTGGCACCTTTCCCAGTAGATATATTATGTTGTATTATATTATATAACTAAAAATATTATATTATGTTATATTATATTATTTTATATTATACTATCAATCTATTATCCAAAACACTTGTCCTATGTAGGGTTGCTGAATTTTGTTTATATATTATATTATATTATATTATATTATATTATATTATATTATATTATATTATATTAAAATGCAGGCCACTAAAACTTTTTATCATTGACAGTGAGTTGTTGTTGTTGTTGTTGTTGTTGTTGTTTTCAATAATAACAACTAGCAAAAATCTAAGAGTAGGAGTTTGTTTTCTGGCCCCACTTGCATTTGGATGATGACTGATCAAGCAAAGACAAAATATATACTGACCATTTACAGGGTCCCCGATTCGGCCCCGCCTCCATCTGGAACCCCCACACGTGTAGACGACAGCCCGAAAAAACTCACGACCGCAGAGTCTCAGCGCTTTCTGGGCCTGGGCCGAATCTGCCCACGCGGCCCACACCAACAGCACTGCCAGCAGCACCACCTTCATAGCTGGAAAAAGTGTAAAAGAAGTATCTTCTGCTAAGCTTATGGAAGCCTTTTGCTTTTCTGACCTCAGAACGCCTTCACTTATATACTACGCAAACCATAATTTATGTGTTATTGACACACTTCTTTTCCGTGACCTTTTAAATGAGGCAAAATGACCCACAAAACCTCTGCTTCCATTTGTCAGAATGGGCTTGTTGGTTTTAAATAAATAGAGGATGTACAAATGGTGTATCAAAATACAGATAATTTAACAAATGGGTGCGAGGTCTTTGTTTTATTTGCTGCAGCAAAGTGCTCTTTAATGATGTTTCAGAGATACATGTCCATAAACCTGAACGTTGCAAATTGACAGCACTTACTTCCTCTCAAACCTTGTTAATTTTGCCTAAAAGGCTTAGCACCGTAATTAGCCGATTTATATCTGGCTGGCAAACACTTTGTTGCCAAGTGCTTCCACACAACATCACTGTTTACGGGATAACCGTAGCGTCCCGCAGTATTTGCCGCAGGCGTTCACATTTAAAATTTAATTGCACTCATTCCTAAAGGAAACTACTATGAGTCATCAGAAGATACGGCCCACGCCTAATCCTTTCATTTTGCGTCATTTGTTTTATGTTGCGTGTCAATTAATTTGATGCGATTGTTCACAAAGCCACAGAAGCTCGAGAGACGAGTGACTCGCTTTTGAACAAGCGGATGTGAGAATTGAACTCGTTTTGAAGTCGGCCACTGGAAGTAGGACAGTTTTGGCTAGTTGTAAAGCTATTTGAACTGAACGACTGAACTTTTCTTCGTGTGACGTTTCCAAAGCTCGTATTTGTTGTTATTGTTGATCCAGGCAGGGCACTGAAACAAAAGTGATGCTATAAAATCCTATCTACAATGTTTATAGACAAGAAGTTGTAAAATCTGTACCTCTATATGATCACTCCTAGTCATTCTGGCAGTGCTTAGCAGTTGAAATCTTCAAATGCTAGTGGGTCAAAGACGATAAAGGGTTTAAGCATAAAAACAATTTGTGTAATACTGCTTTAAACTGTTATGAAATTATTTAAAAAAAAATGTTTTTCTGAGCAAAAAATAAATAGCATACATTTTTCCCTAATTTACAGAAGACACCCACTAAAATATAATTTAGTGTAACAGTCTTCTCAGCCGTATTTACAACTAAAATCAATTTATAACATATTAAAAGACAAATTACTTTCACCCCAAATATTAATTAGTTTTATTTAAATTTGCCACTATCCTAGGTTTTGCCCATTTGTCAGTAAGAAATTTTTACTCATTTAAAACACAATAAAATGTAATATGCTCCCTTATTCTTTTATATATGTTAACATGTACAAGTCATAAAAGCAATAAACATGTTGTTTGAATTTTTACATAAATATTACATTACACTGAATGACAATGTAACATTATTTCAACCAAATTTTGACATTTTATTCTTTAAAAGCTCATTTGAAACCTTTAAAGTACACTTTACTTTTCTTTAATGTGCTTTCTACCGACATAAAATCACTTTTGTAAATTTCTTTTGACGTGGACATTTTAACATCTTTTTCGTTTATATTTTGTTTGTCCGTTTGAGAAAGTTTGTTCTCTGAGAAGGAAAAATCGTTGAAAAACAACATAACACTAACATCACTAAATGAAAAGTCTGAATTGGTCTTGTGAAAGCCTAAAGCAGGGGTGCCCAACCCTGTTCCTGGAGATCTACCTTCCCGCAGAGTTCAGTTCCAAGCCTAATCAAACACACCTATATGTAATTATCAAGTGCTCCTTCAGATTCTAATTAGTTGGTTCAGTTGTGTTTGATCAGGGTTGGAGCTGAACACTGCAGGATGGTGGATCTCCAGAAACAGGCTTGGGCACCCCTTACCTAAAGGTTATTCATTCATGCATTCATTTATTTATATATGTATGTATTGTTCTTATTTAAGTTGTAAAATCTGCTAAAAAAAATAAATCAATAAATAACAGAAATGCATAAACTTGCGAAAAAGTCAGAATTGCGAGTTTGTATTAATTCTGAGAAAAAGGTCGGAATTGCTAGATGCAAACTTGCATTTTTAATTTCAAGTTTATATTTGACAATTCTGAGGGGAAAAAAATCTGAATTGCTAGTTTATATTTTGCAATTCTGACATTTTTATTGTAATTGCAAGTTTATATTATGCAATTCTGAGAAAAAAAATATTCTGAATTGCGAGTTTATATCTCACATTACTAACTTTATAACTCACAATTGCATGTTTATATCTTCACATTAGCGAATACTGCAGTTCTGACTTTATTTCTCACAATTGCTAGTTTATATCTCACAATTCTGAGAAAAGGTCAGAATTGCGAGTTTCTATTATGCAATTCTGAGAAAAAAGTAATTTTGTATAAGTTAAAGTTGAAACGGCCACATTAACAAATCCAAAGACATCCAAAAATGTGTCAAAATGGGGTTCCAGCCAAAAAAAATAATAATAATAAATGTATTTTTGGGTAAAAGTTCATGCCACTGAATATAAAAAAGGTAATTACAACTTTTCATCTCCCAATTCTGACTTTTTTTCAAAATTGCGAGTGTATGTCTTGCAATTCTGACTTTGTATCATCAACTGTGTGTTTATATAACTTATATAAACTATAAATTCTGAGGACATATCAGCCTTTTTCAGAGCTGAACTTCATAACTCAAAAAAGTCAAACGAACTCGTATTTGCAAACCTTGCAATTTTGACTTTATTTCAGACATTTGAGTTTGTGTTACACAATTCTGAGAACAAAAATTCAGAAATTTGAGTTTGTATTAAACAAATCTGAGAAAAAGTCAGAATTTAGAGTTTGTTTTATGCAATTCTGAAAAAAAGAATACAAACTCGCATTTGCGAATCTTGCAATTCTGACATTATTTCTCGAATTCTAAGAAATTCTAAGAAAAAATTTGACCTGCCAGTTTATATCTCGCAATTCTGACTTTATAACTTGCAATTGCAAGTTTATTTCTCAAAATCAGGAAAAAAGTCATAAATTTGAGTTAGTATTACACAATTCTGAGAAAAAAGTCAGAATTGCCAGTTTGTATTAAATAATTCTGAGAAAAGTCATAAATTTGTGAATCTTGCAATTCTGAACTTATTTCTCACAATTGATAGTTTATATCTCACAATTCTGAGAAAAGGTCAGAATTGCGAGTTTCTATTATGCAATTCTGAGAAAAAAGTAATTTTGTATAAGTTAAAGTTGAAACTGCCACATTTACAAATCCAAAGACATCCAAAAATGTGTCAAAATGGGGTTCCAGCCAAAAAAAATTAAAAATAATAATAAATGTATTTTTGGGTAAAAGTTCATGCCACTGAATAAAAAAAAGGTAATTACAACTTTTCATCTCCCAATTCTGACTTTTTTTCAAAATTGCGAGTGTATGTCTTGCAATTCTGACTTTGTATCATCAACTGTGTGTTTATATAACTTATATAAACTATAAATTCTGAGGACATATCAGCCTTTTTCAGAGCTGAACTTCATAACTCAAAAAAGTCAAACGAACTCGTATTTGCAAACCTTGCAATTTTGACTTTATTTCAGACATTTGAGTTTGTGTTACACAATTCTAAGAAAAAAGTCAGAAATTTGAGTTTGTTTTACGCAATTCTGTGAACAAAAATTCAGAAATTTGAGTTTGTATTAAACAAATCTGAGAAAAAGTCAGAATTTAGAGTTTGTTTTATGCAATTCTGAAAAAAAGAATACAAACTCGCATTTGCGAATCTTGCAATTCTGACATTATTTCTCGAATTCTAAGAAATTCTAAGAAAAAATCTGACCTGTCAGAAATTTGAGTTAGTATTACACAATTCTGAGAAAAAAGTCAGAATTGCCAGTTTGTATTAAATAATTCTGAGAAAAGTCAGAAATTTGTGAATCTTGCAATTCTGAGCTTATTTGTCACAATTGCAAGTTTATATCATGCAATTCTAATTAAAAATCTGACTTGCCACTTTATATCTTTCACCTCTGACTTTATAACTCACAATTTAAGTTTACATCATGCAATTCTGAGAAAAAAAAGTGAATTGCAAGTTTATATCTCACAATTCTGACTGTATAACTTGCAATTGTAAATTGAAATTTACAAAAAAAAAAAAAAAAGTCAGAATTGTGAGATAAAAACTTGCCATTACTTTTTAAATGTTTAATTCAGTGGTGGACACGTTCTTTCATAGCTACCAGCCACTGTTTTGTTACCAACATTCTTCAATTCTTCTTTTGTCTTCTCATACAGGTTTGAAACAACTAGAGAGAGTGAGTAAATGATTACAGAATTTCTGTTTTGGGGTTAACTATGCCTTCAATTTAAATCAAATTAAGTTCTTACTTGAGGTATACAGATGGCCAGATTAATCGATTTCCCTTTTTGAACCCTTAATGCACAATACCTTTTAACTTGACAATGTAATTACGTTTCAAAAAGAAGATTGATGTAGGAATGAGGGTGGAAACATAAAGAAGCTCACACGATCCAATAGCTGACATTCCATCTCAGCGGGTTCAATGGAAGACGTCGTGTGGCCTAGTTCAGTTAAAAGCATGTTGTCCTTTGAAACATAAATGGGATTATCATTATTAGAGATATGACTGATTAAGATACTTATTGTATTACATGCTTAAAGGGTAAAGACTAAAATCGTTTTGAGTAATTTAAGCTATGTTTGTTTGTCCACCAGGGGGCGCCTTAAAAACTGTTTCCCACTCCAGCTCTTGTTGTGGAACAGCACTGTCATTTTGTACTGCATTCCTAGAAAGCCATACACTCCTCACTCAGCTGACAGTCTTGGCAGATACCTTCGCACACAAGGTGGGGTTTACTGTAACGTTCACCTTCTGAAAATACCCATTCAACCTGTTGTGACTTGCCTCACCCGTTTCAACACACTAGATTGCAATGCCTGAGGTGAGGGATCCAGTTTTGCATGTTCTTCTTTTCCAGTAACTATGTTATCTTAATTGCTTTGTACAAAACATTACATACACAAACATATGCCTGTACAAGAACACTGAGATCCAGCAAATCAGAGCATTGATGTTAATCACCAATCTGTCTAATCGGTCAATTTTAAGTCAGTATTGGACCTTTACCTCATATTATTATTTAAAGGAAATAATGAGAAATAATTAGACTGTAAACTTTGAATAACCTCAAAAAGGTGATCTGCTTAAGCTTATACTGGTGTTTTTCTGCAAGAGGAAGTAGTGATATATGGTGTAACAGACTGGCCAATGATAAGCTGTTTACTCTAAGTATGGAAGTGTCAGAGCTAAAGATAGCTGAAGTGGACACTCGCAGAAGCAACAAGTGCTGAGCGTATCACTTCTGAGACTTACGTTCAATGCTGAAGGGCTGTAGATGTCTTACGTTGATATCACTTTTATGAATGATACTATTAGCACATAATGATAACATCGCCACACCTTATTTTTGCTGCAAGAGCATTTGTAAAGTTTATAAGTCTAGCTTATGGTCACATCTGCATCCAGTTATTTTTAGTTGTGCAAAACAGTTAATTTTGCTGCTTGATATTGCAGTTGGGTGTGTCTTAGCAAATTATTTTAATGTGTTATCATTATTATGAACACACTGGTTTATGCAAACAGTTTTACCGTTACTGCACGTTGTTGTTCTTCTCGTTATTGCTCTATAGCAGCTAATAAACCAGAGGTCTCGCCCATAGGCTTACTTCTGCATTGAATAATAAGGTGGATACTTAATGCAGAGTCACATTGTTATAAATGTCAAATAACTGTCATTCAATTATTATTTATGTTTTTACATGCAAGTCATTCAATAATGTTTCTTAGTGACTTTGTAATTAAATTATTAGGTAACACTTTACAATAGGGTCCTATTAGTTGACGCTGGGTGCATTTGTTTGTAAATTATATTAAAATATATATATGGGAACAGATTTGGATAAAATTGGCATTACATTAAAAAAAGACAGCTGCATGTTTGTAAGGAACAAATCTATATAATGATGCTTTCTCTAATGAAAAAGTTGTCTCGTCTGAATCAGGAGAGAAATATGCACAGATGAATCAGCAAAACTGACTTTATAACTCACAATTGTTAATATATGAGAAAACAAAAGTCAGAATTGCGAGATACAAACTTGTATTTACAAATCTTGTAATTCTGACTTTATTTTTCACAATTTTTAAGTTTATATCATGCAATTCTGAGAAAAAAATCTAAATTGTGAGTTTAAATCTCGCAATTCTGACTTTATAACTTGCAATTATGAGTTGATGTCTCATAGTTCTGAGAAAAAGTCACAATTGCATGTTTGTATCATGCCATTCTGAGAAAAAAATCGAAACTGCAAGTTTATATCTCACAATTCTGACTTTATAACTCACAATTGTGAGTTTATATCTCACAATTCAAAGACAAAATGTCAGAATTGTGACTGTATTATGCATTTCTGAGAGAAAAAAAGTCAGAATTGCAAGATATAAACTCGTATTTGCGAAGATTATATCATGCAAGTCTGAGAAAAAAATCTATATTGTGAGTTTGTGTCTCGCAATTCTGACTTTATAACTCGCAATTGCAAGTTTTCTTTTTACAAGAAAAAAAGTCATAATTGGGAGATAAAAACTTTTTGCAATTCTGACTATTTCTCACAATTGCAAGTTTGCAGAATAGCAAGTTTGTATTACGCAATTCTGAGAACAAAGTCAGAATTGCGAGACAAACTCGTATTTGTGAACCTTGCAATTCTGACATTATTTCTCACAATTGTAAGTTTATATCATGCAATTCTGAGAAAAAAATCTAAATTGCGAGTTTTTATCTTACAATTCTGACTTTATAACTCTCAATTTCAAGTTTATATCTCACAATTTGGAGAAAAAGTCACAATTGCAAGTTTATATCAATTCTGAGAAAAAAATCCAAATTGCCAGTTTTCATTTTACAATTCTGACTTTATAACTTTATATCTCACAATTCAGAGAAAAAAAAGTCAGAATTGCCAGATACAAACTCATATTTGCAAATCTTGCAATTCTGATATTTCTCACAACTGCAAGTTTATATCAAGCAATTTTGACTTCGCAATTGCATGTTTATATGTCACAATTCAGAGAAAAAAAAGTCAGAATTGCAATTCTGAGAAAAAAAACTTAATTGAGAGTCTATATCTCACAATTCTGACATTATAACTCACAATTCGAGGAAAAAGTCAGAATTGCTAGTTTGTATTACGGAGTTCTGAGAAAAAAGTTAGAATTATGAGATACAAAGTTGTATTTGCGAATCTTGCAATTCTGACTTTACTACTCGCAATTGCAAGTATATATCTTACAATTGAAAAAAAAAAAGTCAGACCTGCACATTTATATCATATAATTCTGAGAAAAAAATCTAAATTGTTATTTCTAAAGAAGACAAAAAGTCAGAATTGTGAGTTTGTATGACGCAATTCAGAGAAAAAAGTCAGAATTGCGAGATACAAACTCGTATTTCCGAACCTTGCCATTTTGAATGTTTCTCACAAATGCAAGATTATATCATGCATTTCTGAGAAAAAAAATCTAAATTGCGAGTTTGTATTACGCAAATCTGAGAAAACAGTTAGAATTGTGAGATACAAACTTGTATTTGTGAATCTTGCAATTCTGACTTTATTTCTTAAGAATGCAAGTTTATATCATGTAATTCTGAGAATGAAAATCTAAATTGCAAGTTTGTATTACGAAATTCAGAGAAAAAAGTCTGAATTGCAAGATACAAACTCAAATTTCCGAATCTTGCAATTTTGACTGTTTCTCACAATTGCAAGTTTATATCATGCAATTCTGAGAAAAAAAAAGCAAGTTTATATCTAACAATTCTGACTTTATAACTCACAATTGCAAGTTTATCTCGTAAGTCTGAGAAAAAAAAGTCAGAATTGTGAGATAAAATCTAGCAATTACTTTTTTTTCTACTTTTTTAACATGACAACTTTTTCCTTAGAGAAAGCCGTATTATGGATGTAGGAATCTTTTGAAATTAAAAGCATCGTTATGATGGATTTGTTTCTTACAAACACAGATCGGTCACTGTTTACAAGCGATAAATAGTTCAAAACAGTTCTAAAAATTTTGGATTTTGATATGAGAGGACAACAGTGGATGGACTTTGTCACTGGAGAAAGTATTATTACGAATTATGGACTCTGGCCAGAAGCAATAGAATAAAGATTAAAGATCGACTGGAGTGGTGTGGATTATGATGATGTTTCTATCAGCTGTTTGACGGCACCCATTCACTGCAGAGGATCCATTGGTGAGCAAGTGACGTAATTGTCATGATCGGGGCTGTGGGGTTTCCCTCAGCCTCCTGAGGTCGCTATTCACACTGCACTTCTAATAGCATTCACCTGTCCTTGTCGTTAACACTGATTCACTCACAGCTGTTCACCATTTGGACTTTTGTATAAGAACTCTCATTTCTCACTCCTGCTTCATGTCTGCATTGTCTTCTGTCTCGTGTGTTATTTTGTGTTCCTGATATTCCTGACCGTGTTCTTGATTTTGTTATTTTGTGTTTCAGTTTATGTTCAGTTTGTGCCGTGTTGGCCTTTTGGTTTATGTTTATTTTGTTTGTTTAATTAAAAACCCTCTTCCTGCACTTGGACCCAGATTTCCTCTATCTCAACGTGACAGAATGCAGACATCCATGATGGGTCCAGCGGGGAGAATTTTTTTTGAGGGGGCAGCAACCACCTGCTCGGTTCCGGACACTGAGGGGATGTCCTTTGAGGCGGCGTCGGCAGCTCGGTTCGAGTTCATCTACGCCTGCCTGGCGGCGATGGACACCCGCAGTGCCGAGACGGCGTGGAAGCGCCCCTGCTTTGGAGAGGAGGTGGCGACAACCGCCATCTCTGTTTCTGGCGCTGGGACGGCCGCGCGCTCTGTTCCGGACGCGGCGGTGGCCGCTCTCGCTGTTCCAGACGCGGCGGTGACCGCTCTCGCTGTGCCTGACGCGGCGGTGACCGCTCTCGCTGTGCCTGACGCGGCGGTGACCGCTCTCGCTGTGCCTGACGCGGCGGTGACCGCTCTCGCTGTTCCGGACGCGGCGGTGACCGCTCTCGCTGTTCCTGACGCGGCGGTGACCGCTCTCGCTGTGCCTGACGCGGCGGTGACCGCTCTCGCTGTGCCTGACGCGGCGGTGACCGCTCTCGCTGTGCCTGACGCGGCGGTGACCGCTCTCGCTGTTCCGGACGCGGCGGTGACCGCTCTCGCTGTTCCTGACGCGGCGGTGACCGCTCTCGCTGTGCCTGACGCGGCGGTGACCGCTCTCGCTGTGCCTGACGCGGCGGTGACCGCTCTCGCTGTGCCTGACGCGGCGGTGACCGCTCTCGCTGTGCCTGACGCGGCGGTGACCGCTCTCGCTGTGCCTGACGCGGCGGTGACCGCTCTCGCTGTGCCTGACGCGGCGGTGACCGCTCTCGCTGTTCCGGACGCGGCGGTGACCGCTCTCGCTGTTCCGGACGCGGCGGTGACCGCTCTCGCTGTTCCTGACGCGGCGGTGACCGCTCTCGCTGTTCCGGACGCGGCGGTGACCGCTCTCGCTGTGCCTGACGCGGCGGTGACCGCTCTCGCTGTGCCTGACGCGGCGGTGACCGCTCTCGCTGTTCCTGACGCGGCGGCGTCCGCTGAGGCTCCGCTGGTGACAAGGCCTGCTCGCGTGACTCCGCTGCACGGCCCTGGCCCGCCATCCCTCCCCCTGACTTGCCTTCCTCCGTACCTCCTCCCTCCAGACTTTGGGAACGTCTGGAAGCCGTTCCGTAGGGAGGGGGTACTGTCATGATCGGGGCTGTGGGGTTTCCCTCAGCCTCCTGAGGTCGCTATTCACACTGCACTTCTAATAGCATTCACCTGTCCTTGTCGTTAACACTGATTCACTCACAGCTGTTCACCATTTGGACTTTTGTATAAGAACTCTCATTTCTCACTCCTGCTTCATGTCTGCATTGTCTTCTGTCTCGTGTGTTATTTTGTGTTCCTGATATTCCTGACCGTGTTCTTGATTTTGTTATTTTGTGTTTCAGTTTATGTTCAGTTTGTGCCGTGTTGGCCTTTTGGTTTATGTTTATTTTGTTTGTTTAATTAAAAACCCTCTTCCTGCACTTGGACCCAGATTTCCTCTATCTCAACGTGACAGTAATGCTTTCTCCGAAATCTGTTCTGATTTTGAATGACCTGAGAGTGAATTTTAAGCAAATTTTCATTTTTGAGTGAACTATTTCTTTAACTAAAATTAATAATTGCTTTCGAAGTATTTTTCATTGTTATCTAATGCTAACAAATGTAATCGCTATATTAAATAGTAATAGTGGTGTTGTGTTTAGAATGCATGTATACAGGGAAACATATTCTATTGTGTGTGATAACAGTATATTTAGGCTGGTCTAAAGTTTAGGACGTGCTTGAGGTGTTTTCCATGCGTTTAACCTGGGAGTGTATATCATATCATCTTTGCATCAGCCATGTCGAGGTCAGGGTCTGTGAAACGGTTCAAGCGCAAACAAACTGATATGTGGCCATCAGCTCTATCATTAATGTATGTAAACAGACAATAAGACGGTAAAAAAGCGATTAGATTTTATGTAATCACAGTATATGGAACATTTTGTGACTTTACATAAAAACACAGTATTCACCCCAGATGTTGTCCCGACAGAACAGAGCTGTCTGAACAAACAGTTCCCTATTGAACAATGCGGCTGGTTTGTTTACAAGCTCCCAGCGTGCATTGCAGCATGAATCAATTATGCCATTACACTTAGAAGATCAATGTTTTGATGTTTTCTGGCTTTATTAATGCTGTTGTTGTTGTTGACAATGTTAGTCGTTTGTTATAAAATGACTTCTAGAGCAGCAAATCAGCACATTAGAATGATTTCTGATCATGTGACAATGAAGACTGGAGTAATGATGCTGAAAATTCAGCTTTGAATCACAGGAATAAATTACATTTTAATATATATTTAAACTAAAAAAATTGTAATGACATTTTTTGTGTTTTTACTGTATTTCTGATCAAATGTGCAGCCTTGGTAAACATGAGACTTTTTTAAAAAACAATAAAATTAACTAGATAAAAAAAGTTAGTCAAGAGTTTAAATTGTAGAAATTGTGTGGTTTTCAGTCAAAAAATAATTGACGTTTAAAGTAGTTTTAGAGCTTAAAGCTTGAATGTTTTAAAGGCAATACAGTCAGAGTGATGGATAAATGGATAGATAGCATGTTTTAGCATGTTGTTAGCATGTTTCTAACTTATTTAACATTTAGCTAGCATGATTAGCAAGTTACTATCATGTTACTAGCATGTTTCTAGCATGATTAGCATGTTGTTAGCATGTTTCTAGCATTTTTGTAACAATGTAAATAGAGTGTTGCTAGCATGTTTCTAACATAATTAGCAAGGCACTAACATGTAGCTAGCATGATTAGAATGTTGCTAGCATGATGTTAGCATTACTAGCATGATTAGCAGGTTACTAGCATAATTAACATGTTGTTGACATGTTTCTAGCATGATTAGCCTGTTAGTAGCATATTGCTAGCATTATTAGAATGTCGCTAACATGATGTTTCCGTAACTAACCTGTTGTTAGCATGATTAGCAAGTTGCTAGCCTGTTTCTAACATGATGAGCATGTAGCTAGCATACTTAGAATGTCGCTAGCATAAGGTTAGCATTACTAGCATGATTAGCAAGTTACTAACATGATTAACATGTTAACAATTCTATCATGATTAGCATGTTACTAGCATGTTGCTAGCATAATTATAATGTCGTTAGCATGATGTTTCCATTAGCCTGTTTCTAGCATGATTAGCATGTTGTTAGCATGCTTTTAGCATAATTAGCATTTTATTAGCATGGAATTAGCATGATTAGAATGTCACTAGCATAAGGTTAGCATTACAAGCATGATTAGCAAGTTAGTAGCATGATTAACATGTTAATATTTCTAGCCTGATTAGCATGTTGTTAGCATGTTTCTAGCATGATTAGCCTGTTACTAGCATGTTTCTAACATAATTATAATGTCGCTAGCATGATGTTTCCATTAGCCTGTTTCTAGCATGATTAACATGTTGTTAGCATGTTAGCATGTTTCTAGCCTAATTAACATGTTGTTAGCATGTTTCTAACATGATTAGCATGTTACTAGCATGTAGCTAGCATTCGAATGTTTCTAGCATGTTGTTAGCATTACTGGCATGATGAGCAAGTTACTAGCATGATTAACATGTTGTTAGCATGTTGCTAGCATGATTAGCATGTTACTAGCATGTAGCTAGCATGTGAATGTTGCTAGCATGATATTAGCATTACTGGCATGATGAGCAAGTTACTAGCATGATTAACAAGTTGTTAGCATGTTTTTAACATGATTAGCATTTTACTAGCATGTAGCTAGCATTCGAATTTTGCTCGCATGATGTTAGCATTACTGTCACGATAGAGATGAGGTCAGGGTCCAAAATGCAGGGAAGGTAATTTTAATTAAACAATAAACAAACAAACAAAAGGCCAACACGGCACAACACGACTTGAAAATACAAAGTAAACAGAACTAAAACATGAGCAAGGAAAACAGAGATCAGGAGCGTGAGAAACAGACATACGAAGACAATGCAGACACAATGATGAGTGGGAAATGAGAGTTTCTTATAGTCTGAGTAATTGTGAACAGGTGTGAGATAATGAGCTGCTAATGACACGACAGGAGTGAACGATCAGGGAAGTGCAGTGCAAGGGAAGGGAACAGCGCTCTCAGGTGGCTGAGGGGAACCCCACAGCCTAGATCATGACAGTACCCCCTCCCCACGGAACGGCTCCCAGAAGTTCCACAAGTCTGGAGGGAGGAGGAACGGGGGAAGGCGAATCAGGGGGAGGGATGGCGGGCCAGGCCCGTGCAGCGGAGTCACGTGAACTGGCCTCGCCGCCAGAGGAATGTGAGCCAGCCTCGCCGCCAGGGGAACGTCAGCGGACGCCGCCGCTCCGGGAACAGAGATAGCGGTCGCCGCCGCATCGGGACCAGAGACAGCGGTCACCGCCGCACCAGGAACAGAGATAGCGGTCTCCGCCGCATCAGGAACGGAGATGGCGTTCACTGCCGCGTCAGGAACAGAGATTGCGGTCACTTGCGCGTCAGGAACGGAGATAGCGGACGCCGCCGCCTCAGGAACAGAGATAGCGGTCTCCGCCGCATCAGGAACGGAGATGGCGTTCACTGTCGCGTCAGGAACAGAGATTGCGGTCACTTGCGCGTCAGGAACGGAGATAGCGGACGCCGCCGCCTCAGGAACAGAGATAGCGGTCTCCGCCGCATCAGGAACGGAGATGGCGTTCACTGTCGCTTCAGGAACAGAGATTGCGGTCACTTGCGCGTCAGGAACAGAGATAGCGTTTACCGCCGTGTCAGGAACAGAGATAGCGGTCACGGTCGCGTCAGGAACAGAGATAGCGGTCTCCGCCGCATCAGGAACGGAGATGGCGTTCACTGTCGCGTCAGGAACAGAGATTGCGGTCACTTGCGCGTCAGGAACGGAGATAGCGGACGCCGCCGCCTCAGGAACAGAGATAGCGGTCTCCGCCGCATCAGGAACGGAGATGGCGTTCACTGTCGCGTCAGGAACAGAGATTGCGGTCACTTGCGCGTCAGGAACAGAGATAGCGTTTACCGCCGTGTCAGGATCAGAGATAGCGGTCACCGCCGCGTCCGGAACAGAGAGCGCGGTCACGGCCGCCCCGGGAACCGCCGCCAGACGAGCGTCCTCCGCTGCCCAACGAGCGTAGATGGCCGCCATCCACTCGGGCACAGCCGCCTCAACGACCGCCGCGTCCGGAACAGAGATAGCGGTCACCGCTGTGTCCGGAACAGAGAGCGCGTTCACGGCCGCGTCAGGAACAGAGATAGCGGTCACCGCCGCGTCCGGAACAGAGAGAGCGGTCACGGCCGCCCCGGGAACCACCGCCAGACGAGCGTCCTCCGCTGCCCAACGAGCGTAGATGGCCGCCATCCACTCGGGCACAGCCGCCTCAACGACCGCCGCGTCCGGAACAGAGAGCGTGGTCACGGCCGCGTCAGAAACAGAGATAGCGGTCACCGCCACGTCCGGAACAGAGAGCGCGGTCACGGCCGCATCAGGAACAGAGATAGTGGTCACCGCCGCGTCCGGAACAGAGAGCACGGTCACGGCCGCGTCAGGAACAGAGATAGCGGTCACCGCCGCGTCCGGAACAGAGAGCGCGGTCACGGCCACGTCAGGAACAGAGATAGCGGTCACCGCCGCGTCCAGAACAGAGAGCGCGGTCACGGCCGCGTCAGGAAAAGAGATAGCGGTCACGGCCGCGTCAGGAACAGAGATAGCGGTCACAGCCGCGTCCGGAACAGAGAGCGCGGTCACGGCCGCGTCAGGAACAGAGATAGCGGTCACGGCCGCGTCCGGAACAGAGAGCGCGGTCACGGCCGCGTCAGGAACAGAGATAGCGGTCATGGCCGCGTCAGAAACAGAGATAGCGGTCACCGCCACGTCCGGAACAGAGAGCGCGGTCACGGCCGCATCAGGAACAGAGATAGCGGTCACCGCTGCGTCCGGAACAGAGAGCGCGGTCACGGGCGCGTCAGGAACAGAGATAGCGGTCACCGCCGCGTCCGGAACAGAGAGCGCGGTCACGGCCGCGTCAGGAACAGAGATAGCGGTCACCGCCGCGTCCAGAACAGAGAGCGCGGTCACGGCCGCGTCAGGAACAGAGATAGCGTTTACCGCCGTGTCAGGATCAGAGATAGCGGTCACCGCCGCGTCCGGAACAGAGAGCGCGGTCACGGCCGCCCCGGGAACCGCCGCCAGACGAGCGTCCTCCGCTGCCCAACGAGCGTAGATGGCCGCCATCCACTCGGGCACAGCCGCCTCAACGACCGCCGCGTCCGGAACAGAGATAGCGGTCACCGCTGTGTCCGGAACAGAGAGCGCGTTCACGGCCGCGTCAGGAACAGAGATAGCGGTCACCGCCGCGTCCGGAACAGAGAGAGCGGTCACGGCCGCCCCGGGAACCACCGCCAGACGAGCGTCCTCCGCTGCCCAACGAGCGTAGATGGCCGCCATCCACTCGGGCACAGCCGCCTCAACGACCGCCGCGTCCGGAACAGAGAGCGTGGTCACGGCCGCGTCAGAAACAGAGATAGCGGTCACCGCCACGTCCGGAACAGAGAGCGCGGTCACGGCCGCATCAGGAACAGAGATAGTGGTCACCGCCGCGTCCGGAACAGAGAGCACGGTCATGGCCGCGTCAGGAACAGAGATAGCGGTCACCGCCGCGTCCGGAACAGAGAGCGCGGTCACGGCCGCGTCAGGAACAGAGATAGCGGTCACCGCCGCGTCCAGAACAGAGAGCGCGGTCACGGCCGCGTCAGGAAAAGAGATAGCGGTCACGGCCGCGTCAGGAACAGAGATAGCGGTCACAGCCGCGTCCGGAACAGAGAGCGCGGTCACGGCCGCGTCAGGAACAGAGATAGCGGTCACGGCCGCGTCCGGAACAGAGAGCGCGGTCACGGCCGCGTCAGGAACAGAGATAGCGGTCATGGCCGCGCCAGGAACAGAGATAGCGGTCACGGCCGCGTCCGGAACAGAGATAGCGGTCACGGCCGCGTCCGGAACAGAGATAGCGGTCACGGCCGCGTCAGGAACAGAGATAGCGGTCACGGCCGCGTCCGGAACAGAGAGCGCGGTCACGGCCGCGTCAGGAACAGAGATAGTGGTCACGGCCGCGTCAGGAACAGAGATAGTGGTCACGGCCGCGTCAGGAACAGAGATAGTGGTCACGGCCGTGTCAGGAACAGAGATATCGGTCACGGCCGCGTCAGGAACAGAGATAGTGGTCACGGCCGCGTCAGGAACAGAGATAGTGGTCACGGCCGCGTCAGGAACAGAGATAGCGGTCACGGCCGCGTCTGGAACAGAGAGCGCGGTCACGGCCGCGTCAGGAACAGAGATAGTGGTCGCCGCTGCACGGGGGTCCTCCGCTGCCCAACGAGCGTAGATGGCCGCCATCCACTCGGGCACAGCCGCCTCAAGCACAGAGCGGGCGGGCGCCGCCCCCAAGCGGGCGTACGCCGCCGCCAATCGAGGGGATGCCGCCTCCTCGAAAAAATTCTTCTCTGCTGGACCCATCCTTGGTGTCTGCATTCTGTCACGATAGAGATGAGGTCAGGGTCCAAAATGCAAGGAAGGTAATTTTAATTAAACAATAAACAAACAAACAAAAGGCCAACACGGCACAACACGACTTGAAAATACAAAGTAAACAGAACTAAAACATGAGCAAGGAAAACAGAGATCAGGAGCGTGAGAAACAGACATACGAAGACAATGCAGACACAATGATGAGTGAGAAATGAGAGTTTCTAGTCTGAGTAATTGTGAACAGGTGTGAGATAATGAGCTGCTAATGACACGACAGGAGTGAACGATCAGGGAAGTGCAGTGCAAGGGAAGGGAACAGCGCTCTCAGGTGGCTGAGGGGAACCCCACAGCCCAGATCATGACAATTACTAGCATGATTAACATGTTGTTAACATGTTTCTAGACTAATTAGCATGTTGTTAGCATGTTTCTAGTCTAATTAGCATGTTGTTAGCATGTTTCTAGCATGCTAGTAACATGATTATCATGTTTCTAGCATAATTAGCATTTTAGCATGTTTCTAGCCTAATTAGCATGTTGTTAACATGTTTCTAGACTAATTAGCATGTTGTTAACATGTTTAACATGATTAGCATGTTAGCATGTTTCTAGTCTAATTAGCATGTTGTTAACATGTTTCTAGCATGCTAGTAACATGATTATCATGTTTCTAGCATAATTAGCATTTTAGCATGTTTCTAGCCTAATTAGCATGTTGTTAACATGTTTCTAGACTAATTAGCATGTTGTTAACATGTTTAACATGATTAGCATGTTAGCATGTTTCTAGTCTAATTAGCATGTTGTTAGCATGTTTCTAGCATGCTAGTAACATGTTTATCATGTTTCTAGCATAATTAGCATTTTAGCATGTTTCTAGCCTAATTAGCATGTTGTTAACATGTTTCTAGACTAATTAGCATGTTGTTAACATGTTTAACATGATTAGCATGTTAGCATGTTTCTAGTCTAATTAGCATGTTGTTAGCATGTTTCTAGCATGCTAGTAACATGATTATCATGTTACTAGCCTGTAGCTAGCATGATTAGAATTTCACTAGCATTATGTTAGCATTACTAGCATGATTAACAAGTTACTGGCATTATTAACATGTTGTTAACATTTTCTAGCATGATTAGCATTTTATTAGCATGTAGTTAGCATGATTAGAATGTCACTAGCATGATGTTAGCCTTACTAACATGATTAGCAAGTTACTAGCTAGTTACTAGCATGATTAGATTGTCGCTAGCATTATGTTAGCATTAGTAGCCTGTTGTTAGTATGATTAGCAAGTTACTAGCATGTTGTAACATGTTTCTAGCTTGATTAGCATCTCACTAACATGATTCTAGTTGCTAGGCTTGGTTAGATAATAACTGTAAGTTTAAATAGCATTTCAGTAAATTGGCTTTCAAAAGCCAAGTTAATTAAACCAACCCAAGTTTTGAAAGGTAACTATTTTTACTATTTCAAACTAGTAAAAAAAGATTCAGAGAATCTTCATGTGGACAGTTTGCAAATACACCTCTCATGCTTTCACATACTGTGCTTTGAAACCCACAGCCTCACACAATACGACCTGACCCCATTTTAACAAGGGTAACTAACCGATTTAGCTGACTGTTACAAGTTGTTGCAAATCTTTGCTAAGCTGCATTGGACCTGCATCATTAAACTGTTTAGGCCTTCAGTGGAGAAACGTCACACCAGTGTAAGGTGAGGTAACTGGATAAGGCAGCGCTGGATGGAAGAGAAAGTTAAGTAATCAGATCAGATGTTGAAACAAGAGAATCACAGAAAGGGGGAAGGATGAGGGATAAAACTAGAAATCAGTGAAATCTATTTTGACGTATGATTTGGCCTATGATTCATCAAAAAAAAAAAAAATCAGGATGATTTATATGCCAAAGTTTAATACTTAGGGATTTGGGGAAAATCCCTGTAAGAATGAGCAATAGCGGCGCTTCAGACTAATAGCTAAAGACTAATAATAATGAGGTAACACAGTACTTTTTGTCCAAAAATATTTATGAATCCCCTTTGTGTCAAAAACATGACATGTTTTGAAAAACCTGTCAAGGGACATTCCCTCAAAAATGAAAACTCATATCGCTGTTAGACTTTCAGTCATCCTTGAAAACAATGATTAATTAAATTCTAAAAGATTTCTGACAGTCAGTTGAAAGTAAAATTCACCAAAATGATGACGCTTCAGAAAGTTCAAGATATTGTAAAAAATAATCCAAATGAATTGAGCCGTTTCTAAAGAGTCTTCCAAGTCTTCTGAAGAGACACAATCACTTCTGTTGACCATATTTGATGTTCACAATGTACATTTGAAGACAAAATGATTAGCCCTCTACACTCTTAAAAATAAAGGTTCTTTAAAAGGTTGCCATAGAAGAACCATTTTTGGATCCACAAAGAACCATTCGGTCAAAGGTTCTTTGAAGAACCATTTCTTTTTTACCTTTTTATAATCTGAAGAACCTTCTTTCCCCACAAAGATCCTTTTGTGAAATAGAAAGGTTCTCCAGATGTTTTAGGTTCTTTATAAAACCATTTACACACAAAAAAAGGTTCTTCTATGGCATTGTGAAGCACCTTTGTTTTTAAGAGTGTATAAATTTCAATTCTTTTTCAGATATTTCCCAAGTGATGTTTAACAGAGCAAGGAAATTTTAACACAGTATTATATTTTTCATATGGAGGAAGCCTTATTTATTTCAATTTGCCTGGAATAAAATAATTATTTAAAAACATAAAAAACTGCTAAGGTCAATATTATTAGCCCCCTTATAAACTGATCTGTTTGATTGGCTATGGGACAAACCTAAACTAGCCTAACTCGCCTAATTAAACAAATTAACCCTTTAAGCCTTAAATTGCACTGTAAGCTGAGGATTATTATCTTGCAAACAACTAGTGAAATAATATGCACTGTCATCATGGCAAAGACAAAACAATTAATTTAGACTTGAGCAAAAGGATTGTTAATGCTCACTATATACACATTTAACTAAGATTTTTCGAGTGTCAAGGATTGGTGTGAGAAGTATTATCAAGAAGTTTGAAGAGACCCACAGAGTGAAGAACTGAGGCAGAAAGCGCTAGATTGAAAGAAGACCAAAGAACAACTGCTAAGACACTAGTGAATGCTTTAGCTAAGTCTGGGATAAAGACGGTCACTAGAGGCCCGCACACAAATGGACTCTTTGTCCGTGACTCTTTGTTCTTGGTCCGACGTTGTCGACCATGAAAAACTCCACTTCTGAAGAAGAGACACCTTCAAGCTAGACTGTCGATTAAAGGGGTCATCGGATGCCCATTTTCCACAAATTCATATGATTCTTTAGGGTCTTAATGAAAAGTCTGTAATATACTTCTCAATAGTAAATAAAATTCTCAATAGTAGTGTAATAAAACACCCTTTCACCTTGTCAAAATCAGCTCTGCAAAAAATCAACTCATTATAAATACAAATGAGCTCTGCTCACCCCGCCCCTCTCTGCTGTTTAATTTGGTTTAGTCTGTGTATTTTTTTTTTTTACTCTCAAAGATTTGGTGCCCATTGACTGCCATTATATGACTAACGGACTGCAGTGGTTTGAGTTAAAAATCTTCGTTTGTGTTCTACTGAAGAAACAATGCCACCCTGGGGATAAGCAGATAAACATTCCATGTTCATTTTTGGGTAAACTATCCCTTTAAGAGATTTGTTAAGGAGGAACTCCTGAAACATGTCTGAAATGTGTTGAGAACTACAACAAACGAAAAAGCCTGTTATCAAGCAAAAGGGATACAGCATTAACTATTAACTTCAGAGGGCTAATAATTTTATTCTTAAGGTGAGACACTGCAAGTGAATAGGGTAAAAAAAACAATAGTTAACACTTTACTTCGTTGATTGATTACATTGATAACTGCAAACATTTTTTGTATTACACATTTTTGCAAATGAGGCATTATTATTTAGTTACTTCATAATTTAGAAAATACTTAGAACAGGCAGACAATTATATAAAAAACACAAAATGTTGTATAAAATTAAAGGAAAATAAAAAGGAAATCAAATGTGACCCTGGACCACAAAACCAGTCATAAGGTTAAATTTTACAAAACTGAGATATATACATCATATGAAAGCTCAATAAATAAGCTTTCTATTGATGTATAGTTTGTTAGGATAGGACAATATTTGGCCGAGATACATCTATTTGAAAATCTGGAATCTAAGGGTGCAAAAAAATCAAAATACTGAGAAAATCACCTTTAAAGTTGTACACATTAAGCTCTTAACAATGCATATTACTAATCAAAAATTACATTTTGATAGGTTTACAGTAGGAATTTTACAAAAAATCTTAATGTAACATGATCTTTACTTAATTTCCTAATGATTTTTGACATAAAAGAAAAATCAATAATTTTGACCCATACAATGTATTTTTGGCTATTGCTACAAATATACCCCAGCGACTTAAGACTGGTTTTGTGGTCCAGGGTCACAAATATGAACAAATCCATTTGTAAAAACCTTCATGATATAGACAGGAATAAAAATGTAAATTTTGGTGTGTGTGTAAGTGCCACTGAAATAGAGATTTATTGTTCAGCCGTTTGAGAAAACGGCTTTTAAAAATATATATTGTAATTGAGATCTATTGACATAAATTGAAAAAATAGTGTCTTTTGGGTGTTTTCTTTGCACTAATCTGAAAAAACATTTTATGAAACACCAAAAAGCCCAAAATCTCAAACTTGACAGGTGCATGAAAAAATAGTGTCTGTGTCTCCCCGAAAATTTTGTTTCTATTTGTATTACAAACACTCCAATCTTCCTGAATAAACTATTATGTGAAGAAATGCAGTGTTGAAAAAAAATCGTATCTCTGTTAAACAACACTTTGGAATTATTTGAAAAACAATGAAATATTTCATAGGAGGCTAATAATTTTGTCCTCAACTGTATGTGTGTTGATTGATGAACCCTTTTACCACTATAAAGAACCTTTTGTGCAATGAAAGTTTCCATTAATGTTAAATGTTCTATATGGATCCATCAATGCCAATAATAACCTTTATTTTTAAAGGGAGACGTTTACTTCTAGAATAAACATTTCATGATAATTAACTCACCCCTATGTCATCAAAGATGTTCATGTCTTTCTTTCTTCATTAAAAAATGAAGTAAGTTTTTTGAGGAAAACATTCCAGGATTTTTCTCCATATAGTGGACTTCAATGGGGATCAGCGGGTTGAAGGTCCAAATTGCAGTTTTAATACATCTTCAAAGGCCTCTACAAAAAAAAAAGAAAGAAATTCTATATTTTTAACCACAAATGTAATGGACATGAGTTGGACAGACAGAAATCTCAGAATTTTCATTTTTGAATCAACTATTATTAATCAACTATTAAATTTAGCCTCATATCGACTGTGACTTCAATGATCAGTGGTTTAAGTTTCTCATGCATACATTCTGTACTGTTGGACTGAGGCTAAGGTCACCACACTCAATGGAAGATCAATGGACTTCTGGATCTGTTTGGTTAAGTAGTTTTCCACAGCAAAGCGAGACTTATGTTTCCAGTGCGAGGTCATGTGTGCTGAATCGATCCTGACCTGAGAAAACCGACACATGTGTTTTGAAAGTACAGGCAGGTACAAAGTGCAATGAATGTCTGCACTGGATCCAAGACTTACAGCTTTGAGACCCAGTGAAAGCATGTGTCCTGCATGCTAATATGTTCAAACATCTTTCTATTGAAACAGGAACATATTGAAGGGTTTATCGTAAGTAGGCTTTAGGTATGGATTTGCTACGTGTTTGTTGGTTACAGATGGTAAACAAATTCTCGCTCCGGAAAGTATCTGTTTAGTTCTTTATTTTCTCCTCAGAAGAGAAAGGTTGTCATTTTTTAAATAAATTATGTCTAATTAGTGTCAGCATTTAGCACATAACCTCAAAGCACAGTTATAAAATGACTTTTAGAACTGTCGTGACTTTGATTTCATGGCAAATTTAATGGATGTTTTGTGTGCAGGAATGATCCCATGCTGAGGTACATGTCATGCACTATTTTACAGAACAGTGAAAAGTTCAAATGAGGCCAGTCTGATGTTGCTAATGATAAATATGGCCACTAATACAACCTATTAAAACAAGCTTGATCATTTTTTATAGAAAATACTTTTCAGCTGGAGGTACGTTTACCCATTAAATCACTGGATGAAAGATTCCATCAAAAAATGTATATCCTGTCATAATTTTCTCATCCTCATATTGTTCCAAACCTCAATGACTTTCCTTTTTTCTGTGGAACACAAAAGAAGATATTTTGAAGAATGCTGATAACCAAGCAGTTTTGGTTCCCATTTACTTCCACTGTATGGACAAAACAATGAAGGAATGTGATGGGAACCAAAACCATTTCCAAATGTTAATTTCTATTCCAAAGAAGGAAAGTCATATAGGTTTGAAACAACATGAGGGTGAGTAAAAATGACAGGATTTTCATTTTTGGGAATATACAGTTTAGTGATAGTTGTTCATGAGTCCCTTGTTTGTCCTAAACAGCTAAACTGTTTAGGGCAAACAAATTCTTTGGCTTTTCAGGATTTTTGTGTATTTGAATCCTTTCCAACAATGACTGTATGATTTTGAGATCCATATTTTCACACTGAGGACAACTGAGAGACTCATATGCAACTATTACAGAAGGTTCAAACGCTCACTGATGCTTCAGAAAAAAAAAACGATGCATCAAGAGCCAGGGGGTGAAAACTTTTGAACAGACTGAAGATGTGTACATTTTTCTTATTTTGCCTAAATATCAGATGTTTTTCATTTAGTATTGCCCTTGAGAGCCTACTTACATTTCCCAGAAGACAACATTTATTTTAAAAGTTTATTAACCCTGATCTACAAATTCAAAAAGTTTTTACCCCCGGTGCTCAATGCGTCATTTTTCCTTCTGAAGCATCAGTGAGCATTTGAACCTTATGTAATAGTTGCATATGAGTCCCTCAGTTGTCCTCAGTGTGAACAGATCGATCGCAAATCACACAGTCGTTGCTGGAAAGTGTTCAAATACACAAAAATGCTGGAAAACCAAAGAAATTGTGGGACCTGAAGGATTTTTCTGAAGAACAGCAGGCAGTTTAACTGTTCAAAACAAACAAGGAACTCTAAACAAAACTAAACAAAAACAAAAACAAAACACAGCTGTGGATCATTCAGGTAACAACACAGTAATAAGAATCAAGTGTATGTAAACTTTTGCACAGGGTTATTTTTATAAATTCAACTAATATTTTCTTTTGTGGACTATATGTAAACATCTTTCATGTGAAATATCTTATTCAGGTCCGTACTAAATAAAAAATAGCATGCATTTTGTATGATCCATTCTATTTTAGTAAAATAATTAACATTTTGCAGATTCTGCAAGGTGTATGTAAAGTTTTGACCACAACTGTATATTGTCATTAATGTCTAGGAGTACACTAGCATATATGCTAAGCTAATAGCAAACCACACAGTTTGACACAACTGGCAACTCTCAAAAATGAACGTCAAAAAAGGCAAAGAAACACTTTCACACATACTTCAAAACTTTTTTTCTAAAACTAGAGAGGCGAGGGTCTGTGTGTTTGTAAATTAATGGTGTCTTCATTACAACTTTTGTACACCTCTGTAGATGCAACCTTGCAGATCACTACAAAACCGTGATAACCACACTAGATGACAGCCGCTGAGTCATCTATGGCCTGTATACGAATGCTTTTCTTGGAACAGCCTCTAAACTTTCTGAACTATGTCTTTGATGTGTGATTGTTATGAGTGAAAATGATCCAGCATTGTTGCCATTGACAAGTATATCGATACGTGTGACTGATATGTGTTTGTGAAATGCATTCATGAATTCATCTTAATTTAGCATTCAAACGAGTGTTACAAAACAGTCTTTTTAAAGAAATTTGATAAACAGACTTCACTCCAGCTCAAAGGTGGGCCAAAGATTTTTCAAGGCGAGTCGTACAAACATTATATCACCTTGGGTGGGGTGAGCTAGGCCTGCCAATAAATCTGTAATAAATAATGTTTCTGAAGAAAAGGATGGCCTTCACTTTCAACGTGACCAGTACAGAAATCCTATTAAATTTCTCCAGAAAAAGTCATCGTCAATCTCAGAGTGAAAGATCTGTGACGGCGTTTTATTTCCAACAGGGCACTTTCCTCTTCTGAAGAAAGAGGAAGCGTGTACTTGGATGTGTGAGAGGTGGGGGCAGTTTCACAATGAGGTTTAAGAGATATGACATGTTGCCAACCTTTCACAATGAAAGAACTTCAAAAATGATTTCCCATACAGGACCAATACAGAACTTCACTTAACTGTCAGGAAGATGCGGAATATAAAAGCTCTACACTGTTATGATTGTCTCAGCATTGCAGACATTTCTAGGCCAGTCGTTCAGTAGTTCATTTACTTTTTTAACTACTCTCTAAAATGTTGTAATTTCTCCTCATGCACATTCAATAGCAGTTTAATGCCTACAAATTATAGGCCTATATATACATACAGTTGAGGTCAAAAGTTTACATACACCTTGCAGAATCTGCCGAATGTTAATTATTTAATCCAAATAAGATGAATCATACAAAATGCAGGCTATTTTTATTTACTACTGACCTGAATATTTAATATAAAAGATGTTTACATATAGTTCACAAAAGAAAATAATAGTTCAGAAGCTTACATCCTCTTGATTCTTAATACCGTGTTGTTACATGAATGATCCACAGCTGGGTTCTGCATTTTTGTGTATTTGAACCTTTTCCAACAATGATTGTATGATTTTGAGATCCATCTTTTCACACTGAGGACAACTGAGGGACTCATATGCAACTATTACAGAAGGTTCAAACACAGGAGAAAACACACATTAAGAGCAGAGGGGTGAATTAAAACTTTTAATTCAAGAATTAGGGTAGATGTAACTTATTTTGTCTTCTGGGAAACATGTAAGTATCTTATACAGCTTCTGAAGGGCAGTACTAAATGAAAAAATACGATATTTTGGCAAAATAAGAAAATCTTTGTTCCGTTCAAAAGTTTTCACCCCTCTCTCGTGAACTATATGTAAACATCTTTTATGTGAAATATCTTATTCAGGTCAGTACTACATATAAAATAACATGCATTTTGTATGATTCCTATTATTTTGCTAAAATAATTAACATTTTGCAGATTCCGCAAGGTGTATGTAAACTTTTGACCTCGACTGTATATATTGTTTTGACGTTATTATAATTTTTTTTTTTTATGTAATTTGACATCTCACCTCTAATATTTTTAAAAAGGGATAGTTCATCCACAAATGAAAATTAATTACTCACCCTCATATCGTTTCAATCCTGTAACACAAATGAATATAAAATTCTGGAATTGTTGAATAAAGTTTTCTTTGCTCACAAAAAGTATTCTTAAAGCCACGGATGTCACATGGACTATTTTAACAATGTCCTTACTACATTTCTAGGCCTAAAACATGGTAGTTGCATTGCTGTCTATGCAGGGTCAGAAAGCTCTCTGATTTCATCAAAAATATCTTAATTTGTGTTCCGAATATGAACGAAGGTCTTATAAGTTTGGAATAACATGAGGCTGAGCAATTATTGACAGAATTTTCATTTTTGGGTGAACTGGCCCTTTAAGAAAATCCACGATCGTCTGTTTTGTTAATTTTATGGTTCGTTCTTGGAGTACCTGAACCACAATGTGTTAGACGAGAGTTTTCTCTGCACAACCAAATGTGCATGTTTCCAGTACCTCTATGGGAATGATATATAAATAGTGTTGAGAGCTGTGTGCACTGCGTTATGGTCCTGAATAGCTGCTTTGTTGAGTGTTAAGTTACAGTACACTGCTGAAGCAGTCATGAGTCTGTGTGTGTGTGTGTGTGTGTGTATGTGTGTCAGAGACCTTATTTGCCTCAGATGCCATCTTAATTCTATGCTGTAATCAATCTGTGACCTCCCGGATCTTGTGATGTTACTTTAGAGAGCATGTAATTAGAAGAGGGGAATGTTAAAGGGGAAAATGCTGTCAAAACTGAAAATTCCGACAGTAAGAAATAACACCTGCTTAAATTATCAAAAAACATTGTTTGCCATATTACACAATGTTTTGTCTTTAAACTTGTATAGGCCTTTTATACTGCCACATATGCTGACTCATTAAATGTATGTGAATACAGATAACATTTTTCTTGTTTGTGTTTCATTTTTATTCATTTAGCAGATGTGCAAATAAGCAAACGAAAGTGGTTTGAGCTTTTTATCTAGTAAAAACTGAGCAAAACCACAGTCAGTACAAACGTATTAATTTGGAGGAAATATCTCAAGCCTTTATGGAATAGATAACTCGCAAAATGTTAAATAATAATAATTACAACAGTGTAATAATAATATATGACCCTGGACCAATCAAAAGTTGAATAAATAAGCTTTCCATTGATGAAAAATATTTGGCTGAGATACAGTTATCTGGAATCTGAAATCTAAATATTGAGAAAATCGCCTTTAAAGTTCTCAGCAATGCATATTACTAATCAAAAAAATATTTTTTGATATATTTACAGTAGGAAATGTACTAAATATCTTCATGGTACATGATCTTTACTTAACTTCCTAATGATCATTTTGACCCTTATTGCCAAAAATGCTACCCTACTTAAGAATGGTTTTGTGGTCCAGGGCCACATCTAATAATATTGTGCTATTATAGTAAACCTAAGTCATCACTATTACATATTTGACATTAAAAAAAGACTTGTCAACATACATCCATGTGATTAACTTTGTAAATCAAAGTGATTTATCTTCATAAGACCTGAATGTAGTTTATGACGACAATGGCTGTGAATAGGAGTTGATTCAACATGACATAGGCTACTATACATATTATAATGGAGGGGTCACATCGGGAGGAACCATTTCTCTATGATCTGTACAGTAGTGAAAGGGTGGGAGGAGGAGTGACGTAGATTATGACCGCGTCTCTGGTGCAAACCAAAACATACAGAGACGCGGAGTGTGATTACCCCAACAGTGTTAATAAATAAGTTGCTAAAAGCAATAACCTCAAGCTTAAATGTTAAGTTTACAGACTTTAGAATAACCAATGTGATATTTCTGTTAAGCGACAATTTAGAACTATAGAACCGTGAGGACTGAAAGTCCGGATGTCCCCTCTTGTGTGTCAATGGTACGGTCCCCTGGTAAAATTCCGAGAATTGCGAACTGCGTCTTCTCAGAAGAGTTCTTCCAAGAACTGTCTTCGGTGGACACTTCCAAGAAAAATATACCAGGTGATTTTCTTCTATCTAGCAAAAAGTCTAGACTAAACACGAGCCGCTCTAATAGAAACGAGATATTTCTATAGATAATTTTGTTTTTGTTTTAAACCGAACTACTTTGTTGTATTGAGAGCTGTGTGGTGTTAATTACGCAACTCGACTTTTGTTGGCCTAATTACGCGAATTACTAATCTTATTCGTCTCATATGTCAGTTTCACTCCGTAAGGAGTTGCTTTTGATTCAGTGAGGTTAAGATGATTTAGGAAGTTCAGGATTGTATAATAAAGACAGATTTATGCAACTTTTTATGTGTGGGGAAACTAAGTTTATTGCGTTACCTGTAATAGACACCCTGCGTGGTCATAAACCAAGTATAGGTCGTATGCATTTAACATTTTAAATGTTAAAATTGCTGTATTTTTAGTTTGTCATGTAGCCATGCGTATGTATTAGCCTATACGCTCGCGAACTTGATCAATTTTATTGAAAATGTAATACATGGTTAATAAATTATTCATACAAACATATTTCATGTCCTTTTACGAATGCGTCAGCATTAAAGCTTATTTAATGTCGTGAGATTATTTTTATGCGCACCGTAGTCTCTATTTCACTACCGTTTTCGAATCGAAACACCTGTAATAGAGTCTCTCATGTGACTTTTATTCATAAACCTCTCGTTAATATAACACAAGGGTTGATATATCAACATAAAGCTTCGCTGTTCAACAAGTGGCATTCACAGGAAAGACTTAACGCTTGCATCACAAGTGTCTTAAATCATTTAACGTTAGCCTACTACTCCCTAGTGGTCTTTGTCTAAATGCAAAGAAATGCATTTTTTGTTTTGTTTTTAGAGCAAAGTTGATGCAGTTTCTGAAAATAATACCAAAAGTGTAACACGTCGTAATGGAGATCTGATTCATTTATGACCCTGAACCACAAAACCAGTCATAAGGGTCATTTTATGTTTATTTGAAATGGAGATTTATACATTAAGCCTACCTGAAAGTTGAAATAAATAAGCTTTCCATTGATGTATGCTTTACAGCTATTTGAAAAGGGTGCAAAAAATCTAAATATTGAGAATTTTGAAGTTGTCGAAATTAAGTTTTTAGCAATGCATATCACTGATCAAAAATTAAGTTTTGATATATTTATTATAGAAAATGTGCAAGATATCTTTATAGAACATGATCTTAACTTTATCCTAATGATTTTTCATTTTGATCATTTTGACCTGTGCAGTGTATTTTTGGCTATTGCTACAAATATACCTGTGCTACTTAAGACTGGTTTTGTGGTCTAGGGTCACATTTGATGACTCAGTGTCTGAAACCTAGTGCACTGCCTACTTAGACGGCATTTTTGTGGTGTCACATCTCTGATATAAAAGCTTAAATAATGCAATTTAAAATTGGTTGCACTTGTGATGGCCAAAAATGTTGTCTAGGTAGACAGCTCTCTGTGTTTGTCGACACAAATGCAATTAGTAAATATGAAAATTGTTTTAATATAGCAGGTATGGTGGATTTTAAAGATGTGAAAGAATGTATAACTTGTGTTTATGTGTGTAACATTAATTAGATACACTTTTTGTACTAACTAACCAAAATAAAATAAAATGAGCAAACTAACACATAAGACATGATTATAAAAGGATTGTGTATTTTCTCAAAGAATATGTAATACAAAATATTCACAGGCCTAATGTAAAAGCCAGTCATGTTTTCAGTTTGCAGCACTGTAGCATTGTGGACATCTAGTGTTCATTGGAGTAAACTTGCATGCTTCAGTTTTGACATGAAGATTTTAGGTTCGTAATAATATTGCAATAACATACCGATTAAAAACAAAATATGTGATTTAGTGTTTTTTTGATATCTAAGTGTTGTTGTTGTTTTTTTTTTTTTGCATGTGTAATTTTGTATTCAATTTTGAATTACTTCCGTGCAGGTGAACAATGTCAAGTGCAGCAGACGGCTGCATCAAGTTCACTCACCATGCTGGTGATGTGCTGTTCAACTTCAACCGCCTCCGCAGCAGAAACATCCTGACCGATGTAACCATTGTGGTTGGTGGGCAGCAGTTCCGGGCCCATAAGACTGTTCTCATGGCATGCAGGTAGTGCTATGTTTTTTGCATTTTGCAAAATGCTGAATACGTGACATGCACAGTTGGTGACATTTCTATTTCATCTTGTGTTTCCCCAGTGGCCTCTTCTACTCCATGTTTGCAGATGCTTATAAAAGCTCCTTGAGTCTCATAAGTTTAGATCCAAAGGTGGACCCAGATGGCTTCGCCATATTGTTGGAGTTCATGTATACGTCCTGCCTCACGCTTAAAGATAGCTTCATTGTTGCCACCCTCAACACAGCCACATACTTACAGATGGAGCATGTGATGGATACATGCCAGAGGTACATAGACTCCAGGTGAGTCATTTAAAAGGCACATTCACACACAGACATGTGATTTGTAACATTCTAATTAAAAACATATGATTTGATTTATAAATTAAATACATGAAAAATGGAATTCACTTATATTATATAATTGGAATTTATATTATATTTATATTATTTGTTATAATATTTATTATATTATATTATTTATTTATTTATTTAATATAATTTATTTTTTATTATATACATATTTTTTGTCATTTAATTTTTATTTATTTAATTTGTACACAAAGTATAAGAAAAATGATACATTTTCATCTGCTTATGTGTTCTCTCTATATATAATTTATTTATTCAATATTATTTATTTTTTATGATATGTTATAATTTTTTGTCATTTAAATATTGAGAAATTGTTTTTACGTGATAATTGTACTTTTTGACACATTTTTCTGTTAATTTACATTATAAAATGTCATGTGCTCAAATGCCATAATAAATATAATATTCTTAAATATGTATGTATGTAATGATATTAAATACAATGGTATAATATAAATTATATAACATAAATTATATATATATAAAATACAATTTATTTATTTTTGTATTATATATTATAATTTTTTAATCACATTTTATTTATTTATTTGAGAAATTTAATTTAATTTAATTTAAATTTTTTGACAATTTTTTTTTACAGTATAAAATGTCATATGCTTTAGGGCCCCAAAATATAATTATTAATGATATTCCTAAATATGTATATATTTAATTTTTTTAATTTTAAAATACAATGGTAATATATATATATATATATATATATATATATATATATATATATAGATAAATTATAAATTCTTTAATATATTTTATTAGATATTATAACATTTTAAAAATTCATCTAATTTATCTATTTAACACACACAAACACACACACACACACACATATATATATATGTAGTAATTTTTTAGTCCTTTAAAAAATTTTTAAAGAAATGTAATTTTTATTCATTCAAGATGTAAGAAAAATATGTTATGTGATATTTTTTATGTGATAATTACTTTTTTTTACATTATAAAATGTCATATGCTTTAAGGCCCCAAACCATAATAGTTGATATTCTTAAATATGTATTTTTTAAATTTTAAAATACCATGATAGAATATACATTATATATATATTAATTTTAATTATTAAAATTGCGATTAATTGAACATGCTTACGTTTTGCCATAGGTCTGTTCTAAAGACATTTTGTCCTACCTTTACTAGGCAGGGCTCAAAATTGTGAACGTATTGGTCGCATATGCTCCCAAAATTTAATCTGCGTGACCTGAAATTATATTTGGGAGCATTCGTGCGAGTGCGAGAAACTGTTGTGGTCTGACTTGGTTTCATTTCTTTACAAAACTTTCGCTAGCCTAACTACTGCACAGACTGCTGTGAGCTGATACAGTGACAGGTTCGCCATTCTCTCTTTCGATTGTGAAAAATAAAAGCTCTCCACAAACTGCTTTTGAAGAAATATAATATATTTCGTGCTATAGCGTACATTCTGTCAGATACAATTCTGGCGCTTCCGTGTCCATATACGTTACTGAACAACACGGCATTCATCCACATCAGATGATAACTCAGCGGCAGAGAACCACTCACACAGGGGCGTAATTTTCACTGGGGACATGCTTTTCAAAATCCTGTTTGTGTCCCCTCATATTTCAAATTGTTTTGTTAAAATAATCTCTTTTATTGTAGAATGCACGCTCAGCGCCTTTGAGAGTCTCGCAAGATCGTTAAAAAGAAACCAAAAGTAAAACGCGGACGTGCATTCAAAAGCAATTTTAATATCCCGCGTTTAGAGAACGACTCCTCAATGCGCGCAAATTAGGCTACATAAAATATCTAGGCAGTTATTAGTATGTGATGTGATTTTTTTATGCGATTACACCATATCATATGTTTGAAGTCAGTCATAAAATCGAAAATGGTATAAATGTTTTTAAAACCATACAGAAACCCCAATTACAATACTTGCCACATGTTCTAACCTAGATTTCCTTTTCTTTATCTTGGAAATTGTTATATCACTGACTCATCATCATCTGCTGGTTTTTCTTAAAGGGGCTTGTGTGTAAAGCAGAGCAGAGCAGAGATGCTGGTTAATCACGGCCGTTTATCTTCAGAAGCTCCCTTTATCCTCAGCGATGGCCTGAACGCCCAATCCAGCGTGAACTTCAGCACTTACGGTCCTCCCAGCCTGCACTATGCAGTCAGCACTTCCACCGAAAGCCCTTCTCGCTTCTACAGACATCTACCTCTCCCTCTAGACAGCTCCAACACCACAAACCCCCTCTGGCAGATCCCAAAGACCGGCGTAATAGCCCGTCAGCAGCACTCCCCGCCAGACAGCGGAGTCTCAGCTCGGACCGTGACTAACGGAGGAGCCACGGAAGCCAAAGAAGAGAGGAACCGTCCATCTGTGCTCTTTCGCTCAGCTCGAGCTGAGGCAGACAGGAAGACTCCGGTTCTGGAGGTGGAGACCATCGAACCGTGTCACATCGGCGGGCCCAAGAGCCCTCTCAGATCAGACTGCCAACCCAACTCACCCGCAGAGTCCAGCAGCTGCAGTCGAGGAGCGGCGTCTCCTCCCAGCTCCATCAATCACCCAAAGGCCCGCAACTGGAAGAAGTACAAGTTCATCGTGCTGAACTCCACGGATGGAGCGAATAACAATAGCTCACCAACTCCATCCCACATGGTCACAGAGTCCACCAACAAAAGCAATGAAGCCAGAGGACTTGTTATGGATAGCAGGTCAGTGTAGCTACATTTTAAGGATGGCAATGCAAGTATTAGCATTCAGCGGAGAATTTGTAAACATGGTTTTATGTGTTTCTAGCTCTACTGATGAATGCATCAAAACAGAGGAGCGTGACTGTTCATTTTCCAACACTTTGACAGAGGAGAGCAACACAGGACCCACAAGATCAGGTGAACACAATTTCTTCAAAATGTCAAAATGGTTTTTAGACCAAGTTTCAGTCAGAATAGTCAGAGAAACCTTTTTTCCCCATAATTTGAGATACACGATTTTTTTTAAAGGCATGTAAGATTTTACTGGCCCTAATCTTTTTCTGTGACCCATTTTTGGGAAATAATAGTAATTATTTTTAAAGGTAATAAAAAATAATGATATTTATTAGTATTTGGGTATTATATTATGCATAATGTAATGAAATACCTAAATTTTATTAAATGGTAATAATAAATGTTAAAATAATTTATGAAATAAATAATGAAAAAGTCATGATAATAATAAAACTCACTTAAATATCAAAATATTTTAGTATTTCGTATTGTAATTAGTCGATAATAATATTTATTTGTCAATAATAACAGTTAATTATTACACAGTATTAATAGTAATTTTCTTTTTATAAAATATAATAATAATTCTAGTGATAATTATTAATATTTAGGTATTATATTGGATATAATGTAATGCAATACCTAAATTGTATTTAATATTATTAATAACTATTAAAAAAAACTCATAACTCATAATAGCAATACTAAGGTGTGTTCACTTAAATATTTACTATTTTAATTAGTCAATAATAATAACATTTATTTGTCAATAATAATAATATTTAGTTATGACATAATAATAAATAATAAAAATAAAAATCTAGGCCCCAGTCAGTTTTATAAAAGTGTTTTAATGTTTAGTAGTTATTAATTATTATTACTATCATATTATTATTATTATTAAAAATGTTTAGTTATTACGTTTTATATATGTGTTTTATATATAAGTGATGTATGTTTAATAACCTCTTTAAATATTAAAATACTAGTAATATACATAGTAAACATTTTAATAGTTATAGACATATAACAGTCATATTTAATCATATTTAGGAATTACATTGTGTGTGCGTGTGTGTGTGTGTGTGTGTGTGTGTGTGTGTGTGTTATATATTTATTTGATGTACATGTAATACCTGTTTAAACAATATATAAATGTTTTAATAGTTAATATTAGTAATATTTTAACAATATTTAGCTATTACATTACATATTTTACGTGAATATACCTGAGTTTTATTTTTGTTAATTATTTAGCTGTCTCTTTGGGGCCCTCTACTGGTCACAGTATTAACATCTGAAACATGTGCATGAATGTGAAAAATAAAGCCAAGTTTTCCCACAAAGTCTGCTTCTCTACTGTTGCAGATAATAGTCCTTTGACATCTTATTGTTATTATATCAATGTTATCATAACCAATGTAGATACATCAGATATTGAAGACAATCTGAACAAACAAATCTGATTTTATCACTCACAGTCAGTCCTACAGATCTGAAATGTGTCCAGTCAGTGTGAACGAAGCCTAATCTCTGTTCTGTTGTCTTGCCAGAGGGATACAGACTCTACTGCAACGACTGCGAGTCCAAGAGCGAATCTGACGCAGAGAAGCCGCGGTGGCTGCAAGACGGAAAACCATACAAATGTGACCGCTGTCAAGTCATGTTCTGCTATAATGGAAATCTAGCGAGCCACAAATCCATCCACACAGGTAAAGGTGCAGTTTTTTTGGGACTGTGCATGCCATGCTCTGCATTGCAGTTTTACATTTTTATGCTGGTTTATTATAACAGGAGAAAAACCGTATCGCTGCAACATATGTGGAGCTCAGTTCAACAGACCTGCCAATCTGAAAACACACTCGCGGATCCACTCAGGAGAAAAACCATACAAATGTGAAACCTGCAGCTCACGCTTCGTGCAGGTAAAATCAAACCCTCAACACGTTTAAAGAAAATTTCACTTTCAGAACGAAAATTT
Source organism: Garra rufa (assembly GCF_049309525.1). NCBI lineage: Eukaryota > Metazoa > Chordata > Actinopteri > Cypriniformes > Cyprinidae > Garra > Garra rufa. The sequence goes on from NC_133370.1 coordinate 43,374,940, forward strand.
ACAGATAATTTACTCACTCCCTTGTCATCCAAGATGTTCATGTCTTTCTTTCTTCAGTCGTAAAGAAATTATGTTTTTTGAGGAAAACATTTCAGGATTTCTCTTCATATAGTGGACTTCTATGGTGCCCTTGAGTTTGAACTTCCAAAATCCAGTTTAAATGCAGCTTCAAAGGGCTCTAAATGATCCCAGCTGAGGAAAAAAAGGTATTATCTAGAGAAACAATTGGTTATTTTCTAAAAAAATTTTTAAAATTGATATACTTCTTAACCTCAAGCGCTCATCTTGTCTAGCTCTGCATCAACTGTGCATTCTGGTTCAAGACAGTTAGGGTATGTCGAAAAACTCCAATCTCATTCACTTCTCCAAATTTAAAATCATTCTACATCGCTGCAGAAGTACCGACCCAGTGTTTACAAAGTTAACGTGCAAAGAAGATTAAACATCCTTTACAAAAAAGGTAAAACAGTGATGTAGGGCGATTTTGTAGGTGTAGGAGAAAATGAGATGCCCTAACAGTCTTGAACCGCAATACGCAGAGTTGATGCAGAGTTAGACAAGATGAGCATTTGAGGTTAAAAAGCATATAAATTGAATTTTTTTTTAGAAAATAACCAATCATTTCACTACATAAGACCCTTCTTCCATGGCTGGGATCGTTTAGAGCCATTTGAATCTCCATTTAAACTGCATTTTGGAAGTTCTAACTCAAGGGCACCATAGAAGTCCACTATATGGAGAGAAATCCTGAAATGTTTTCCTCAAAAAACATTTCTGTACGACTGAAGAAAGAAAGACATGAACATCTTGTATGATAAGGAGGTGAGTAAATTATCTGTAAATTTTAGTTCTGGAAGTGAAATTCTTCTTTAACAGTTAACAGTACAGTTTTGATGCAAAACAAATGCACTTCATGTTCTACTTTTATAATTTTTCAGGTGGCTCATTTGAGGGCACACGTACTGATCCACACTGGAGAGAAACCATACCCGTGTGACATCTGCGGCACGCGCTTTCGCCACCTTCAGACGCTGAAGAGTCACTTACGAATACACACAGGAGAGAAACCTTATCATGTGAGCATTAACGTCACATTTCTTCACATCTCAGTGTTAAATTGTAGAATTAAAGAAGCCCTTAACATGAACTGTTCTTGGTTTCTCATTTCAGTGTGAGAATTGTGACTTGCACTTCCGCCACAAGAGTCAGCTGCGTCTGCATTTGCGACAAAAGCACGGAGCCATCACCAACACCAAGGTCCAGTACCGCGGAAGCAGAACAGACCTGCCTGCCGGCTCCCTCGTGACCTCTTGAAACAACACAAAGCTCTTTAGAGACTTGACAGAAACATTTTAGTTCCTTCAGTGGTACGGCCACAGAAAAAAAGCCATACGAAAATACAGATTGTTATGATAGTGACTGTGTTTACTCATATTATTTCTTAAGCATGGAATGATTTCACCCGAATATCATGATTGTTTAAGATTTTAATAATAATATGAACACTGACTTCCAAGCATTGTACGTCAAGTTCTCGAAACTAGTCCTAGTGGAAGATTGAATATATGAGAACATAATTTTATCTCTAGTATTTATTTTTTATTAAGAAGAATGGTATTTCACTCCCTCTCCAGTCAAACTATGCACTGTATATATAATATACAACGGGAAATATTGGTACAAAATAATTATGCAATTGCAGTGTAAATGTTTTATCAGTGTGGTACATTTAAAGAAGCTCTCTGCTCTGCTCTGTCTGACAGTTCTGTTGTATTTCCATGTATTTGTACAGCTGTTTTTGGTACTAGAGGGCCGAAGGTCCTTGCAATTAAAAATTTCATACCAAACAAATGAGTGCAGTTTTAGTTTTTTCGCCATATTTGTGACCCTGGACCACAAATCCAGTCTTAAGTAGCACAGGTATATTTGTAGCAATAGCAAAAAATACATTATTTGGGTCATAATTACAGATTTTTATTTTACGCCAAAACTCATTAAGATGTTAAGATCATGTTCCATGAAGATATTTTGTACATTTCCTAGGACTGGGCGATAATTCGATAACAATAATTATCACAATATAGTTTTTTTTTTTTTTCTCGATAAAACGATAATGACAGTTCGATAAGCGCTCGATAATGTTTACTCACTATGCGTAACGCTGCGCAGGCATTTTGCAGCCTGCACTTCCGGATGCCGCACGCAGTATTTAGTTTACAGCCACAGGGCTCTACAGTGCGAACATTTCACTCGCATTTGCAACTGACTGTAAAGCGGAGCTTCAAAGGTTTCTACGTGTTTTTACAATGTTGACTAATGTATCACAGACACATCTCACGAATCCTTTCATCAATAAAGTGTAGAGAGAGTGTAAATAAGAGACTGACTGCAGTAAAGAGAGCGTCGTTGATTATAATAGAGCTTTGTGAAATCGCGAACTAAGATGAGTGACAGCCTTTAATCATTTTTTAGGGAGTTTGTAAATGAGACATTGATCAGTTAAATAGACAAGAAGTTATTATTAACTGACTTACATTGACTGACTACAACACTTTAGCCTGATTTTGCTCTATTTTGTCATCAAAAGTAGTCTGAAACAAGTCACAACTGCGCGCATCTCCATTCAAACACAGCGGTGTTTCGTTTATGAATGAAACGTGCTTTTTTAAACGAATCTAGTGAAATGATTCAATTTCCCATTCATAAAGACAGTCGCTTGGTTTATTGCCGAATGAACCACTCGTTCGAATGAATCAAAAGAATGATATGATTCAGTAATTAAATCAGTCTCTTGGCGCCACCTGCTGGCAGATCTGTTCAGTTATTTAAATCTTTAATATTTCTGTATTCAAATTTTTTTATTTAAAACATTAAACTCAACATAAATTTATGATTTTTTCATTGCACTCATGTCACCCCTGAGCCTCATTAAACACATGAAAAGGTAAAAACAAAGGTAAAAAACTTAATTCAAATATCACCTCATAATAGGAAGGCAATTTTTTTTTTATCAGAGTATTGATTATTGTTTAGAATGTGCTCCTAAATCATTTAAGTTAGGAGCACAAGTACTCCTAGCAAGAAAAGTAAGCGTAGAGCCCTGAGCCATTATTTTTTTTATTTATATTGTCAAACAGCTAAAACATTTTACAAAATGTTTTAAATCAGCTGCACAAAGGAATTGCATGCTGAAAAGATTTGTCTATTCCACTGATTCTTGAAAATTTGGCAAAAACATGTCCCAACAAGAAAAGTGCTCATTCTGTTGGAAATGAAGAACATTTTCATAAATCAAAAGAATCAAGATTATAATCAGAGGGTCAGTTGCACATATGTAAGGTTCTTTTATAGTTTTCTTTTAATTTTGTATTAATTTAATTATCAAATCTGGCCCATTGCCTACAAAATCACTTGTCCTCAGATAGGAGATAATCATTTCAGCTTGATTAAAAAAGCAAAAAGTAATCATTTAATTGAATAATAATTTTACTATATGAAAGAGTACATTGTAATATGTATCACAAATTACAAACACTGTGTTTGAATAATATTTACAATTATTTTTGGTTGCACAAAATGTGTCCCACATATGCGTCACCACCGTCAGATATTTATAAAAAAGCAATAAAATCAGGCAACTACAAGGTCAACTGCATTCCTGAGGACCACATTATCAAATCTTCAGCTCTACTGTATGCTTCAAGATCAGCCAAGCTCCTGTAAATTTGCTATTTTCTCTTAAAATTGTTCATATTTTTGGACACTGCTACTGTGGCAACCATAACATGTCAACACCGTCTCTTTTGTATAAATAATATTAGATTTGATTATGACATAAATGTATACTTTTTAAAAACAAGTCTGAAGTAGCTAGCAACAGAGTGAAAACAAGATGGCTATTGTGAACAACTAATGCATATCATGGGAAATAGTAGGTTTTTGTCACCACCGTCAGATGTCACCACCGTCAGGTTTTCTGTCTGACGATGTTGAAATATTTGAAAAATGTTTTATCAGAGTGCTCAGGATTGTTATTTGTTGGACCAAATAGTTAAATAAAGTTATTAAACAAGAAGCCGTTGACTTGAGTGGTATACAATTTGGAATTTTATGTTGTAATGAGGCCACTGTCACCACCGTCAGATTAGTGTCACCACCGTCAGAGGGAGTTTTAATTTTTTTAAATAAATATGCATAGGGGCCTACAATATATTTTGTCAGTGCTGCTGAGTTAATAAAGTAATAGTCTCTTTTAATACAAAAATACATTTGTTAAATAAAAAACATTTTTTGTTTGATTTAAGCAAAAAGTAAACGTTGTAAAACACTAAAAAGTAAAACGCCTATTTTATGAAAAAAATACAAAATGGGGAGGTGACACCAGTACATTGCTGAAAAGCTAAGACCTTGGTCTATAATAATATACATTCAGATGGTGTAATTAAACACATTTTTTTTTTGGAAAATTAAAACCTGTTTTATCCAAATTCTCAAGAATCACTGATTCTTATATTTGTTGAATGATAAACATACTTAAAAATCACTTTGCAAACTCTGCATTTACAGTCAGAGCCATGTTACAAGTGCTGTATCATATTACAGTTCTTATTTTTTTTATAAACGTTTTATATATTCTATAATTAGTAATAATATTGTATTCTATTGATGTTGATTTTACTAGTAATATTCTAATCTGTATTCTACCTCAATTGATCATTGTTTGGAAAGTATTTGTCATGTTCTGACAATAAACCATAAATAATAATTAACTGTCTGTTTTTTCTTTCATTCAGGAGTAAAAATCTGCCTTTAAAATTGATAGATATAAAGATTTGACATTTATAGTGATAATTATCAATATCGACTGATATGAAAAAAATTATCGTGATATTTTTTTTTGCCATATCGCCCAGCCCTAACATTTCCTAATGTAAATATATTAGAATTTAATTTGGACAACTTTAAAGGCGATTTTCACAATATTTTGGTTTTGTTTTGCACCCTCAGATTACAGATATTCAAATAGTTGTATCTCAGCCAAATGTTGTCCTATACTAACAAACCATTGATCAATGGAAAGATTTTTCAGCTTTCAGATGATGTATAAATCTCAGTTTTTAAAAAAACTTACCCTTATGACTGGTTTTGTGGTCCAGGGTGACATTTAAGAATATTTAATAGTTCACTCAAACATTTTTAATATCTGTCATTACTCACCCTCATTTCGTTCCAAACCAGTAAGACCTTCTTCGTTCATCTTCAGAACACAAATGAAGTTATTTTTGATGAAATCTGAGAGCCTCCATAGACATTCACGGCCCAGAAAGGAAGTAGGGACATCGTTAAAATAGTCTATGTGACATTAGTGGTTCAACCGTAATGTTATGAAGCTACGAGAATACTTTTTGTGCGCAAAGAAAACAATATTAACGACTTCATCATATTTCTTCTCTTCTGTGTCGGTTGACGCCGCGCGTTCACGACAGTAATGTACCACGATGCTGTAGCCATACTGAACCGTTGGAAATTCATTTAAAGGGGCAATTTTCTGAAATTTAAACTCGCGACTGACACCTGTGGCCAAAAACGGAACTGCTCTTCCTTTCTGCTCGCTCTCGCAGCGCGCGCTCCTACGTGCAAACTTCACAAGTCATCCGCTGCCTGCAAAGAAGTCAACATTATGTTTACAGAGGTAAGAACAGTCAAATACATATATTGTTTGAGAAACTAAGTTTGTTTGCAATAATAGGCTAATTGCTGACTAGCAGTGGTGGCAGCAGAGTGATCTGAAACGTTTAACATGAACGCGCTTGACGTCAGATCAGCAGACAGCGAGCGAAAAATCCGACCCGACAGAAAATACTAGGAAAAATATGATACAGGCTTATAGGTGCACCACTGTGAGCTGACAAGGTGTCAGTATGCTCATCAGGAGATGTTTGAGTCATAAATGGTCAAATAAAAAGGCTATTGTTACGTTTATTTTGGGGAAAAAGTTGCACATAGCCCCTTTAATCAATGCTAATAATAATAAGACTAGTTATAGGACATAAATATACACTTCTCTTTCAAAATATGTATCAATTTTGACCCAAAATATTGATTAAAAAAAGACGTGAACATGTCAAACTAGTCGTTTTGTTCAGGCATATTATTGTTACACACATTGTCCAAAAACCACAGAACCTAATCATTCAACATATTTCCACATTGTTTGTCTAACACTAGATGGTGGAAGTGTCACACTGATTCATTCACTTAAGTACTGAGGTCTATTATAAGGCTCTTATTAAGCTCATAGTTCTTTCACACACACACACACACACACACACACAAAAACTGCATAAGCGTAGCTTTGTCCAAAGGGTGATTGTTGTGCAGAAACATGAGAGGTCCTTTCACACAGCTTTATACCTCTAGTGCATTTAAAGGTCCTGGACTATTAGTAATAGTCCATTATTTTCCTCCAATGAACACGAATAAATGTCAAACAATGTGTGGACATGCTTTTGTAGTTGAGAAACTCGATATTTGAATATTTTCTATTGTAATTGTGTGAAAGAACGTTCAGAAATTCCCAAGTTGGTCATATCCTGTTTGAAGCCCTTTAGGCTGCTGTGTTGATAACATCACATTTTAACGGGGTATGAGTAAAACATTTGTAGTAATGTTTCAATTTAGTAAATTATCCAAGTTTATCTTTAATTAAAATTCAAATGATTCCTTAAGTGATTTTACTATGTTGTGTTTCACTAAGAGGTAATGCCAATGTGCAAGACTTCTGGTTCATTGGTTGATGTAGCGAAATAGCGAGAAGAATAACGAAGTGCGGTAAATGGTAAAACTCATTGTACCCTACTACAAACCACTGTGTTCATAATTAAAAGAATACATCAAAACTACATGGTAAGACAACACTTTGCAATATCATCAGAAAATAGAGCTTTTTTACAGCTAAAAATAGCTGGAAGCAGATGAGACCAGACGCCTCGCACAAGAAGCACATAAAATTTACAAATGGCCACGCCCCAGGGTTTCCATGTTTTCCAGGTTTTCAAAACAAAACCTGCCCACTTGCTACTCAAAACGAGCCCAGTTGGAATTCGAGGAGGGTCCCGTTCAGTGTTGCCATATTGGAAATGTCCAAGTATCGTCCCAAAATTCCCCTGCTGATTTTGTACATTTGCCCACTGACACAGAAATGATCAGTCTGGTTTATTTTAACAGTGAGAGACAGAACAAGAACAACAACAACAACAAAAAATCCAGAAAAACGCATTTTAAAAAGTTATAATTGATTTGCATCTTAATGCGAGAAACAAGTATTTGTTCCCCTGTCAATCAACACGATTTCTGGCTCCCAGGTGTCTTTTATACAGTTAACGAGCTGAGATTATAGGAGCACTCTCTTAAAGGGACTGCTCCTAATCTCAGTTTGTTACCTGTATAAAAGACACCTGTCCACATAAGCAATCAATCAATAAAGATTCCAAACTCTCCACCATGGCCAAGACCAAAGAGCTGTTCAAGAATGTCAGGGACAAGATTGTAGACCTACACAAGGCTGGAATGGGCTACAAGACCGTTGCCAAGCAGCTTGGTGAGAATGTAGGGTTCAACGCCCAACCAATAAAAAATAAAAAAGTTAATAGTTATTTCTTAGCCACATTTTAACTAATGTGTCAAAAGCCAAATATCACTGTATATTTCCTTAAATACAATTGACAATTTAAAAAAAAATTATAATTGTGATGTAACTAAATTTATGCACAACAGTACGTCCAGGTTGATGGTCCCAGATCAGCAGTTAACTATACATAAATGGAGGACTCCTATTTATGGAATGTCGTTGCAAAGAATAAAATGAAACAATATTAGTAAACAGAGTGTTATTAAGCAGAATTTATGTTAAAAGTTTTGTTTTTACGGTGGTCGTCCATGATTTTTTTTTTTACATTTGTTTTTACCTTTTCATATGTTTAATTAGGCTCAGAGGTGCCATGAGTGCAATCAAATTCATAAATTCATGTTATAAAATGTTGAATACAGAGATCTGCCAGCAGGTGGCGGCAAGAGACTGATTTAATTACTGAATCATATTATTCATTTGATTCGTTCAATGGATGGTTCATTCGGGAATAAAGCTAGTGACTGTCTTTATGAATGGGAAATTGAATCAATTCACTAGATTAGTTTAAAAACGCACGTTCATTCATAAACGAAACACCGCTGTGTTTGAATGGAGGTGCGCAGCGGCTCAGTTGTGTCTTGTTTCAGACTACTTTTGATGACGAAACGGAGCAAAATCAGGCAATAGTGTTATAGTCAGACAATGTAAGTCACTTAATAATAACTTCTTGTTTATTTAACTGTTGTATTAAATCAGTACCTCATTTACAAACTCAAAAATTATTAAAAGTTGTCACTCATCTTAGTTTGCGATATCACAATGCTCTATTATAATCAAAGTCCCTTTAAGGCAAGTCATGTCACTCGGCGGCCATCTTTGAAACGCCTCTCGGGCATACAAGTGCAGCTCCTATCTGTTTGAATGGGGAAACATCAAATTCTCCAAAACTGTTCACCAAGCTTACGATTAAATTTCATATTTTAAATCTTCAAAGAAATCCAACAAGAACTGGCTCATAAATATGGTTCCTTGCACTCCAATAGCGTGAAAAAACGCTTATTTTTCCGGCTAGATGAGCCAGTGCGCATGCGCAGTACTGAGCACACGTCTTAGAGCGCCGATTGTTTCTATAGCAACCGGGACTTCTAACGGCAGCTGCAGTGACGCGCTGACTTTTCTAATCAACTATTGGCTCTTTCACTAAGAAGGCGGGGCTTCGCGGCCATAATGAGCGTTGCATTTTTCCCCATTCAAAACTACACGAGTGACATGTCTTGGGTATTCTCAGAGCCATATAAAAAGAAAATCTTTTTATATGGCTCTGGGTATTCTATAAGGATCGCTAATGTGTCGTCATCATGACGTATTCTCAGTGGGGAACGCAAAGCATTTTGGGAATCCGCGGCACAAACATTAGGCGCCAGACTTGATTGCATGGAGGGAAGAGTTCAAGATGCCGTCTACCTGCTGTGTTATATACTGCAATAGTCATTCTCACCATAGAAGTGGCTTAAAGCTTAAGAACGGAATACTTTTATCGTTTTCCAGCGTGGAAAAATAATTGTACAAGCCATGTTTTAGAGGTGACAAAAATGCGACGAATGGCATGGATAGCCGCAGTAAGGAGACCCAATTTGTTTCTGTGATCAAAGCTGAATTTTCAGCATCATTACTCCAGTCTTCAGTGTCACATGATCCTTAAGAAATCACTCTAATATGACGATCAAGAAACATTTATGATTATCAGTGTTGAAATGAACATCTTTGATGAATAGAAAGTTCAAAAGAACGTCATTTATTTTAAATCTAAAGCTTTGTAACATTAAACACTACTGGTCAAAAGTTTGGGGTCAGTAAGAATTTTATTTTATTTTTGGGGGAAAGAAATAAAATAAATCAATACTTTTATTCATCAAGTTAAACTGATTAAAAGTTACAGTAAAGACATTTATAATGTTAGAAAATATTCTATTTTAAATAAATGCTGTTCTTTTGAACTTTCTATTCATCAAAGAATTTTAAGAAAATTTTGTACACAACAGTTTTCAACATTTATAATAATCATAAATGTTTCTTGAGCATCAAATCGTCATATTAAACTGATTTCTGAAAGATCATGTGACACTGAAGACTGGAGTAATGATGCTGAAAATTCTGCTTTGATCACAGAAATAAATTAAACTTTACTATATATTCACATAGAAAACAGCCGTTTTAAATTGGAATAATATTTCACAATATTACTGTTTTTTAAATTGTTTTCATCAAATAAATGCAGCCTTGGTGAGCAGAAGATACTTCTTTTAAAAACATTAAAGACTTTGCTGGATAAAATTGTGGTTGTGTGCTGTGCTTTGACCAATATGTGTCCAAGTATTGTTGTGAAGCCATCGTGTTAGAATTATACACCATGCTCACATCTAATATGTAAAAAAAATTTGTTTTCCAAAAGATTTTGTAATGTCTCTTCTCACATGTAACGTTAATGATTTTTAGCCATCTCTGTAAATAAAATACATTAAGACTGAATGAAATTCTGTCTCAATTACAAACTCAATCACAGAACTTGAATAGTAGTAACAACCAACTTAATTTCAGTTTCTTTACATATTTAACATGTTAATACATTTAGATCAAAACATTTACATTATAAAGAATCCATAGAAAAGAACTGGAAATGTATGAGGGTAGGTTGTGGGTGATAAGTTACAGACATGTGCAAGCATCGCACTGCCATGACTCTTCTCTGGCTGGTGCGCTGCTGAGTCCCACGCAACCTAAATGGAACCACTAATAAGGACAGTTCTGATTATCGCAACTTCGTGTGTGTATGCACTAACACTTAATATCATATAGTTGTATATATATGGGTGCTGGAAGTTGGGCAACAGTTTGACGTCCCTTGACCAGTCGCTCTGCTCGTAAGGATCCAGTCCTTTGATTCCCTTTATTTTCTCGTCATATCTCGTTTTTGCATAAGGATTTAGTTTTAGGCGGTATGGTCCGACAATGTTTTCTTTAGCTCGCTGCATTTTGTAGGATTATATTCTGTTTTTCACGTTAATTTTTCATTTTTTTCATGCCAGATTACTAGCCTGCTATGCCAGCCGGGCCAAACATACCCATAATTCTTTGCGTTCTGAAGAGGTTGCCGCCCATTTGGTCACATGTCTTAGCGATCTCTATAGTCTTTGATTATAATCAACGGCGCTCTGTATTACTTACTGAAAAATCAATCTCTTATTTACACTCTCTCTACACTTTGTTTATGAAAGGATTCGTGAGAAATGTCTGTGATACATTACTCAACGTTGCAAAAACACGTAGAAACCTTTGAAGCTCCACTGAGCGCAAATACAAATATGCTGATGGGGTCAGTCGCACATGGTGCTCCTAAATATTTTTGTTCACAGTCACACGTAGTAATTTTTAGTCGCAAATGCGAGTTAGAAACAGACGTTTTCTTTTTAGCTTCATAATTTGATGTTGCCGCCATGTTGCCATCTCTTCGCTGTACTGGTTGTTACCAGGTTACGGAAAAAAACAGTGCTCACAACATCCAATCAGATAAGAGGAACCGAAAAGCAATACGGTGTTCACAACATCACAGAGAAGGTAGCATTTAAAGGCTTAAAAGCACAAGCTGTTTCTCGATTCTAAGACTGTATTTGCACGAATTTGACAAACAGTCGCAGGCAAATTAAACTTTAGTGACAAGTCAGATCCTGTCTACTGTCCCGAGCGTCTCGCACGCTGGCCCCAGGCCATCGGGCAGTCCTTATTGTCGAGCCCTGGATTGTGACAACAGTTCTAACAGAACTACACAGGAGGATCTTGTCAATGATCTCAAGGCAGCTCGGACCATACTCACTGTGAAGGACTGAAATCCTGCAGCGCCCGCAAGGTCCCCTGCTCAAGAAAGCACATGTACAGGCCCGTCTGAAGTTTGCCAATGAACATCTGAATGATTCAGAGGAGAACTGGGTGAAAGTATTGTGGTCAGATAAGACCAATCTCAAGCTCTTTGGCATCGCTGTTTGGAGTAGGAGGAATGCTGCCTATGAACCCAAGAACACCATCCCCACCGTCAAACATCGAGGTGGAAACATGCTTTGGGGGTGTTTCTCTGCTAAGGGGACAGGACAACTGCACCGCATCAAAGAGACGATGGACGGGGCCATTGAGAACCTCCTTCCCTCAGCCAGGGCATTGAAAATGGGTCATAGATGGGCAACAAAGGAGTGGGTCAAGAAGAAGCACATTACGGTCCTGGGGCCTCATTTATAAAACTTTCTTACGCACTGATTTGTTCTTAGAGTGTTCGTACGATCAAATCCACGTCAAAGTACAGATTTATAAAAACCGTCTTTGACGTGGAAAAGTACTTATCTCCACGTCAGATTCCAGCTTGGCGTACGACCGTTTCCTTGTGGTAATGCCTGGTATTGCAGATAGTTCAGCCTCACTATAATTTGATTTCTTGCGCTCCTTTTTACTTGCCATTGTCACAGAGTTTTTGCTTTAGGAATGAGCTCATTTCATATGTTAATTAATTAAGCAGGGGCGTTTCGACGGCGGAACATTCAGCTGCACACAATTCCACGATCATTTGTGATTTATAACCGAATGACTGGCGTTCACATGGATTTCGTGGTACGTTCGTTTCTCTGAATCGCTCTTACGATCAAATCAGAAAAGTTCTTAGATAAAATCAAGGATGGTTTCTACGCAAGTCTTTATAAATGAGGCCCCTGGAGTGGTTAGCCAGTCTCCAGACCTTAATCACATAGAAAATCTGTGAAGGGAGCAGAAGGTTTGAGTTGCCAAACGTCAGCCTCGAAACCTTAATGACTGTGGGACAAAATCTCTCCAGAGATGTGTGTAAACCTGGTGGCCAACTACAAGAAATGTCTGACCTCTGTGATTGCCAACAAGGGTTTTGCTAAGTCATGTTTTGCAAAGGGGTCAAATACTTATTTAACTCAGTAAAATGCAAATCATTTTATAACTTTTTTTAAATGTTTTTCTGGATTTTTTTGTTGCTATTCTGTCTCTCAATGTTCAAATAAACCTATCATTAAAATTATAGACCGATCATTTCTTTGTCAGTGGGCAAGCGTACAAAATCAGCACTAGGCGTACTTTAGTAGGAAGGTCCAAACTCCACCTCTAAGTGGCTGTCATCAGAAGTCTGCATGTTGCCAGATGTTGAGTGGGTACAGATTTGATGCCGTTATTGACCGCAACATAGCGCTTGTTGGCTTAAAAGCATGGGCACGGTAGATATATGGATCCACACCTAAATTAATTAGTATGGAAGCCCTATGATTACAACAATCATTATTTAAAGTGTCAAAAAATTAAAGGGTCAAAATTATCGCTCAAATGCGATAATTATCATACGTCTGGCAACAATGGTCCTGTTAAAAATCACGTTCCGTGGGGTAAAATATATGTTTTTTTTTTATGGGGTAATTCACATTCCAGGAGCTAAACATCATTATTGAGTCGCGTCAACCCGGGGGAACAGTGTTAAAGTAGCCCAATTCCACAGGAAAACTGCAGACTTGGCAACACTGCCGGGCCCGCTCTTACGGGGAAAATAAGGTAGATAATGTTGGCATTTTTACCAACTTAACATAACTATAGACACATAAACATTGGTACTTCATTATATACACACTTATATTAAAGTTCAAAAGTTCCACTTTTTAAAACAATAAGAATGGTATTTTTTAAGAAAGCTTTTAGAATATTGACTGGAACTACTGTAACTTACTGTCTAAACTCAAAAATGTGTGGTCAGTGATTTTTTTCAATATTAAGTCCCTTACACTGCATTTATTCAATTAAAAATACAGTAAAAACAGTAATGTTGTGAAGTATTATTACAATTTAAAATAACTGTTTTCTTTTGTAATATAGGTTAAAATGTAATACATTCCTGTGATGTTAATCTAAATTTTCAGCATCATTACTCCAGTCTTCAGTGTCACATGATCTTTTAGAAATCATTCTAATATTATGATTTGCTGCTCAAGAAACATTTTTGATGATTATTGTTGAAAAGTTGTGCTGCATCGAATTTTTTAAACTTATTTAAAATATAAAAATCTTCAAAAAATAAAATACATACTGATCTCAGACTATTGCTCTTAGAAATACAAGTTCAAAAGTCTAAATTGAAGAATCAGTCATTGAAAAGTCCTGAAAAAAATGCTGTTGTTAAAAGAGACAATAATCCTGGTGCTTTTTTTACATTTTCAGTTTATTTCATGAGAAAAAAAAAATGGTAATGCATATAATAGTGCCTGCCATATATTTGTGAAACTAGCTTTGAAGGCTTTATTGTTCTCATGTAGTGCAGAGTTTTGAATTATTGATGTAAGAATGTTACAAAACTCAAACTGAGCACCAGATTGGAGTCAGAAGACATTCAATATCAGCATGTTTATTTTTTTTTTCCAGAGGGTTCTGTCGTCCTTGATATTTCATATATTGTTTTGTGTTGTTTACGGAACCGTCACCATCATCCATATGACATATTCAGTTTATTCATGAACAACCCCAAAAAAGCTGAGACAACCAAATAAAAGCATGAGCCCCCATTCCCCACATCTTAAAATCTACTGCCTGAGCAAAGACGGCACGTGTTTGGAATACAGCAGCCACAATATGATAAAAGAAAAACATACAGCTAAAACTCAGCTCTCTATTGGGTGGCCAGCAAACAGTCCTCAGAACCTGCTGTGGATTACTATACAAAACAAATGAGAAACATGTCACCAAATAGAACACAAACAGGTCTGGAAATCTACTCAAATACTCTTACTTGCTGTTGGTCATTTATAATCAATCGTTAGCTAAGAGAATGAAACGGTTAAGTGCAGGAACTGTTCTTGGCTTATTTCTAATTGTGTTTTATACACTGAATGGCAGAGGTTTCTAAACATCTCTCACACATATGACACGGAAGATTATCCTGAAGTTAAGCGGAAGCGTGCGTGTTCTGTTCCTATACAATTGCCCTGAACATTATTGCTCAAGCTTGCTTAATTCTCTACTGAAATATTGTTCCTCTTCAGTGTAATATTGAGCAAGTAGACATTGCTTGCTCAACAAAAGTGTTTTCCTTTCAGACTTACAAACATGGATATATGCACACTCTCTCACGTCTATAAAACCCTATTTTACTGTTGAATGAGTAAAAATTTAGATATGGATACATGAAGGCATAGCACTGCCGACAATAAACAGACACCATGATTTTCAAGATTTTGGATTTTTTGCTTTGACATGTTTAGCCTTCTTTCTCCAGAATGTTTTTCACATCCGCAAACACCTGAAATGGCAAAAGAAAGCAAAATGAATCTCAAAGGGATGAACACTTATTGCACTATGGCACAGTAAAGAGGAGTGTCTTTTTTTATATATTTCCATTTAGCTTTAATATATTTTGATCATTTAAGTACTTAAACTTCAAATTTACTTAGTTGGCAAGCCAAATAAATTTAATTTATTTGTTTATTAAAGCTTAAGTTTTTCTATTTATATGCACAATAGAATAACATTGTTATATGAGCCACTACATATTACAGTGGAAAAATACATCTTAATCAGTAATTAATCTAATAAAATTGGGATTTTAATAAAAAAAATAAAAATAAATGCGTTCTTAAAGGGATAGGTCACCCAAAAATGAAAATTTGATGTTTATCTGCTTACCCCCAGGACATCCAAGATATAGGTGACTTTGTGTCTTCATATTCTATCGTTTCGTGTCTTTGGACATCAATGTATCTTCACGAGCCGCAAGGTTTAATTTGGATTTGTCTGTGCATGTTTTTTTTACTCTCAAAGGTTTGGTGCCCATTCACTCCCATTATATGACTAACAGACTGCAACGGTTGAGGTTAAAAATCTTTGTTTGTGATCTACTGAAGAAACAAAGTCACCTAGATCTTGGATGCCCTGGGGGCAAGCAGATAAACATCGAATTTAAATTTCTGGGTAAACTATCCCTTTAAAGGAAAGGTTGAGGCAAAAATGAAAATCTGATGAAAATGTTCTCACTCTCAGGCCATCCAACATGTAGATGAAACTGTTTCTTCATTAGGACAAAGATAAATTTTGCATTACATCACTTGCTCACCAATGGATCCTCTGCAGTGAATGGGTGCCGTCAGAATGAGAGTCCAAACAGCTGATAAAAACATAATCCACAAGTAATCCACACCAGTCCATTAATTAACATCTTGTGAAGTGAAAAGCTGTTTGTAAATGGGAAAGGTCCTCTAACATCAAAATCCAGACATATTTGCTTAGAATGGTTTCAAAATGTTTTCATTTCTCAACAGTACTTGATTTCTCTCCTGATTCAGACAAGCAGGTTTTTTTACACTGGAGAAAGTATTATGATGGAGATTATTATTTATATTTTAGCTTTAAGCAACAGTTTTAAGTTAAAATGTCTTAATGATGAATTTGTTTCTTACAAACATATGGGTTTTGGCTTTACAAGATGTTAATTGATGGAAAGGAGTGGTGTGGATTATTGTGATGTTTTTATCAGCTGTTTGGTCTCTCATTCTGATGGCACCCATTCAATGCAGAGGATCCATTAGTGAGCAATGATGTAATGCTACATTTCTCCAAATCTGTTCTGATGAACAAACCAACTCATCTACATCTTGGATGGACTGGGGGTGGGGGGGGGACATTTCCAGCAAAGTAATTTTTTTATTAATGTGTATTGATTCCCTTTAAAAAACTTACAGTGAAATAAAAAAAGCAAAAAATAACTTATTTAATGCAAATTTGCATTAAAATTTTTTTTTACTGAATTTACTGAACTGAAACTAAAAACACTCATACCTCATCCACTGATCGGGAGGCATCAACCTTGTGCACCTTCCCATGCTTCTCATACTGCTCTATAATGGGCCGTGTTGACTGGAGATACGTCTGGATCCTGAAAATGAAACAAAAATGTTTAGGAAAACTTAAAGCAAATCAAAAGTGCAACAAAAGTACCTGTAAACGGCGAGACCGTAGTCCATCCATTACAATATCTTGCTAATTTCTGAGGTCTGCTAACATTACAATAGTCATACTACATGCACATAGCCTAATAGATCTGATACCGTTATAATAGGGAGGAAGTACCTTTTCTCTAGACTTTCTCTGTTGTCATCAGTGCGTCCGCTGCTCTTACCCCGCTCTAAACATCTGTCAATGCACACCTGAAATACACAATAGCTGAAAATCACATTCCATGTAGAGAGTATGAATTATCAATGTGATTTTTTTTGTTTTATCATCGTTAAATAAAGGAAAAAAACATGTTCACAAGATTTTATTTAAATATTTTAAATCTTCATTTTCTGAATATGTTCATTTTTATTTTTTTACTACATGTTGTTTACTAGGGGTTTAACATTACACATTTGCACTAAAAATTCAGCATCGGTCTTTAAATTTACTACACATTTGTACAGAGCAAATACTGCATTGTTTTAACCACTACATATTCAGAGCTTAATTTCAGTTTTATATATGTGACCCTGGACCACAAAACCAATCATAAGGGTCAATTTTTTTTTTTTTTAAATTGAGATTTATACATCATCTGAAAGTTGAAATAAATAATGTTGATGTACGGTTTGTTAAGATAGCAAAAAATTAAGTTGATATTTTTACAGTAGGAAATTTAATAAATATCTTCATGGAAAATCATCTTTACTAAATATTCTAATGATTTTGGCATAAAAGAAAAATAGATAATTTTGAGCCACACAAGGTATTTTTGCTTACTGCTACAAATATACCCATGCTACTTAAAAATGGTTTTATGGTCCAGGGTCATATATTGGTACTTTTAATTTAAAAAAAAAAAAAAAAAAAAAAAAAAAAGTGTAATTTTTTTAATTCAATTTTTCAAAAAAATGTAATTAATACAAAACCCATTTTGACACTATTTGATGTGGCATGACAGATTACTTTTGAGTTAGGTGCCTCAGAGCACGAGTGAACTCAATCATCACTTCCTCTTTACTACTATTTATAACACAAAAAAAACTTGAATGAGCATTTCATGTTTCATCTAATCACTCGGTGTTTGCAGAAAGACGTGTCATATAGCATTGTATTTTCCTCAGGCAAGTTTACTTAATTCTTAATTAAGTATTTTTGTTTTAGTGATAGTTGTTCATGAGTCCCTTGTTTGTCCTGAACAGTTAAACTGCCCACTCATCTTCATCGTCACACAAATTCTTTCTTTTTTTTTTTTTTTTTACATTTTTCAGTGTATTTGAACTCTTTCCAACAATGACTGTATGATTTTGAGAACTATCTTTTCACACTGAGGACAACGGGGGGACTCATGCTCACTGATGCTCCTGAAGGAAAAACGATGCATTAAGAGGCAGGGGGTGAAAACTTTTTGAATTCGAAAAGATCAGGGTAAATTTCACTTATTTTGTCTTCTGGAAAACATGTTTTCTGTAGCTTCTAAAGGGCAGTACTAAATGGAAAAAATATGATATTTAGGCAAAATAAGAAAAATATACACATCTTCATGCATAGTTTTTCCTTCTGAAGCATCAGTGAGCGTTTGAACCTTCTGTATTAGTTGCATATGAGTCCCTCAGCTGTGGATCATTCAGGTAACAACAACACAGTATTAAGAATCAAGTGTATGTAAACTTTTGAACAGGGTCATTTTTATAAATTCAACTATTTTCTCTTGTGGACTATATGTAAACATCTTTATGTTAAATATTTTAATCAGGTCAGTACTAAATAAAAAACAACATGCATTTTGTCTGAACCCTCTTATTTTAGTAAAAGTTTAAACGTTTGGCTTCAACTGTATATCAACACTCAGTTGCCACTTCAATCAGCTGTAAAGGTAGTGCAATAAATAAATAAAAACACTTAAAACCTAAGCTGCTCCTCACCTCATTACTGCAGTCAAAGAAAAGAACAAACTTGACATCTGCCTTCCCATCCATGACAGTGTTCCATCCCTGCAGGTTGTCTTGATTTCGTGGGAAACCATCGATGAGAAAACGGAACTTCTTTTCATCTGCTTTCATGGTCTTTTCCATCGCCTGACAAATACAAATGTTTCTCTCAGTAAACATAAATATCCAAAAACAACTATTTTTGCTCAGTAAAGAGCGGGCAATCAGAATTATTATTATGGTATCAGAGTTACGATTTATAATGATGAGACAAGCCTGTCCATTTATGCTCATTATGAGGTGCTCTTTGAACTCTCCACCCCTGATAGTGAAACTCGCATTTGTTATCAAGTTAATATTTCTCAATCTGTTTGAAAACGTAGACCGATAATGTTCCAGTTTCCTTTTACAATCACCATGAGTCAAGGCCTGGAACTCTTTGGCTTGTTAAGCAGGACAGACAAGTGTAACCACCTTTTTCAGCAAGTTGATGGTGATTTCAACGGGAACTATTTTGCCCTCTTTGATGTAGGTGTCAATGAGCTGACCAAACTCGGAGCCCGTGCGACTGCGCTCCTCTCTCAGCAGGTCTCCAGCAGACAGGTGAGTGTAGCTGAAGTTCTGAGCGCAGGACAGAGACGGATAAACAAAAACAACACACATTACGAACATCAGCACAACCTGTAATACTACAAGCTTCTTATAATGAAACATGACAGTTGTTATTTATGAGTGGAAAAAAAGAGGGGTGTGTATGGGATTGGTAACTGAACAGGCAGCTTTATAGCAAAGGCACTACTTTTGACAGATCAAATGCCTTTTAGGATCCAACACAAATTTAGTCAAGCGTGGCTGCTACAGCATGTGGCCATCAGAAGCACACAAAAAAATCTTTTTACAGCCTTCTTCAGATGCCATATGACAAAATGGGAACAGAGACCTTTTTCAATAAAAACATAGTTATAAGAAATGAGTAGTTGACATGAAATGCAGCAGCATGATGCTATTCTTCTAAATGATTAATCATTATTATAATTATTAAAACAATATTCAGATAAAAAATAATCAGAAAAGGCAAAATGTTGTTTCAAAAATTCTAGTTGATGTAAATACATTGTACACTTTCCCATATATACATACAAGACAAGATGCCCTATTTTAGTGTCTGCATCAAATTATATTTACAAAAGTAATTTTATATACAC
This sequence comes from Garra rufa, assembly GCF_049309525.1. NCBI lineage: Eukaryota > Metazoa > Chordata > Actinopteri > Cypriniformes > Cyprinidae > Garra > Garra rufa. The sequence goes on from NC_133370.1 coordinate 43,394,739, forward strand.
AGAAAGCATATTAAATGCAAGCGTCTACTCTTTCCAATAACTTTTGTGAAAATCAAATGTGAAAATATGGGTGAAACAATGTTCCATTATCAATCAGCATAACACTTATTTATTCAATATTTGAAAATATGCTAATTCTGATTTGTAGTTTTTAAAATGTTTTATATTTTAAATGGGTAGAACCTACACTACCAGTCAAAGATTTTCAATGTTTTTTAAAGAAGTCTCTTCTGCTAACCAAGCCTGCATTTATTTAATCCAAAGTACAGCAAAAACAGTAAAATTCTGAAATATTTTTACAATTCAAAACAATTGCTTTCTATTTGAACATATTTTAAAATGTAATTTATTCCTGATATTAAAGCAGATTTTTAGCATCATTACTCCAGTCTTCAGTGTCACATGATCCTTCAGAAATCATCCTAATATTCTGATTTGCTGCTCAAAAACATTTATTATTATTATTATAAGGGTGAACACAGCTGAGTAGACTTGTTTCAGGTTTCTTTGATTCAGAAGAACAGCATTTATCTGAAATAAAAATCTTTTGTAACATTATAAATGTCTTTATCATCACTTTTGACCAATTTAAAGCATCCTTGCTAAATAAAAAACTAATGACTCCAGACTAATGACTTTTCTGTGCTGATCTTTGGAACTTTCTATTCATTAAAGAATTCTGAAAAAAAATGTACTGTTTTAAATATTGCTAATAATAATAATAATAATAATAAAGCATCTTGAACAGCAAATCAGCATATTAAAATGACTTCTGAAGGATCATGAGACACTGAATGAAGTGATGAAGCTGAAAATTTAGCTTTGATCACAGTAATACATTAAATCTTAAAATATAGTCAAACAGTTATTTTAAATAGTAAAAATATTTCAAAATTGTACTGATTTTGCTGTACTTTGGATCAAATAAATGCAGGCTTGGTGAGCAGAAGAGACTACTGTTCAAAAACATTTGTTGCATTCTGTAAATATTGGTAAAAATGTAGGATCCAGGATAGTGTTTGTTTTTAGCTCAGAAAAATTAAATTAAATTAAACAGGACACATTTGAATGCTTTGAGAAAGCAAAAACAAACGTTAAAGTTGTATTGAACAGTAGTAATGTCAAATATTATTATTACAACTTAATTTTTTTCAATTTCTTATATTCCAAATTGTATTTTATTCCTGCAAATTTTCAGCAACCATTATGTCAGTCTTCACTGCTTTTATGTAATACTTTTTAAATACTGTTTTACTGTATTATCGTGTATAGTCATACCAGTTTTGTGTTTCATACATTTGCCCTTCTACCCAGTGCTGGTGCCAAATCATGACAGCTGAACACTGCACAGACAGAAGGGTGGGACCTGTTTGAACACAGGTCTCGTTTATAACCAGGATATATGAATATGAATGTGGAAACACCCTAGGGAATTAGTACAACTCAATGCATAACTACGAGAAAATTATCTTTCCATCACATGTATTATTCTAACATGTGAGATTAAATATAGAATCGCTGTTAAAGTGACCAAATGGTGGTGGAAAATTACATGTTCCTTATAAAACCTCCTAACATTAGAGGGCATGCGGAAATGAACGATCCATGTAAGCTGCTGCAAATATGAATCCATTAACACACTTCCAGTCCCATAAAACCTCGTTTTCTTACATACAACGCCTAAAGAGTTATTCTCACTCAATATAAAAAGACTTAATGCGCTGCATCTCTCTTACCTCCACGATTTTCACGCATTGTGTCCCTTTCCCCGCGCCAGGCCCGCCCAAAACAAACACAACCTGCGGCTTCATCATCACACTCAGCCTGTGCACAACGCTTGGAAGCTTCTCTGACAGCCTGTGCAGAAAACCCACAATCATAAACCGTAGAGATAAGAGAAAGCCGCACTCAATGAATGACCATCGACCCCTGGGAGTCAGGTACAGAGCTGGTTGAATGACCGGTTGATGCGTGTCCAGGAAGTGCGCCGGGCAGAATCCACTTCCGCCGTACACGTGTCCGACCAATCAGAGATCAGAGGAGTCACGGACGTCACTTAAACGACGCCCATAGCTTCGAACTCTCTCTAGAACGCGCACCCCTCCTGCGCCTGGGGTACGCGCACCAGCATCAGCACCGTGTTGCCACGTCCGCTTTTTATAAACAATGTTTTTTTGGCCTAATGTTTAGAATATATTATGGTAGTTTAGGTTTGCTGATGACTGACCTTCATTATAGCACAAAGTTTTACTAACCATTCAGTATTTCTGCATTTTCTCTGAAAAAAGGCTGTTGAAATATTGTAAGAACGTAATTTAGTGCTATCAAACGATTAATCGCAATTAATCGCATCCAAAATAAGTTTTAGTTTACATAATATATGTGCGTGTGCTTTGCAAATTTACTATGTATAAATAAATACACACATATACAATATATATTTTGTAAATATTTACATGTATATATTAGTGCTTTCAAACAATTAATCGCGATTAATCGCATCCAAAATAAGTTTTTGTTTACATAATATATGTGCGTGTACTGTGTAAATTTACTATGTATATATAAATACACACATATACAATATATATTTAAAAAATATAATGTATATATTAGTGCTTTCAAACAATTAATCATGATTAATCGCGTCCAATATATATATATATATATATTAGTGGTGGGCCGTTATCGGCGTTAACGTGCTGCGTTAACGTGAGACTCTTATCGGGCGATAAAAAAAATATCGCCGTTAATCTATTCTCAAAGTTGGGTTGGGAGCTGGGTCTAAACTATGCAAGATATGATGACTTTTTTTTTTTTTCTATTTTTTTTTAGATATGATGACTTTCACCTTGATATTTTAGCGCGGATGACGTATACCTAGTCGAATTGCACTGTAGGGGGCGAGAACGAGTCTCCAACTTCTGTGAAATTACCACATCAAATGAGACGTGCAAAGTCTGCAATGGATGCAGTTATGAAGCCGCTTCAGGGCAGGTGCGTGCGTTGCTAGACTTTTACTGGGGCACGCGCCCCAGTGAAAATCTGCTGTGCCCCAGTAAAATCTCAAGTTTGAGTTATAATTTACTTTGATAATCCCGAAATAAAGACATTAAACTATATGCAACAACTGAATTGACGCTTCTAAAAGCAACGCAGTTTAACCCAAGACTATGCACGCAGATAGGCTATTCTTTCCCGTGCGCGTCTGTGTATTTAACGGCAACGCGTACGTCGTGCAGCCTTTTGCGCAGAAGTACTTGGTTACACAAGTTTGTATAGGTACTTATGTTGTAAATGCAATTGTCAAGCAGTTTGTGATGCATTTTGGAAACAGGAGATGAGCGCCTGATCTAATGCGCCACCTGGCCCGTTCTCGAAGACTTACTTTTAGTCATTATTTGGGTAGCACACATATTCTGAAAATGCCTTCAGCAGAATTCAAATTAGCCATTTTAATCTAGATTAATCTAGATAAATTCCAAGATTTAATATAGATTAATCTAGATTAAAAAAATTAATCTATGCCCACCCCTAATATATATATATATATGCATATATTAATATGTCATATACTTGTCAAATGTAAGAAATATTTACGTGTAGATATATATATTCATATTTATATGATTTATATTATATAAAAGTATATATTTATATATATATATATATATATATATTTCTTAAATATATGCATGCTTGTGTGTATTTATATACACTTAATAAATATACACAGTGCATTCTTATTATTATTTACGTTAATCATTCGTGATTAATCACATTCAAAATAAAAGTTGTTTACATAATATGTGTGTGTACTGTGTATATTTATAATGTAAAAAAACACACACATACAGTATATATTTAGAAAATATTTACCTGTATTTACATGCATATATTTTAGTGCTGTCAAATCGATTAATAAATATACATATAATATAAATTTAGTCCTGTTAAACGATTAATCATGATTAATCACATCCAAAATAAAAGTTTTTTTATATAAGTGTGTGTACTGTGTATATTTATAATGTATATATAAATACACACACATAGAAAATATATTTAACTTTTTTTTTACATTCTTAAATATATTCGTGCTTGTATTTATATATACATATCTATAAATATACACAGTACACACACATTATGTAGACAAAAACGTTGATTTTGAATGTGATTAATCGCAGCGCATGCAAAATAAAAGTTTTTGTTTAAATAATACATAAATACATAATTTAATACATAATATAATACACGCACTTAAATTATGTAAACAAAAATGTTTATTAAAAAATAAAATACAATTTTAAAGCTGCCAGGTAACAAATTATTTTAAGTTGACTCAACAAATCGTTTCCTACAGTGAGTTAAACTTTAAAAATGTTGCTTATTATGTATTTTAAAGGACTATTTCTTAGTATTGCTTACGTTAAGGTGCATATAATAAAAATTTAGTGCTGTTAAATGATTATTCGAGATTAATCGCATCCAAAATAAACTTTTTTGTTTACATATTATGTGTGTGTGTACTGTGCATATTTATAATGTAGCCTATATATAAATACACAAATAAGCGTGTATATATTTAAGAAAAGTTGTTTATAAATTAAAAATATTCATATGTAATATCAATTATATGAATATAAATTTAGTGCTGTCAAATCAGTTAATCGCATTCAAAAGAAAAGTCTGTTTACATAATATACAGTACAGACCAAAAGTTTGGACACACCTTCTCATTCAGGTGTGTCCAAACTTTTGGTCTGTACTGTAGATATGAATTCAACTGAAAAAACTTGTGAAAAAATATGTTTCAGGTGGTCAAATAGCAAATAGTGGAGCCACCTACTGTTAAAAGTTATTTGTAGTTGTTTTAACAACTTTTGTTTACTTTTAAAACTGGATTTTCCAAAAGATGGGCAAAAATCTTACACTCAACCATGTGAAATTATCCATGTTATCCCCATGAATTAAAGTTAGAAATGTGGGTCTTTTATAAAGTGAATTTTACATTTAAAAAAAAAACAGTTTTTGTATAAAAACCCATTAAAAAAATATTTATTTATTGATTTATATATATTTAAAAAATATCACTAACCCACTGAAAACTGCACAAATGAAGAGTAAAAACTTTAATAAACAGAAAAAATTCAGAAATTCATTTGAATGAGAAGGTGTGTCCAAACTTTTGGTC
>NC_133370.1:43400435-43440909 GCF_049309525.1 Garra rufa
TCCCTGTTTTGGTTCTTTTGAGTTTATGTTGTATTTTGCCGTGTTGGCTTTTTGTTTGTTTATTTGTATTTGTTTCATTAAAATCACTCACCCTGCTTTTGGACCCAGACCTTTATATTTACGTGACACTTTGAGAAGCTTGATAAATATGGGCCCAGATCTCTGTGTGGAGCACTGGCTGTTGTCAGACTAAAATATAAACTGATATTGACTTAACTGCCTTAAAACTGTTTAGCTGGTGAAAATACTACTGTTCTAATACTTTTGGCCACTGTATAATTATGTAAAAATAAAACAACATAAAATACATTGCCATCCATGAGCAAAGGTGACTGTGAAAATAAATCTGCATCGTTTATCCTTTAGATCTTTCATTAAAAAAACTCACAAAATTCTAACTTTTCATTGAAGCAAAGTGATGGGAACTGGGGGGGAAATCTTATTATGAAAATGTTTTTCTCTAGTTCACGCTGGCCACTATTATTGGCACCCCTAGAAATTTGTCTAAGTGTCACGAGAATAGAAGGAGGTCTGGGTCCAAATGCAGGGGAGAGACTTTAATATAACAAAACACAAATAAACATAAACCAAAAGGCCAACACGGCACACCAAAACACAAACAAGGCAAGATCAGGAACATAAACTTCAGGAACAAGAATCACGGAAAACAAACCACACAGAAGACAATGCAGCCAGAAGGAGTAGTGGGAAATGAGGGTTCTTATAGAAAAGTCCAAATGGTGAACAGCTGTGAGTGAAACAGTGTAAATGACAAAACAGACGTGAATACTTGGAAGTGATGTGCAGGGAAGGGAAAACAGTGACCTCAGGTGGCTGAGGGAAGCCCCACAGCCCCGATCATGACAGTACCCCCTCCCCACGGAACGGCTCCCAGACGTTCCCTAAGTCTGGAGGGAGGAGGCACGGAGGAAGGCAAGTCAGGGGGAGGGATGGCGGGCCAGGCCCGTGTAACGGCGCGTCAGGCCCAATAGCGGACACCGCCGCGTCAGGCACGGAGATAGCGGACGTCGCCGCGTCGGGCACGGAGATAGCGGACATCGCCACGTCAGGCACGGAGATAGCGGACACCGCCGCGTCAGGCACGGAGACATCGGACGTCGCCGCGTCAGGCACGGAGATAGCGGACGCCGCCGCGTCAGGCACGGAGATAGCGGACGCCGCCGCGTCAGGCACAGAGATAGCGGACGCCGCCGCGTCAGGAAGGGAGATAGCGGACGCCGCCGCGTCAGGCACGGAGATAGCGGTCACCGCCGCGTCCGTACCAGAGAGAGCGGTCACCGCCGCGTCCGTACCAGAGAGAGCGGTCACCGCCGCGTCCGGAACAGAGAGAGCGGTCACCGCCGCGTCCGGAAAAGAGAGAGCGGTCACCGCCGCGTCCGAAACAGAGAGAGCGGTCATCGCCGCGTCCGGAACAGAGAGAGCGGTCACCGCCGCGTCCGAAACAGAGAGAGCGGTCACCGCCGCGTCCGGAACAGAGAGAGCGGTCACCGCCGCGTCCGGAACAGAGAGAGAGGTCACCGCCGCGTCCGGAAAAGAGAGAGCGGTCACCGCCGCGTCCGAAACAGAGAGAGCGGTCACCGCCGCGTCCGGAACAGAGAGAGCGGTCATCGCCGCGTCCGGAAAAGAGAGCGCGGTCACCGCCGCGTCCGAAACAGAGAGAGCGGTCACCGGCGCGTCCGAAACAGAGAGAGCGGTCACCGCCGCGTCCGGAACAGAGAGAGCGGTCACCGCCGCGTCCGGAACAGAGAGAGCGGTCACCGCCGCGTCCGGAACAGAGAGAGAGGTCACCGCCGCGTCCGAAACAGAGAGAGCGGTCACCGCCGCGTCCGGAACAGAGAGAGCGGTCACCGCCGCGTCCGGAACAGAGAGAGAGGTCACCGCCGCGTCCGGAAAAGAGAGAGCGGTCACCGCCGCGTCCGAAACAGAGAGAGCGGTCACCGCCGCGTCCGGAACAGAGAGAGCGGTCATCGCCGCGTCCGGAAAAGAGAGCGCGGTCACCGCCGCGTCCGAAACAGAGAGAGCGGTCACCGGCGCGTCCGGAACAGAGAGAGCGGTCACCGCCGCGTCCGGAACAGAGAGAGCGGTCACCGCCGCGTCCGAAACAGAGTCAGTGGACGCCGCCTCCGCCGCCCAACGAGCGAAAATGGCCGTCATCCACTCGGGCTCAGTCGCCTCAACGACCGCCTCCGTCGCCCAATGAGCACAAATGGCCGCCGTCTCTTTGGACAACGTCACCTTCTCCCTAAAGGGCAAAAAAGAAATCCTCCCTGCTGGACCCACTGATGCTGGCTGCATTCTGTCACGTGAATAATGGGAGTTCTGGGTCCAGATGCAGGTAAGTATTTTTAATGTAAACAAAACACAAAAGAACACAAACAAATCAAAACCAAAAGGCCAACACGGCACAATCTAACATTAACTCAAACACAAAATAAACAGAACAGGGAACACAGTCTAAGGTCAGGATCTCAGGAACACAGAGCAGACAGACAGTGACAAGAAACAAACCATACAGAAGACAATGCAGCCAGAAGGAGTAGTGGGAAATGAGGGTTCTTATAGAAAAGTCCAAATGGTGAACAGCTGTGAGTGAATCAGTGTTAATGACAAAACAGACGTGAATACTTAGGAAGTGCTGTGCAGGGAAGGGAAAACAGTGACCTCAGGTGGCTGAGGGAAGCCCCACAGCCCCGATCATGACACTAAGTAAAATATCTCTAAAGTATATTCCCATTAATATTACAATTTTTTTCGGAGTATAAAAATGTCCAGTCATGACTTTCTGTTCCACAGGATTATAAATATGAGGAACACAAAAGCCAAATTCCCTTAATCATCCATCACAAGGAGTAAAACCAAATAATGTATTGCTGATGTGCAGAACCAGTTTGTTGAGCTTCACAAAATAGAAAGTGGCTGTAAGAAAACTGTTAAAGCATTGGAAATCCCCATTCCCACCATCAGGGCAATAATTAAGAAGTTCCAATCAACTAAAGATGTTACAAATCTGCCTAGAAGAGGACGTGTGTCTATATCATCCTAATGCACGATAAGGAGGAGAGTTCAAAGGCCAAAGACTCTACTAGGATCACAGCTGGAGAATTGCAGAGAATTGTTGAGTCTTGGGCTCAGAAAACCTCAAATAAAATGATCAAACAGCCCCTACATCACTACATGTTGTTTCAGAGGGTTTCAAGAAAAATCCTCCTGGCTCACCCAAAAACAAACTCCAGCATATTCACTTGTCAGACATGATTGGAACTTCAAACAGGACTGGCTTCTATGGTCAGATGAAACTAAAAATGAGCTTTTTGGCAGCTAACCCTCCAGACGGTTTTGGTGCAGACAGGGATAAAAAAGTACCCCATGCCCACGGTTAAAAATACTGCTGGGTCTTTAATGTTGTGGACCTGTTTTTCTGCCGGAGGTCCTGGACATCTTGTTTAGATACATGGCTTCATGGATTCTATCAAATACCAGCAGATAAAAAATCAAAACCTGATTGCCGCTGTTAGAATCTTATAATGGACAGTGGTTGCATCTTCCAGCAGGATGATGCTCCAAAACAAACATCAAAATCAACACAAAATTGTCACTGAGCACAGAATGAAGCTTCTACCATGGCCGTCCCACTTCCCTGACCTGAACCCTGTATAAAAAAAAGAGAAGCACCTTTATGAAGGAATGGTCTCTGATCTCTTGTCAGGTGACAACTCATTAGACATTGTTGGAGAAAACTCAGAACTGTTATCTTGGGAAAAGGACGTTGCATTAATTGGGTGCCAATAATAGTGGCCAACGTGAACTAGAGAAAAAAAATGTATTTCATAATAAGATTTCCCCCCCAGGTTCTATTGATTTACTTCAATGACAGGTTAGAATTTTGTGAATTTTTTGAATGAAAGATCGAAAGGATAAATTATGCAGATTTATTTTCACATGCACTTTTGTTCATATTTACCACTGTATATAAAAGAGAAGTGATCATACAAAATGTTATGTTTTAAACTATTTTGCTGACAAATGGGTAAAATCTAGTGATTTTAAAGGTTTAAAATGACCTAACAACACAAACTGTGATTAATAAATGGAATGCATTTAGGAAAATCTTTAATGTGTATAGACAATTTATAAATCATTCGTAAGGCTAAAATTTGAAAGTTGTCATTCATTCACATTTAGGGTCATTATACGCACGCCTTTATATCTGAGGCCTCTGGAGGTGGCCTCAGATGGACAGGAGTTGCACACAGAGCTGGATTGTGTGGTTCACCCCCCTCACCACAGCCTCATCGCCTCATAAGGCCACCTGTGTGTGCTGTGTGCCCCACCTCTGGCCAGCTTTCCCAATCACACCCAAACTTTCTGTTTGCCAAGTCATTTTGCATTGATGTAAATCTATTAAATTAAAGCATTGTCAGTGACACTTTGCTTTTACTAGCTAGCGGTGTGTAAATAGTTTTTCTTTAGGATTTCAACACCATATCACATCCTCCTTCCATCCGGCTGTGTGTCAGTGGGAGTGGCTCATGTTGGCCTCTTTGCTCTCAAGTTTACTCAAGTCTGATGTATGCTCTCTCAGTACCTGCACTGAAAGGATACTGTATCCACAAGACTGAATGCAAACTCAGCAATGACACCGCTGTAATGGTTTTAACTGGGGTGAGTGAGGATCATTGATCTGTGAAAGTTTAGAGTATATATTGTATTGTAAAGAGATGTGGAATCTCAAGGCATGATATATTAGTGTTTTTATTTAATGCCAGAATGCATGAATATGCATGAGCACTAAAGGTAGGTGGCTTTTTCTCATGATTTTATTTTAAAATGGCTCACACTGACAAACTGAAACAGTTGCATGATTTTTGTGATGGTTCCCTTGAGGTGTTAATAGCCATTGGCCATTATCGCTTAGTGATGTATAATGCTCTAATGGTTTGGAGGCATGGGAAAACTATTAGAAGTGCATTAGTAATGCATTATGGGTTTATACCAAGTAGTGATGTTAATTCTTTACTCTGTATTAATGAGTTTCTTCTGAAATTATATGAAAATGCTTTTTATATTTTTTTTATTAAAATTTAAAAATATATATTTTGAATCATATAAATCCAGTCTTTTGCACTTTTTTTAATGTTTTAAAAGCATAAAAACCCTACTGAACCAAACATTTGAATAGTACTGGTATATACACATGAAATCAGTCAAAAGATTTTTAATGTTTTTAAAGAAGTTTCTTCTGCTCACAAAGTGTGCATTTGTTTGATTCAAAGTACAGTAAGAACAGTAAAATTATGAAATATTATTACTATTTAAAATAACAGTTTATTATTTGAATATATTTAAATTTTTGATTTATTTCTGTGATTTTAAAGCAAATTTTTCAGCATCATTACTCCAGTCTTCAGTGTCACATGATCCTTCAGAAATCATTCTAATATGCTGATTTGATGTTCAAGAAATATTTTTAATTATTATTGTTATCAATATTTTAAACAGTTAAGTGCATTTTGTGGATTCTTTGATAAATAGAAAGATCCAAAGATAAGCATTTATCTGAAATAAAAAGCTTTTGTAACATTGTACCATTCAAAAGCTTGGAGTAAGTATATATATATATATATATATATATATATATATATATTTTTTTTTTTTTTTTAATTTTTTTTTTTTTTTGGAAAAATTATAGAAATTAATACTTTTATTTAGCAAGGATGCTTTAAATCGATCAAAAGTGATGATAGTCATTTATAATCTTACAAAAGATTTCTATTTCAGATAAATGCTGTTCTTCTGAACTTTGTTCATTAAAGGAACCTGAAAACATTCTACTCAGCTGTTCTCAACAAAATAATAATAATAAATGTTTTTTTAACAGCAAATTAGGATATTGCAATGATTTCTGAAGAATTCTGTGACTGGCGTATTGATTCTAAAAATTCGGCTTTGAAATCACAGGAATAAATTACATTTTAAAATATATTTAAATAGAAAAGTTATTCTAAATAGTAAAAATATTTCAAAATTTTACCGATTTACTTCAAATTAAATAAATGCAGGCTTGGTGAGACGTTTAAAAAAACATTGAAAATCTTACTGTTCAAAAACTTTTGACTGGTAGTGTATTTGCCAATGTTTCCATATCCCATGTCATATAAAAGGATATCATGTTTTATTGATTTCTTTTTGATCTCTCTCTTTGTCTCTTTTAGACTAACCAGGGACTTCCATCCCTGTCCCCTGTCTCTGTATCATCAGAGGTGTCCAGTATCTCCATGTCGTCCACCACCTCACAGCTGAAGTATGTGTCTCTGGGGGTGCTGGTACTGCAGACCACCTCTTTGGTGCTGACAATGCGTTACTCGCGCACGCTGCAATCCGACGGGCCACGCTACCTGCCGTCGTCTGCTGTAGTGTGTGCTGAAGTTCTTAAGATTGTCGCATGCATGCTGCTTGTCTTCAAAGATCACAGTGAGTTTGCAACTCCTCAACTCTGATGTGTGAAAACCAGTGTGTTCTGCAATCTGTAACTTGTAACGTATTAGATCACTAGATAGTAGTTTTGTTTTTTTTCTTATATGTGTTTGTCTGTCTTCATATCACTGTTTTGTTTTGTCCTTTCTTGAGATTCTTCTTGGGATTTATGTCATTGAACGTGTTTATTCTATGAAAGGTAATTGTGATTTTTTTTGTCACAAATCAAACTTTTTTTGTTTATATATCACAATTTAAACTTGATTTTATGAGTTTATATCTCATAATTTAAACTTTATCTTCTCAGTTCTGAGTTTATATCACAATTCAAACTTTTTTCTTCTCAATTCTGAGTTTGTTTCACAATTTGAATTTTTTTCTCTCAATTCAGAGTTTATATCACAATTCAAACTTTTTTCTTATATCTTACAATTTAGACTTTTCTTGCAATTCTAAGTTTTTATCTCTCTATTTTTATCTCATGATTCTGAGTTTATAGCTTACAATTCAAACTTTTTTCTTATATCTTACAATTTAGATTTTTTCTTGCAATTCTAAGTTTTTATCTCTCTATTTTTAATTTTTCATGATTTTTCATGATTCTGAGTTTATAGCTTACAATTCAGACTTTTTTTATTATGATTCTGAGTGTGTCTTACAATTAAGACTTTTCTCACAATTATGAGTTTATATCTCAGAATTTAGACTTTTTTTCTTGCAGTTCTGAGTTTATATCTTACAATTCACTTTTTTCTTGCAATTCTGACTGAGTTTTTATCTCACTATTTGATTTTTTTCCCCGCATGATTCTGAGTTTATATCTTACAATTCAGACTTTTTTTATCATGATTCTGAGTGTATCTTATAATTTCTGACCTTTTCTCGCAATTTTGAGTCTATATTTCACAATTCAGACTTTATTTTTGTGATTCTAAGTTTATCTCACAATTCAGACTTTTTTCTTGCAATTCTGAGTTTTTATCTCACTATTCAGACTTTTTTGACGAGTTTATGTCTTACAATTCGACATTTTCCTTACAGGTTTGAGATTATAGCTTACAATTCAGACTTTTTTACAATATAGACTTTTTCCTTGCAATTCTGAGTTTAAATCTCACAATATAGACTTTTTTATGCAATTCTGAGTTTATCTCATGTTGGAAGTTGTCGGTATTCTAAGAATACCTACTTCCCCCCAGTCCGTTTATCCGCCCTTTAAATAAAACAGTTCGAGTCTGCGTTAAAGTTTAAAGCCAATTTAATAGTAAAGTCAAAGAGTGCTGAGCTCAGGATTCCAGAACAGCCAATATCAAATCTGACATTCTGGGCAGTCCAGGAATGTCTCACAAAACTAAATGCAAGTATTTATATTCTTGATCTGCAGGTCTCTCCTCCTGATATCGTTCGACCATTCTCCTCCAATCAGGGCCTGTTATCGCCAACCGCTCCTGCACAGAAAAGAAAATACAGCCCCATCCCATTCTTCTTCTTAGAGTGACCAAAAGTCTAGTCTAAAGTGACCTTCAAATTGCTACTACTTTTGCAGGGCTTCTTTTCTCCTACGTGCCTGTAAACAAAGGTTTCTCAGAAATGACATAAATGTAGAGAGTTCACAACTACACACACACATTTTACTAAACAGATTCTGTTACATAGTGTACACTTTGTCTTTTCATAAGCACAGAAAATCCAAAACACAAATTTAAAAGCATTTAGAAAAAGTATTTTCTACACTCACAATATAGACTTTTTTTCTTGCAATTCTGAGTTAATATCTCACAATTCAGGCTTTTTTCTTGCGATTCTGAGTTTATATTTTACAATTCAGGCTTTTTTCTTGCGATTCTGAGTTTATATCTCACAATTCAGGCTTTTTTCTTGCGATTCTGAGTTTATATCTCACAATTCAGGCTTTTTTCTTGCGATTCTGAGTTTATATCTCACAATTCAGGCTTTTTTCTTGCGATTCTGGGTTTATATCTTACAATTCAGGCTTTTTTCTTGCGATTCTGAGTTTATATCTCACAATTCAGGCTTTTTTCTTGCGATTCTGAGTTTATATCTCACAACTCAGGCTTTTTTCTTGCGATTCTGAGTTTATATCTCACAATTCAGGCTTTTTTCTTGCGATTCTGAGTTTATATCTCACAATTCAGGCTTTTTTCTTGCGATTCTGGGTTTTTATCTCACTATGCAGGCTTTTTTCTCATAATTTTGAGTTTATATCTTACAATTCAGGCTTTTTTCTTGCGATTCTGAGTTTATATCTTACAATTCAGGCTTTTTTCTTGCGATTCTGAGTTTATATCTTACAATTCAGGCTTTTTTCTTGCGATTCTGAGTTTATATCTCACAATTCAGGCTTTTTTCTTGCGATTCTGGGTTTTTATCTCACTATGCAGGCTTTTTTCTCATAATTTTGAGTTTATATCTTACAATTCAGGCTTTTTTCTTGCGATTCTGAGTTTATATCTCACAATTCAGGCTTTTTTCTTGCGATTCTGAGTTTATATCTCACAATTCAGGCTTTTTTCTTGCGATTCTGAGTTTATATCTCACAATTCAGGCTTTTTTCTTGCGATTCTGGGTTTTTATCTCACTATACAGGCTTTTTTCTCATGATTTTGAGTTTATATCTTACAATTCAGGCTTTTTTCTTGCGATTCTGAGTTTATATCTTACAATTCAGGCTTTTTTCTTGCGATTCTGAGTTTATATCTCACAATTCAGGCTTTTTTCTTGCGATTCTGGGTTTTTATCTCACTATGCAGGCTTTTTTCTCGCGATTCTGGGTTTTTATCTCACTATGCAGGCTTTTTTCTCATGATTTTGAGTTTATATCTTACAATTCAGGCTTTTTTCTTGCGATTCTGAATTTATATCTCACAATTCAGGCTTTTTTCTTGCGATTCTGAGTTTATATCTCACAATTCAGGCTTTTTTCTTGCGATTCTGAGTTTTTATCTCACTATGCAGGCTTTTTCCTCATGATTTTGAGTTTATATCTTACAATTCAGGCTTTTTTCTTGCAATTCTGAGTTTACAGTTTATAATTCTGACTTTTTTCTCGCAACTTTGAGTTTGTCTTACAATTTAGAGTTTATTTTTTCTGCTATTACGAAAACAAGCATAATGTTCAGTGTCCTTTTTCTGGTAACATCATTGAAACAGCATTCTCATTCTCAGGAGCTCAGAGCATGAGAGGAGAGTTGTGCCTCACTGCATAAGCTCACTGTCTAATGTGCAGTGCTGTATGTGCTTCTTAGGTTTCAGTGTTCGTGCAATGAATCGGGTGTTGAAGGAGGAAATAATCAACAAGCCTCTGCTGACGCTGAAGTTGGCCATTCCCTCAGGTATCTACACCCTGCAGAACAACCTGCTCTATGTGGCTCTGTCAAATCTAGATGCAGCTACCTACCAGGTGAGAAAGCACAAAACCAGAGGAAGAGCTTTAGGAAAGTTTCCAGATCATTTGAAACCTAGTGATGGGGAATTCAAAGAACCATAGATTCATAGGTCAACTTGGCACTTCATATTAATATTTTTTTTCAGTTAATAAAAGAGTAAATAAAGAGAAAATAAACCAGTAAATAAAATGTTATTAATACATTTCATTACCATACAATATGTTATCATACAATATGTGTATGAAATTTCCAGAAATATTATGCAGTGTTATTAAATAATGTTTGGAACGCCACCTACAAACATTTGTGTTTACTTGAGATATTCAGCACTGTAATATCCTAAGTGGAGCCAAACATAATAAATAGTCAAATATATTCAGTTTTAACACTTTTTATTGTTATAAATGTATTTATATTTATATATAATAAGCTATAAAGATAAGTTAATTATTTAGTGAAATATAACCTTCAATTAATCCCTCTTTTTGTCACTCTCCAATTCAAATGTTTGTTATATGTACAATTTTATGAAAGACAAACATTCAAGTTCTGCAGAAAGCGGCTGACATTTCTACAGAATTGAATTCTGTATGCTCCATGAAAATAATTGTTGTGTATTTACATTGCCTGGTGAAGAGTACGCACAAACACATTTTAACCATTAACAGTGTTGTAAAATAAACAAATGATATGATATGAACTGGTCTGGTGCTGTAAAGCTAAAAACGCTTAAAATAGGATGAAAAATTATCTTACAAATTGGGCATATCAAAATCTGAATAAACAGTAAATTTGTTAAAATTCAGACAAGAAATGCATAATTTTTTTGTAATACACAATTGAATGTGATGAGAAATAAAGCACTGAACCGCTTTCAGCATATTAGGCATATTATGCTCTTCAAGGATGCATTTATTTGATTAAAAATACAGTAAAAACTTTAATATTGTGAGATATTATCACAAATTAAAATATTTAATTAGCATTTTTATTTGAATGGTAAAACCTATAATATTGTGAAATATTATTACAATTTAAATTAATTTTAACTTGTTAATTAGTCCTATTATTATTTATTTCTATATTAATAATATACATTTTAATATATTTTTGAACATGATTTATTCCTGTGATGCCATTCTGGATTTTCAGCATCAATACTCCAGTCTTCAGTGTCACGCGATCCTTCAGAAAGAATTCTTAATAAAAAAATAAAAATAAACAGACAAATTTTTTAGGCCTACCAGATTTACCTTCTCATTGTTTTCCAGGTTACGTATCAGCTGAAAATTCTCACTACAGCCCTGTTCTCTGTGTCCATGTTGGGCAAACAACTCAGCATTTACCAGTGGCTCGCACTAGTTATTCTGATGACTGGAATTGCACTTGTCCAGGTAAGTAGCCTTGTGATTTGTTTATCTATATTGTTTATTTGTTAAAATTGAGTTTACCGTTAGCATGTTGCTAACTTAACCATTCTATATTCTAATAAGCATAAAAATAGATAACAGACACTAATATTGTTTAAAATAGTTCATTCTAAAAAGGTTACTTATGTCCCTTTTTACAAGATGTAAAATAAGTCTCTGATGTCCCCAGAGTGTGTGTCCCCAAAGTTTTACATCAAAATACCTGACATATAATTTTTTATAGCTCGTTAAAATAGCCACGTTTAGAGTATGAGTCAAAACACGCCATTTTTGTGTTTGTCCCTTTAAATGCAAATGAGCTGGTGCTCCCGGCCCCCTTTTCAGAAGAGGGCGGAGCCTCAAGAGCTGGCAAAAACAAAACAAGCCAATCTCACACACTGAAAATGTCAGAAACTCTCAGTAGTGCGGTTCAGCCTTATACAGTCAAGCCTGAAAATATTCATTCCCCTGGCAAATTCTGACTTAAAGTTACTTTTATTCAACCGCCAAGTTTTTTTTGACCGGAAATGACACAGGCTTCTCCCAAAAGATAATAAGACAATGTACAAGAGGCATCGTTGTGGAAAAAAATATTTCTCAGCTTTTATTTACATTTGATCAAAAAGTGGCATGTCCAAAATTATTCATACCCTTTGCAAACTGTCACAGTCAATGGGAAAATCCAAAGTTCTATACCATTCCAAATAGTCTAAGCTGTTCTAAAGCATCCTAATTACCCTGATTCATTGGGAACAGCTGTTTTAATCAACTCAACAGGTGAAAAACAAGCTCTCTGCTGTTGGTTTGTGGACAGTCATGGCTAAGACAAAGAAGCTCACTGAGGACCTGCGGCTGCGCATTGTGGCTGCTCACAAGTCAGGAAAGGGCTATAAGACCATATCTAAATGTTTTGAAGTTCCAGTGGCTACAGTGCAAAGTATTATTAAAAAATACAAGACGTTCCGCACTGTGAAAAATCTCAGAGTACGTGGTCAGAAGCCAAAAGTGACACCTGTGCTGGCCAGGAGGATAGTGAGAGAGGTAAAAAAGAATCCAAGGATCACCACCAAGGCCATCCTGATGAATCTGGGCTCTGCTGGTGGCAACATCTCAAGGCAGACAGTCCAACGGACACTGCACACCGCTGGGTTCCATGGACGCAGACCAAGGAGGACACCACTTCTCCAGATAAGGCACACAAAAGCCCGCTTGGCCTTTGCAAGTGCTCATCTGGACAAAGAAGAAGACTTCTGGTCTTCTGTTTTATGGTCAAATGAAACTAAAATTGAATTGATGTAGCCTTCATTTGGCTTAAAAAAGGAGAAGCCTTTAACCCTAAGAACACCATCCTCACTGTCAAACATGGTGGTGGGAATATAATGTTTTGGGGGTGTTTTTCAGCCAGTGGACCAGGGAACCTAATCACAGTAAACGGCAAAATAAAAAAGGAGCAATACAATAAAATTCACAACAACAACATCAGGCAGTCTGCAGACAAACTTGGCCTTGGGCACCAGTGGACATTTCAGCATGACAACGACCCAAAACACACAGCAAAAGTGAAGAAATGGTTAGCAGACAAAAACATTAATGTTTTGCAGTGGCCCAGCCAGAGTCCTGACTTAAATCCAATTGAGAATCTGTGGAGGGAGCTAAAGATCAGGGTGATGGCAAGGAGACCCTCTGACCTGAAAGAGTTGGAGCTCATCGCTAAAGATGAATGGGCAAAAAGACATGCAAAAAGCTGGTCAGCAATTATAGGAAGCATTTGATTGCTGTAATAGCCAATAAAGGCTTTTCTATTGATTATTGAGAAGGGTATGAATAATTTTGGACATGCCACTTTTTGTTCAAATGTAGATAAAAGATGAGTAATAATTTTTTCCACAGTGATGCCTCTTGTACATTGTCTTATTATCTTCTAGGAGACGTCTGTGTCATTTCTAATAAAAAAAAAATCTTTGAATGAACGTTGAATAAAAGCAACTTTAAGTCAGAATTTGCCAGGGGTATGAATAATTTCGGGCTTGGCTGTATGTTCGAACTAGAATCAGTTTAAAAGTCAGTCATCTGATTGTACTGTGGATAATAAATGGAGGTTTATGAATTACACAGATGGGGAGCACAGTGCAATACAAATAATGACAGCTGGTCTCTTAGTGCAATTGTGTGCTATCACAAACTTCCCGCTTGTGTTTATAATCTTGACAAATTCAACTGCATATGCAACTTTGGTCCCACTTTACATTAGGTGGCCTTAACTACTATGTAGTTGCATTTAAATTAATAATTTTGTACAGTGTACTTATTGTGCACATACATGTTTTCACATTGTACTTATATTTTTTAAAAACCTATATGTAATTACATTTGTAATTAATTTCTGTAATTACCACTGCTGACCCAAAAAGAGTAACATTTTGAAATATGTTTTCTATTTCAATATATTTTCAAATGTAATTTATTCCTGTGATTTCAAAACTGAAATTTTAGCATTGTTACTTCCGTCACATGATCCTTCAGAAATCATTCTAATATTCTGATTTGCTGCTCAAAAACCATTTATTATTATTATTATGTTAAAAAACAGTTGAGTAGAAATTATTTCAGGTTTTTTGATTAATAGAAAGTTCAGATGAACAGCATTGTAAATGTCTTTATCATCACTTTTGATAGATTTAAAGCATCCTTTCATTGCTAAATAAAAGTATTAGTTTCTATAATTTCCAAAAAATATTTTTTTTGAATAGTATAGTGTATAATGTTACAACAGGTTTTTTTTATTTCAGATGTATTCAACTGTTTTATTGATATTGATGATGATAATAATAATAATATTAATAAATGTTTCTTGAACAGCAAATCAGCATGATCAATGATTTCTGAAGGATAATGTGAAACTGAAGAATGTTAGTATTGATGCTGAAAATTTTGCTTTGATCACAGGAATAAATTACATTTTAAAATATATTAAAATAGAAAGCTGTTATTTTAAATAGTAAAAAAAGATATATATAATATTATATATATATATATATAATATTTTATAATATTTTGAAACATTAAAATATTTAGTTTATTTCAAGTTTTATATGTATTATTTTATATTATAATTATTTATAAATTAATATTTATTTATAAATATCGTTATTTCGTTGTTTATTTTACTCAAATTTTTAATTTTTTAAAACGTACTATTTCTATAATTCTAATTTAATTCTGCTTTAAATATTTGAATCCCATTTGAATTATGTATTTTATTTTAATTAATAAAGTAAATATGACTCCTCCTTTGTTTCTGTTTGACCTGAACCAACAGTGGCCAACAGAAGTTACATCAAGCACCAAACAGGAGGATCTGACCGCCGGCTCTCAATTGATGGGTCTGCTGGCGGTACTTGTGGCCTGCTTCTCCAGCGGATTCGCTGGCGTGTACTTCGAAAAGATCCTCAAAGAGAGCAAGCAGAGTGTCTGGGTCCGTAACATTCAGCTAGGTAAATAAAACAACATGTACCTAGAAGCCACCCAGCAACCTATTTTTAACTTTAAAAAAAACAAAAACACTTTTAGTTTTGGTAGCCATTGTGCCAAGTTTAAGTTTCAGGAAATATGTGTGTTTTTTCCATCGCCCTTCTCAGGTGTATTCGGACTTATTTTTGGACTTGTGGGAGTGTTTGCGTATGACGGAGAAAGAGTGCAGGAGAATGGACTTTTCCAAGGGTACACCGGTCTGACATGGACTGTGGTGGCTCTTCAGGTGCATATTCACTTTTTTATATAATAGCACAAGCACAGACCTGCATGCCACATTGTTTCTAATTCATGTTAAACATACTTCACATACTTCCTATAGGCTTTGGGTGGGTTAGTCATTGCGGCTGTCATCAAATATGCAGATAACATCCTGAAGGGCTTTGCCACATCCATCTCAATCATTCTATCCACCCTCATCTCGTATTTCTTGTTGGAAGATTTTGACCCTACTAGGTAAGACACTTGCTCTAAAACTCATCCACTTGGGTCTTTCTCTGAAAACTGTGCCAGTTGTGTCCCCTAATACTGGTAAAATTCACAAGATACTGAAAATGCACAGTACAAGCATATTTGACTTTAAGAATCATCCCCCCCATAAACTCACACAAACAGTTGTGTCAACAACTAGCAATCTTTTGATTAGTTTACATTTATTCAATAAGCAAATGATTTTATCTAAAGCGATGCAGAGTATGTTTGTGTAGATCCACACACAAGCACAAGTGTTTATTTTTGTACTGTTCTACAACATCTTTGTTTGTTAAGCGTGTCTCCTTACTAAAGAACTAAAGAAAGAAAAAAATGGTCAATTTACATTTGTGTCGTTTTACATGTTCAAATTATGCCAGAACGCATTATCATTTCCTTTGAAGAAGCCATCAAACAGTCCATTTGTACCAGGTGTGTCAAAGACGTGGCATGGGAAACATTTGTGTTTATTCATTATATTGGTCTGATATATTCTATTTTAGCTACAGCAGAGCAGATACGCTTTAATTTATTGCGTTGCTTGTTATATCTTGGAGCGGGAGATCGTTTCTTTTAATTACACAGACGATATTTGCGTTTGTCGCCTGAAACCCGATCTGCGGGTGACACAGCTATTGTATTGTTTTAGCAGTGGGAAAGTGAATTTCTCACTTTACATTACACATTTCAGTACCCTAAAAAGGCGTTTACACAGAACATATATTTAGATTCCACTGCGCTGCTTTTCCATTGTGGACATGCACTAGGTAAACATGTTTGAACATTGTGTTTGTGTCTTGCACATAATACACACTGGTGCATCTCAAAAAATTGGAATATCGTGAAAACATTCATTTTCTTTTGTGATTTATTACAAAAACTGAAACTTTCATATATTCTAGATTCATTACATTCAAAATAAAACAATTCAAAACATTTTTTGTTGAAAGTCAAAAATCCAATATCTCAAAATATTATAATATTTATATTTGAGTTTCATTAAAGGTGCCTACATAGAAGGTATATGGCTTAGGTAAGGGCAAAAATTCTCCAGAAATGGTTTTACAAGTCCATTTTCAACCCTAGGATTTGTCCCTAGAATGAAATTGTCTGTTATTACCTTATATGGGAGGTTCATGAATAATAATGATATGCCCTGCTCTGATTGGTTGTTTCACAGAGCGGCTCATTTAGCTCTCACACAGCAGGAAGGAAACATATTGAGAAAAATATATATTTAATTACAAGGCCGCTTAATATGCAGGGCATTGAAACTGCCCTTTTGAATGCACGATAACTTTTTACTTTCACTTTTGAGATTTGCAATAGCACGTGCTCTGTGTAACATTATACTACAGCAGCAGTACTTAGCACATATTTTACAAGTTTAGATGCTTGTCAGCAGTTATCAGTATCTGTAAATCATTTGCCATTGTCCATGCAGTCATCTCTCCTTATTCTGTTTATGTGGTAAGTGAAATTTTATGTACTGCAATGTAACAGGCTACCACTAGCAAGAAGATAACAGTGTCCTTTTAGTGGCTCATCTTATTTCCGTGCCTTTCTGAGTACAGACACCAGCCCGTCCCTGCACTTAACATCTCGTGCACAACCAGGAACATAATATTTATTTCCGTGATCTGCCATTTTCGCTATTGCCCTTGCTTTGTTTTTTCACAATAGCCTACCCTCAGAACTTCTGATGATTCGGCTATGCAAATGTTGGGGGCGTAGCTATTAATGATCCCAACTATAACGTCATAGTCGGTGCTATGTTGAAATTAGCCACTTTTTCATTTCTATGGCACCTTTAAATGACCATCCCTACCTTATAAATCCTGGGTATTGCCTGTTCTTTGAAACCACACCATTGGGGAAGACTGCTGACTTAGCAATGGTCCAGAAGACAATCATTGACACCCTCCACACAGAGGTTAAGTCACAGAAGATCATTACTGAAAGGGGTTGTTTACAGAGTGCTGTATCAAAGCATATTAAAGGCAAAGTTGACTGGAAGGAAGAATTTTGGTAAAAAAGGTGCACAATCAACAAGGGATGACCGCAAGCTTAAGAATACTGTCAAGCAAAGCCGATTCAAACACTTGGGAGAGCTTCACAAGAAGTAGAATGAAGCCAGAGTCACCATCAAGAGTCACCATGCTCAGACGTCTTCAGGAAAGGGGCTACCAAGCCACTTCTGAAACAGAAACAATGTCAGAAGCACCTTACCTGGAATAAGGAGAAAATGAACTGTACTGTTGCTCAGTGGTTCAAAATCCTCTTTTCAGATAAAAGTACATTTTGCATTTCACATTGAAATCATGATCCCAGAATCTGGAGGAAGACTGGAGAGGCACAGAATCCAAGCTGCTTGAAGTTTAGTGTGAAGTTTCTGAAGTCTGCTGGTGTTGGTCCACTGTGTTTTATCAAGTCCAAAGTCAATGCAGCCATCTACCAGGAGATTTTGGAGCACTTTATGTTTTCATCTGCTGACAAGCTTTCTGGAGATACTGATTTGTTTTTCAAGCAGGACTTTAGAACCTGCCCACAGTGCTAAAAACCACCAAAACCACTTCCAAGTGGTTTGCTGACCATTATATTATACTTGTTTGGCCAGTCGACATGCCTGACCTGAACCCCATTGAGAATCTATGAGTCAATCCAACAATACAGATGAGCTGAAGGCTCAATAGTGCCTCAGCAGTGCCACAGGCTGATCACCTCCATGCCACACTTCACTGCTGCTATAATTTGTGCTAAAATAGCCCAGACCAAGCACTGAGTGCATAAATTAACATAATTAATGAACTTGAACTTTTCTGTTTTGCAAAACCTTTTTTTTTGCTTGATTTTAATAACCTAGACTTCAATAATCTAGTATAATCTAGACTTTAATAATCTAGACTTCAAGCAGTTTGGGGGCAGCCGTGGCCTAATGGTTAGAGAGTCGGACATGTAACCCAGTGAATGTACAGCACTCTCTCCACCCTCAATACCACGACTGAGGTGAATCCCTTGAGCAAGGCACCGAACCCCCAACTGAATTATTATTAATTCGTCACTATCATTAGGATATGTCCCCAAAACCTTCAAAATAGCTGTTATTAAGCCACTCATTAAAAAACCACAACTTGACCCCTATGAATTAATTAACTACAGACCAATTTCGAATCTCCCTTTTCTGTCAAAGATACTAGAAAAGGTAGTATCCTCACAATTATGCTCCTTCTTAGAGAAAAATGGTATCTGCGAGGATTTCCAGTCAGGTTTTAGACCATATCATAGTACTGAGACTGCTCTAATTAGAGTAACAAATGACCTGCTATTGTCAAGCGATCGTGGTTGCATCTCTCTATTAGTGCTACTGGATCTTAGTGCCGCATTTGATACTATTGACCACAACATTCTTTTAAATAGACTTGAAAATTATGTAGGCATTAGTGGTAGTGCACTGGCATGGTTCAAATCGTACTTGTCTGACCGTCATCAGTTTGTGGCAATAAATGAAGAGGTATCATTTAGATCGCAAGTGCAGTATGGAGTACCTCAAGGCTCAGTGCTAGGGCCATTACTTTTTACGCTTTACATGTTACCCTTGGGAGATATCATCAGGAAACATGGTGTTAGCTTTCATTGTTACGCTGATGATACTCAGCTCTATATTTCTTCGCAGCCCGGCAAAACATATCCATTCGAAAAACTAACAGAATGCATAGCTGATATTAAAAACTGGATGGCGAATAACTTCTTACTGTTAAATTCTGAAAAAACAGAGGTATTAATTATTGGACCTAAAACCTCCACAAGTAATGACCTAAAACACGGTCTAATACTAGATGGCTGCTCTGTAAATTCGTCATCATCAGTTAGGAACCTAGGCGTCCTATTCGATAGCAATCTCTCCTTTGAGAGCCACATTTCTAGCATCTGCAAAACCGCATTTTTCCATCTTAAAAATATATCGAAATTACGACCTATGCTATCAATGTCAAATGCTGAAACATTAATTCATGCGTTCATGATCTCAAGGATAGATTATTGTAATGCTTTATTGGGTGGTTGTTCTGCACGCTTAATAAACAAACTCCAGCTGGTCCAAAATGCAGCAGCTAGAGTTCTTACTAGAACCAGAAAGTATGACCATATTAGCCCGGTTCTGTCAGCACTGCATTGGCTCCCTATTAAACATCGTATAGATTTTAAAATCTTGCTAATTACTTATAAAGCCGTCAATGGTTTAGCTCCTCAGTACTTGAACGAGCTCCTATCGTATTATAGTCCTTCACGTCCGCTGCGTTCTCAAAATTCTGGCAATTTGATAATACCTAGAATATCAAAATCAACTGCCGGCGGCAGATCATTTTCTTATCTAGCGCCTAAACTCTGGAACAATCTACCTAACACTGTTCGGGAGGCAGACACACTCTGTCAGTTTAAATCTAGATTAAAGACACATCTCTTTAACCTGGCTTACACATAAAATCATTAACACATTTCTATAATTCAAATCCGTTAAAGGATTGTTAGGCTGCATTAATTAGGTCAACCGGAACCGAAAACACCTCCCATAACACCTGATGCACTCGTTGCATCGTAAAAAGAATGGCATCTACGCTAATATTAGTCTGTTTCATTCTTATTCCGAGGTCACCGTAGCCACCAGACCCAGCCTGTATCTGGATCAGATGGTCACTCCAGTCCCCCGGATCCAATCCGTACCCAGCTTAGATCATGGATCACCACCTAGAGATGACTTCAATAGCCGTGGATGTCAACCAGATGAGCTCCAAGGCGGATCATCAATAAAGACCTCGCCAACCTTGACGGCCATTGGCACTACACCACAGGATCCTGATGAGTTCTCTACAATCAGACATTGGTACAAACTGTTGTTTGGTCTGGCCAGAGGAGAACTGGTCCCCCGACTGAGCCTGGTTTCTCCCAAGGTTTTTTTCTCCATTTCTGTCACCTGTGGAGTTTTGGTTCCTTGCCGCTGTCGCCTCTGGCTTGCTTAGTTGGGGACATTTTCCAGCGATATCGTATACTATTTGAACTGAACTGACGATGATATCACTGAATTCATTGATGAACTGCCTTTAACTGAAAATTGATTGTTACAATAATGCGTTACTTACACACTATTGTGCTGTTTAAATACTGTGCAGTTGCTTTGACACAATCTGTATTGTAAAAGGCGCTATATAAATAAAGGTGACTTGACTTGACTTGCTCCCCGGGCGCCGCAGCAATAGCAATATGGCTGCCCACTGCTCCGGGTGTGTGTGCACTTGGATGGGTTAAATGCAGAGCACAAATTCAGAGTATGGGTCACCATACTTGGCCTCATGTCACCTCCTTTCCTTTCTAATAAATATTCAAATTTTTTGAGATACTGGATTTTTGACTTTCCTGAGCTGTAAGCTCTAATCATCAAAATTAAGACAAAAAACATTTGAAATGTTTTACTTTACATGTAATGAATCTAGAATATATAAAAGTTTAAATTTTTGAAATAAGTTACCCAAAAAATAACTTTTTAATTTTTTGAGATGCACCTGTATATGCACTAGGCGTGGGTGATATGACCATAACCTTATATCATGATATGAGTAATTTTAATTCTGTTCAAACTGTGTTTGAACAAATTCATCTTGATAATGTCAGATAACTTTCATAGACTTCAATAATCTAGAAAGGTATGCAATGGATTTCAGTCAACCAAAAAACTGTCAATACTTGACCAATTACCAAGCAATGCATAATTTTGACCAGTCTGTGGTTAAAGAAAAAACACTTAAGCAAAACATGGTCAGGTCAAAGTGTCTGAATAATTTTTGGTCCCAATTTTTCATCAGTTTTATTGGTAGTCCAGTTTTTGGTTATAATATGTCACAGTTTATTTTATTTTGTTATCCTCACTTACATAAATAAACTATAGTGTCCTTCACCCACTAGTAAAAGTGGTTTGACTGCGTATTATGATATAGTTATTTTTTGCTTTAAATAAGGTCAATTTTTTTTTATATTTCTCTTTTGTTGTTTGATTGACATGAAGGACAGCAGGAATACTGCCCGCATCTGTTGAAAAAGCTGTTTGCTTTCACTTAAGACTTAAGTGTTTATGAGAATACTTGCAAAAATGGGCATTTTGACATTCAAGAGTGTGTATTTAACCGTTAAGGCCTATAAAGCGGCAAAACTAATGCTTTTCTTTCCACTTGTTAAGTCTCATGTCACACGTTATCACTTCCAGGTTCAAATGCTTTCAAATGCCACAAGAAAGCAACAAACGTTGCTAATATACACTCACAATCAAGGTTTGATTGAAACTTTTTCACTCACCAGCCAATTTGGCAACTAAATTTTTAAGTTACCGGCCATTCCTAACTTCTACTAGGCAATTTTTTAAAAATAAATAAATAACAAAAAAAAAAAGCTGGAGGTAAACCAACAGCTTGAGGCTGTCCAAACTGAACGTGACAAAGCGACTGTTGCAAATCATTTGTACTTTGTCAGTATGTCAATAAAATGAGGCGTTTTTACTGTCTGGAATTTGTTGAGCCGTGCCGCACCCCATCCAGTTTAGACAACATCACTTATAATGGATTCTATCGTATTTTGTCCAGTATAGATACGTGTGAGTCTTCAGGCGTTTTTAGACTTTTGCTTCAATGTAATGGAAACCAGCGCACCTGCCGTGCTGTTATTTGTTGTGTAGTGATGGGTATGTTCAAGTAAGCTAGATATGCACAGATGCTTCGCAATTAGGCTGTATTTAATATATCATGATGAGTTCAGTATTTGCACTAAATCTGTTCAGATTTGGCTTACATGAACTTCCCCAAGACATTAATCAGTGAACATAATTTACGAAAAGTAGCACGCCAATTTGGCTAGTGTTTTGACAGTGTTACCCACCACAGTTGATTTTTACCTGCATTTGGCGAGTTGGCAGGTGTTAATTTAAACCCTGCTCATGATGTGATATAACCCTGTTGAAAAAAACAGCATATGCTGGTTAGGTAGGTTTTTGATGCTGGTTTTAGCTGGTCCTTAGCTGGTCATGTTGCTGGTCAAGGACCAGCATAAACCAGCAAAGGACCAGAATAAATGTATGTGAACAAACACATAGTACTCTCAAGTAAAATGAGTAGAGGCTTGGACCCAAAAACAGCTTTCCTTACATCACGACTTAACAAGCAGATACTCCTGCATTCTAGAAGCACCATCTTCATGTCTCTCAGACAGTGCACGCATATAGCAAAATGAGTTCTCTTTTGCTGCTAATTGTTTTGTGTGCTAATTAAAACATAGGTCTTCAACCCTGCTCCTGTGGACCCACTTTCCTGCAGAGTTTTGCTACAACCCCAATCAAACACACCTGGACCAGCTAATCAAGGTTCAGGATCGCTTGAAAAGTCGCAGGCCAGGTTAGAAAGAAACTTTGCAGGACCCAGCAGCAGAGTTGAAGACCTATGTTTTAAAGGCTGAAAATCACGTGTTTTCACTGGTGGACAGTAGGGGTGCAACGGTTCTACATACTCACGGTTCGGTTTGTATCGCGGTTTTAGAGTCACGGTTTCGGTACGGTTCGGTACATGTGCTATGTTTAGTATAGTATAGTAAAAAACTATACTGTCAAATAAAAATAAAGAAGAATAATCTAACTACAAGCAACAGCACAAATAAATACAATTGAGTAAAGATACAAATAAAATAAACATTTTTAGGTAGGTCTAACATTAGTTTTTAGGTACAGAAACTGAAAAAATAATCAAATGTAAAAAAGCATTGCATATTTTACAATATAAATTAAAGCTTAATCTTTATTAACGTCACAAAAGCTACTCAATAAAGAGCAGTGAGTGATTTCCTTGTGTCACGTATCTGGTTTATCCTGTCATCATGAACTCTTGCACCACACTTCATGGACTTCATTCCCCACAAGCCACTGCACTAATCACTGCATTCACCTGCTCTCACTTTACTGATTACCGCTCACAGCTGCACCTCATCACACTGACTGCATTTAAGCTTCTCACACACACAACCACTCTGCGAAGTCTTATTGTTCCTTCTGGTCATTATTTCCGAGCGTTTATTCCCGTGTTTGATTTCCTGTGTTTTTGATTCCTGGACTCCTTCCCGTGTTTTGATTCTCGCTGCCAGCCCCGACCTTTCTGCCTGTTTTGACCACGATTTCTGCCTGCCCCTTTGTGTTTGTTTTGTATCAAATAAATGCTGCAAATGTATCCGCACGTCTCTGACCCTCCTTGTGACACCTTGTTGTTGCTGTTTGAATAATATTAAGAAATTGCGGTCACTTTGAATGCGCTGATCCAGTGCACTGATACTGAACGTTTAGCCGGCTATGTCTGCTAGGAAACTTACCAAGATGGGCATTTTGACAATTTTTGTGTGAATTTGTCCATTCAAACTCAATACTTAAAAGAGAGCTTAATATTTGCGCGCGTTTGGAGGCGCGGGTTTGCGCGCTTCAGATGAGAGCACACACAGATCTTCTCACTGCGCGCGAACTCGCGTCTTATGGCTCTTAAATGTTTAAACTGGCAAAGCTTAAAAAAATAGTTTAAATAAAGATAGCAATGTGTGCTGTTCGGGTCTTACCTAAACACGCATGCTATCAGCACCTGGGAGATGACGGAATCACTGATTGCTCATATTCCAGTATACAGCACTCGCATGGTTTGTCCACGTTGTAATGTATTGGGAAGCCAGAATGCGCATCCATCAACAGAAACATACACTAGCATAACCCTGTTTGTTTTACGTGTTGTTATTTAAAACAAATCATTTTACAGATGCATTGTCAGATTTATGCTGAACCGCGGTCCTAGTGCATATCGAATCGTGTGTGGAGAACCGTACGGTTCAATTTTTTACCGAGAACCGTTGCACCCCTAGTGGACAGTAACCAAGTAGTTGTACATTTTTAAAGTATCTGTACTTTACTGGAGTAGTTTTAGTTTGAGTAACTTTTACTTTTACTTCACTACATTCCAAACCATAAGATCGTATTTTTGACTTCACTACATTTCATAAAACATATCGTTACTCCTTATTATACAGTAAGGTCAATAAGTATTTGATCACCCTGTGATTTTGCAAGTTCTCTTACTTAGAAATCATGGAGGGGTCTACAATTTTCAGCATAGGTGCATTTCCACTGTGAGAGACAGAATCTAAAAATAAAAATCGGGAAATCACATTGTATGATTTTTAACAATTTATTTGTGAATTACTTGCTTATCAGCCCCAGTCCGAGGGACATTGACAGTCATCATTAGCCTCTTCCATTTTCTGACAATTGCTCCAACAGTTGTTCTTTTTTCACCAAGCTGCTTGGCAATTCCCTTTCCAGCTTTGTGAAGGTCTACAATTTTGTCTCTTGTGTCTTTTGACAGCTCTTTGGTTTTGCCCATGTTGCTACTTAGACTTTGGCTGATTGTGGGGTGCACAGGTGTCTTTATGACAGCTAACGACCTCAAACAGGTGCTACTAATTTAGAATCATGAGCAGAGTGTAGCTGGACTATTGAAAAGCAAAATAACAGGTCTTTGAGGGTCAGAAATCTGGCTGATAAGCAAGTGATCAAATACTTATTTGACACAGTAATTCACAATTAAATTGTTAAAAAAATCATACAATGTGATTTCTGGATTTTTATTTTTAGATTCTGTCTCTCACAGTGGAAATGCACCTATGCTGAAAATTGTAGACCCCTCCATGATTTCTAAGTAAGAGAACTTGCAAAATCACAGGGTGATCAAATACTCATTGACCTCACTGTATATCACGTGCTCCGAGACGCAGTAACGGTGTCTGATTCATGAACAAACTGATTCTTTTCAACGAACCTGTTAAATCGATTCGTAAATCGCACCAAACAATTAATTTACAAATTGGACTGATCCGATTGCAGCTGTTCTCGAGTCAACAACTCACTGATTCAAATGAGCCGTTTAGAGCGAGTCTCCAGTGAACTGAATTCACAAGTAAGAACCGGGAGATCTTGTGAGTGCTGATGTTGCGAAAAGTAAGTTACTATTTTAGTATTAATTATTGTAACGGTCAGTTTTTTGCAAACTAAATCTGCTCTAAAGGGTGATATTTTTAAGTCCACACTGAAATGCTTAAATTCAGACAGATTAACGTCAGTGTCTCTATGATTTAGGTCAAAAAACGAAACATTAAAATAACACAGATTAAGTAACTCCAAAAGCACGTTCATATTCCTCGCTGCTGTAACATTCGTAGTTTTATTAAAATGTCCTATGTGACGTCTGTTTTTATATTGTTAATCAACGGTATACATTTTTATATTTTTTGGAAAAACTAGCCGAGTAGACAGATATGAATGTTTATTCACTACCATACTGAAAATAAGTAAATATTGTTAGCTAACAAGTTGAGGTAATTTTTAGATATAAAGTCCAAATATTTTTATTCAACCACCTAGACAGATTACATCTGAGGGAAAAAGAAAGGATGTTCAGAACATGGTAACTACAGTAATAATGAAAGTGGGAAGTGATGCACTCTGGGGACATTTGGCTTGAGAAGTGAAAACATATTAAAATGTAATTATATTTTCCTTAAAATGTTCTTCAGTCCTTATTCTCCTATTCTTCATCCTTATATCATATATAACTGTGGCTTTCTGCAAAACCACAAGCTTTAAAACATTTTTCTTATTGGTGAAAATTAGATTGTCAAATCTGTTTTCTCTCAGGTACATCGCAATGAGCATTACTACATCACTCTCGTCAATGCAGTCCATATCAACAACAAAAGTATATCTTGACTCCATTATTTTGGGAACATCCCAGGTATTTTGAGCAGTAGGATTATAAAAAATATATGCTAATATTAAATTAAATGAAGTAGCCTATATAAAATTGCAAAATAAATCTATCAGTACTTTTTTTACTTAAGTACATAAAAAATAGAGTACTTTTGTACTTTCACTTGAGTAAAATTGAAAAAGGAGTACTTTTACTTTTACTGGAGTAATATTTTATTATATGTATCTGTACTTTTAATCAAGTGCTTGATTTGTGTACTTCGTCCACCACTTGTTTTTAAACAGCAATACTTAAAAACACATGCAAAGATATGTTTTTGTGACCAAACATCACATGAACATGTAACTGCGATAGAGATGATAGTCCAAAATCTCTATTGGTTGACAAATTTCTAGCGGTTAATCGTGTCTACCAGTATATCGCCCACCCCTAATATGCACATATAAATCATTGTATAAATCAAGCACTCAGGTTAAAAAGTTTAACTTTAACAAACACCTATTTAGACCTCGTCTTCGACTCCAGGATTTGGCTTTTCTACGGCTTTGTATTAATGTTTTTGTATTAAAGCCTTGCGCGGGACTGTTTTATTATTTCCACTCCCACAAACATTCTAATATTGAATATAATTTTCGCGGAGTTGCTATAAATATGCAGAGTATTTAAAGCAACACTAAGTAACTTTTCCCTCAATGCTCCCTCTACAGGTTAGAAGCGGAATTGTCCATTACCGCTGTCGTAAATAATTTAGCCTACCGTCGTGTCACATGCACGTTATTTGTTTGAAAGGCTATCCAGGACCGGCTTTGGAAATAACGATGTCCAGTGACAAGGTAGAGTATGTTGTATGACTTTATAAAAGTATGAAAACCTTTTGTGAAGCCTGCCGTGAAGCAAGTCGCATTTGTAGTATCATTTGAACTACAAAACCGCGACCCGACGACCCAAACTTACATAGTGCTGTTATGGCTGATAGAGGGTCGCAAAGCGAATATGAAAGTGCCGTTTCACCCTGTTATGAGTTGATGAACCACTGACATGAGTTCGGAAACATTATTTTAAGGTAAAAAAAATTAATTAGTGGGGCTTTAAATCACTTTGGATACAGCGTGTGTTGGATGTAGGGTTGTCAAATCCACATTTTTTTTCACGGAATCGGGCTGGACTTGTCTACTCTTGTAATTTTTGTCTACTCCTGCTTTGGCGTTGAAACAATGAAGGACTGTTTACAGCTCACTCAGGGCGTACATGTAGTCAATACAAAACAATAGTTGAATTTATAAAAATGGCCCCATTCAAAAGTTTACCTACACTTGATTACTGTGTTGTTACCTAAATCTTCCGCAGCTGTTTTTTTGTTTAGTGATAGTTGTTCATGAGTTCCTTGTTTGTCCTGAACAGTTAAACTAGCTGCTGTTCTTCAGAAAAATCCTTCAGGCCCCATTGTTTGGTTTTTCAGCATTTTTATGTGTTTGAATCCTTTCCAACAATGACTGTATGATTTTGAGATCCATCTTGTCACACTGAGGACAACTGAGGGACTCATATGCAACTATTACAGAAGATTTAAATGCTCACTGATGCTTCAGAAGGAAATACAATGCATTAAGAGCTTTTGAATTTGAAGACCCTGCTGAAAAAAACAGCTAAAACCAGCCTAGGCTGGTTGGCTGGTATTAGCTGGTTTAAGCTGGAAGTGGCTGGTTTTAGCTGGTCTCCCAGGCTGGTCAGGCTGGTTTTAGCTGGTGGTTTTCCAGCCTGACCAGCTAAGACCAGCCTGACCAGCCTGGCCAGGCTGGAAAAGTGGCCAAAACCCCTCTAAAACCAGACTGGTTGACCAGCTAAAACCAGCTAAAACCAGACTGGTTGACCAGCTAAAACCAGCTAAAACCAGACTGGTTGACCAGCTAAAACCAGCCAACCAGCCTAGGCTGGTTTTAGCTGGTTTTTTCACCAGGGGATCAGGGTAAATATAACTTATTTTGTCTTCTGGGAAGCAAGTAAATATCTTCTGTAGCTTCTGAAGGGGAGTACTAAATAAAAAAAAAAATGCCATTTAGGCAAAACAAGTAAATTGTACAGATCTTTATACTG
The DNA here is from genome assembly GCF_049309525.1 of Garra rufa. NCBI lineage: Eukaryota > Metazoa > Chordata > Actinopteri > Cypriniformes > Cyprinidae > Garra > Garra rufa. The sequence goes on from NC_133370.1 coordinate 43,428,669, forward strand.
TTCAAAAGTTTTCACACTCTGGCTCTTAATGCATTGTGTTTCCTTCAGTGAGCATCAATGAACATGTGAACCTTCTGTAATAGTTGCATGTGAGTCTCAAAATCATACAGTCATTGCCGGAAAGGGTTCAAATACACAAAAATGCTGAAAAACCAAAGAATTTGTGGGACCAGAAGGATTTTTTTCTGAATAACTGACAAACAAGCAAACAAACTCATGAACAGCTATCACTAAACAAAAACAAAAAAACACACAGCTATGGATCATTCAGGTAACAAGTATTAAGAATCAAGTGTATGTGAACTTTTATAATTCAACTATTATTTTCTCTTGTGGACTATATGTAAACATCTTTTTAACAGATTCTGCAAGGTGTATGTAAACTTTTGACTTGAACTATATGTAAATTCATGATTATGTATTTATTCATTTATAATGTATGTATTTGTTAGTATTCAGTAATCTATTCAAACTTATAGGTTATACATTTGAAACATACTGTGACAGGGTTGAAATAATCTTAAAGTGATAGTTTACCTAAAAATGATACTTCTTGTCATGTGGTCCCAAACCTGTAAGACCTTCGTTCATCTTCAAAAAAGAATTAAGAAATATTTTTTTTTAATCCGAGAGCTTTCTGACTCTGCATAGACAGTAACACAACTACAACATTCAAAGACATTGTTAAAATAGTCCATGTGACATCAGTGGTTCAACCGTAATGCTATGAAGTTACAAGAATACTAAATCTAAAACATCTTCTCAAGGTCAGAAAGCTCTTAGATTTCATTAAAAAATATCTTAATTTGTGTTCCAAAGATGAACGAAGGCCTTACAGGTTTGGTACAACATAAAGGTCAGTAATTATTAACAGAATTTTCATTTTTGTGTGAACTATCTCCGTAATATCATTGGGAACGTCTCCCCCCTGCGGTGATCACCCAATGTCTGTGACAGCAATGTCCCCAGTAATTTCAGCCTGAGATGCGAAAATATGATTTCTTGGCAGTTCAGTGGTAACCTTTTCAAATGAAATTATTTAATAAACTCCTGATATTTGCCGGCATAAATGGCAACGTTTCTCGGGAGTGACCCACTTTTTGCACAGTGCAGAGCTTAAGGAAAACTAATCTTTTCTTTTTTCTTTTTTCTTTTGCAGTGTTTTTTTCCTGGGTGCGATGCTGGTTATCGCTGCTACGTTTCTCTACGGGTATGCGAGCACACCTGCGGCTAACACAAGCAAAGTATAGAAGCCTGGACATGGGATGATATACAACCCAAAACAATCATCATGAGACTCTACTTCAGGTGAAGTTCAGGACAACAGAATCAATGATGCTATTAGAAATAGCACAAAAACACCCAACCATCCAAAACATGAACTGTCTGCTGTATCATTTCATGATATCAATACACTAACAATGCAGTGAACACACAACCAAAAGTAGAGCTATGAAACCCAAACTACTTCTGACTTATTAGGATTTTTTGTTATACTCAGCTGAGGACATCTAAGGACTTCGCTTGAAAAGTGTTTACATACAATGGGAATCTCGGTGACAGAGCTTCTCAAATGTTACAGTTTTCATATTTATTTTCTGTGCCGTACAATGGCATATTGAGAAAGAGATTGTTTTACGTGAATGTATCCTTTGAGAAATATCATTGCCTCAAAGACAATAAAAAGTGTTTCTAAAATGTCTTCCTGTCAAGTTATGGTAATAAAACCAAGTTGAACCTCATTGCATGGCATTGTGGGAATGCTTATAAGAGATCAGACTCTTGCGAGATGCTCAGTGCACTTTTATTAGTCCTTGAATGAACAGAGTGAACTGTCAGACCTTGTTGCTCCTAGCTGGGGGTTTCAGTGGAAATATATATGTTGCATCACAGTTTGTTTTATGCAAAAAACGACTTGCATGCAAGAAGGGAGATGAAAAATCAGTTCCCCCCAACTGGGTCTTTCTCGCCCGTAATGCAATGCTATGAAACTTTTCCACAGTAAACTCAGTCTCTTCCATTGCATAGACACATTTTGCAGTGGGAAAGCATGTGGATATGAAAGAAAAGGGGGTTTTAACAATTGAAGTAATTTTTCTCATTCCTGCATGTACTGTTCTGTAAAATGTCGAAACCTTAAAGTAAAACCGCTTATTTGCTGCTGGTGTTCATGCATTTTCAGATACTGAGTTCATACGTTCAGTGTATCTTTATTTAGATGATCATCTTGAGGAGGAATATGGCTTTGACAGAGATACAGAAGATGTAACTGAGAAATGATAGCGGGAGATGAGGTGAGGTATTAATCAGATTACAGAGAAGAAGGAACCCCATTTGATCTATTCTACCCTCGTCTAGATCAGTGCTCCAAGCTTTAGACGTACTGCATGCATCTCGACTTCCAATGAAAACTTTCCTTTGAAAGTGATTTTAGGAAAAGCATCAAGCATGAATAAATGCTCTGTTAGATTTAAGAGTTAGTCGTTATTATTTTCTGTTATATGTCCAGACAGGATATCACACCTCGTCATTTCCAAATCCAGTGCATAATAAAACAATACAATTCACTAAATTAAAAGCATGCAAAGAATGAGTAAAACTATCAAGTCATTTATAAGTAGTACATTTAGTAGTAAATTTAGCAGTTTTTATGAAAGCATTAGCCACACACTTTGTATTCATGTTGGTGGTTTGTTGGTCCCTCAACAGAACTGTTCACTCCAGAAAAAGATGACAAAACCATGGTCTAAAAGTTTTTTTTTTGTTTTTTTTTTTTTACATTTGATTTCCTAGAGCTCACTTTGTAAAAACTGACTATCATCTGCTAGCTTTATATAAATATTTATTTAAATATTAATTTGCATTGCATGCCAAGACTGCAATTTATTTTATATTATATTATTGTATTTACAGTTAAAGTCAAAAGTTTACATACACTTTTTCGAAATAAGAGGATCATACAAAATGCATGTTATTTTTTATTTATTACTGACCTGTCCAAAAGTTTACATACATTTGGTTTTTAATATTGTGTTGTTACCTGAATGATCCCTTGTTTGTCCTGAACAGTTAAACTGCCCGTTGTTCTTCAGAAAAATCCTTCAGGTCCTACAAATTCTTTGTTTTTTTAGCATTCTTGTTTATTTGAACCCTTTCAACAATGACTGTATGATTTTGAGATCCATATTTTCACACTGAGGACAACTGAGGGACTCATATGCAACTATTACAGAAGGTTCAAACACTCACTGATGCTTCAGAAGGAAACACGATGCATTAAGAGCAGGGGGTGAAAACTTTTGAACGGAATGAAGATGTGTACATTTTTCTTATTGTGCCTAAATATACATTTTTTTTCATTTCAAAAAGTTGAATGTGAGTCCCTCAGTTGTCCTCAGTGGATCTCAAAATCATACAGTCATTGTTGGAAAGGGTTCAAATACACAGAAATGCTGGAAAACCAAAGAATTTGTGGGACCTGAAGGATTTTTCAGGACAAACAAGGAACTCATGAACACCTATAAGTAAACACACAAAAACAGCTGTGGATCAAGTAACAACACAGTATTGAGAATCAAGTGTGTGTAAACTTTTGAACAAGGTCAGTTTTATTAATTAAACTATTATTTTCTCTTGTTGACTATATGTTAACATCTTATATGTGAAATATGTAAATAAAAAATAACATGCAATTCGTATGATCCGTCTTATTTTGGCAAAATAATGAACATTTTGTAGATTCTGCAAGGTGTATGTTAACTTTTGACTTCAACTGTACTTCTATTATTGTGCCATTTTTTTTTTTGTATTTAAACAGCCCTGTCATTTTCCGAGACAAAAAAAACAACATTATTTTTAAAGTCCAAAAACTATCGCAATAAGGGATTTAATTTTACATAGACAAAAATTTTGGCCAGTTTTCATAAAAAGTCAGTCATCCTAATCAAAAGCAACCTATTTTACAATTTTGTTTGTAATATTGGCTAAATGCTGCATTAAGCACCACTGACCTTAAAGGAGTAGTTCACTTTCATAACAACAATGTACAGATAATGTACTCACCCCCTTGTCATCCAAGATGTTCATGTCTTTCTTTCCTCAGTCGTAAAGAAATTATGTTTTTTTGAGGAAAACATTTCAGGATTTCTCTCTTTATAATGGATATGTATGGCGCCCCGAAGTTTGAACTTCCGAAATGCAGTTTAAATGCAGCTTCAAAAGGCTCTAAACGATCCCAGCTGAAGAGGAAGTGTCTTATCTAGCAAAACGATCGGTTGTTTTCTAAACAAATTTACAATCTATATACTTTTTAACCTCAAATGCTCGTCTTGTCTCATCTCTGTGCAGCGAATGTGTAGTCAGTAGAATCCGGGTCAATGCAATTAGGGGATGTCTAAAAACTCCCATCTCCTTTATGTCTTCAACGTCAGAATCGTCCTACAATGCTGTTTTTACCTTTTTTTGTTAAGGGCGTTTGAGTTTCTTTGTATGTTCACTTTGTAAACACTATGTTGGTACTTTTGCAGTGATACAATGCAATTTTGAAGTTAGGGAAGAAAACGAGATGGGGTTATTCGACAGACCCTAACTGTATTTAGAGCCTTTTGAAGCTGCATTTAAAGTACATTTAAACTGCTTTTTGGAAGTTCAAACTTCAAGGCGCCATACATATCTACATTATATGTAGAGAAATCCTGAAATGTTTTCCTCAAAATAAACATAATTTCTTTACGACTGAGGAAAGAAAGACATGAACATCTTGGATGACAAGGGGGTGAGTATATTATCTGTGCATTGTTGTTATGAAAGTGAACTAATCCTTTAAGAGGGATAGTTAGCCAAAAATGAAAAATCTGTCATGTACTCACACTCATGTTTTTCCAAACCTGTATGACTTTATGTATTTTGTTCTGTCGAACACAAAAGAAGATATTTTTGTTGTGTTAAACCCTAGTAACATTCACTGCATGGACAGAACGGTTCGAAATATCTTGTGTCCCACACACAAAAAAAAAAAAAGTCATGCAGATTTGAATTAAACAAGCACAGAATTTTCATTTTCAGGTTTGCTTTTTATCCCTTGAAAGGTAAACCTGACATTTGTAATGGAAACTCAATTTCATCTGTGTCATAATTACCCAAGGAGTCTCAGTGGGAGAGGACGGAGCGAGACAGCTTGAGAATAGAGAGAGGGAGACAGGGACGTGGAATGGCACAGATGGAGTGTGTATGGCATGTGACTAATCTGGTGAATGCCTATGGTGCAGCACCCACTGCGTAAACTCAAACGGACTCGTGTGCGAGCATAAACAAACTCCTATCGACTCGCCGGTGCCAGGACGTGATTGGATGAACGACCCCACTGCATCCTCCACATTTCTGAATACGCTCCACCTCAACGGGCGGACGTCTTCATGCCGTCTTTTTCATCTTACGCCATGTAAAAGATATTTGCTAGCATTCGAAGTCACAAGTCTGATAGAAGATTTAAAGAGTTTTGCTGGTTGTCCTACAAAGCAAAAGTGTAACTTTCCTGCTGGACCTGTGGTGACCTCTCTTGGTTCTTTTGACGCCTTCGCTTTGTGTTGTATGGGACCAAACATTCAATCTTTGTCATGCATCATATAGCATCTGTCCTGAAAGTTTAGGGTCTTGTTGCCAAAAAAAAAAAAAATGTAAGGCTCTTAGTAATAATTGTAAAGATATTACCACTAAGGGTTTTCTAAAAGGAATAGTTTACTAAAAAATGAAAATTCTGTCATCATTTACTCATCTCATGAGTCATGACGAAAATGTACCTGTGGGAACTTTTTTGCAAGACCGAAAATACATAGCGCCATATACGTTTTGTGACATATTCAATGTGAAATGTCCACTGACTGGTGCTAAAAGAGTGTCCGTTTTCCCCCTTAAACAGATGAACATACATATGGTTTGTTTTATGTGTTGGTTTTGTACATCACCAAAGTTTTGACTTAAAATGTCCTTTAAGTGGCGCTATAACTCTAATGCTTTGTGAGGTTGTAAAATAACGTACCATCTGCACTACACCTAAACCTACCCGATAGTATGAACAAAAGCGAATGTGATGTGAAAATGCAATCGCAAGCATGCCATTTTATCTTGCTTTTTGAGTTTTCAACTCTTTCATCATGAGTCCGAGGATTCGTACCCAAGGATTTCACATCCTAAGTTCGATTCCGTGCCGGCTGAGCTAGCGAGCAAGCTTGTTATGTTCAGAAAGTGAAACATATGGAGTTGTATTCAACTGTTTACGAAAAAGATTACAAGTGCTCACTGTATCACCGCCTCTAATGTTCATTACTGTTGGAAACTGTAGTGATATCTGCTTATTGGTATGTATTTCGTGTCTTGCAAAAAAGTTCCCACAGGTACAATTTTGTCATGAGTTCAAGTAGACTTATCCTCATGTCATTCCAAATTTGTTTGACTTGTTTGATCTTCTGTGGAACTCAAATGAAGATATTTTGAAGAATATATTCAGCTGTTTTTGCCCATATTATGAAAGAGTGAGGTTTGACTTTTGTTGACATTTGCCATATTTTATGTAGTCTATGTATGCATATATGTTTAGATTTGCATAAATATATTTAGTATGCATAAATATTTAGATTTGGGAGTGAATCAAGTCTTAAATTTTCATTTAAAGTGATCATTCAAGTCCAGTGGAGTGTCTTGGTGTCTGAGTTTCACTGATTAAAGAAAAAGTTCACTTCCAGAATAAAGATTTCCTAATAATTGACTCATCCCCATGTCATCCAAGATGTTCATGTCTTTCTGTCTTCAGTTGCAAAGAAATTAAGGTTTTTGAGGAAAATATTCCAGGATTTTTCTCCTTATAGTGGACTTCAATGGTGGCCAACGGTTTGAAGGTCCAAATTGCAGTTTCAATGCAGCTTCAAAGGGCTCTACACCATTCCACCCGAGGAATAAGGGTCTCATTTAGTAAAAACATTGGTCTTATATATATATATATATATATATATATATATATATATATATATATAAGATATATATCCTCCTAAGATATATAATATATATCCTCCGATGGGAAACTGCAGTTTGGACCTTTAATCCATTGGCCACCATTGAAGTCCACTATATGGAGAAAAATCCTGGAAAGTTTTCCTTAAAGCAGGGGTGCTCAACCCTGTTTCTGAAGATCTACCTTCCTGCAGAGTTCAGCTTCAACCTTGATCAAACACACTTGAATCAAGTAATTAGGATCTGAAGGAGCACTTGATAATGTGTTTGATCAAGGTTGGAACTGAACTCTGCAGGAAGGTAGATCTCCAGGAGCAGGGTTGTGCACCCTTGCCTTAAAGTACACAGATGAAGAACTAACCGCATGTGACCTTTAAATATAATTTTTTTTTAAAGAAAATGACCAATCATTTCATTTTATTCCTCGGCTTGGATCATGTAGAGCCCTTCGAAGCTGCATTAAAACTGTAATTTGGACCTTCAATCCATTGGCCACCATTAAAGTCCACTATATGGAGAAAAATGCTGGAATGTTTTCCTCAAAAACCTTAATTTTTTTTGTGATTGAAGAAAGACATGAACATGAACAAGATTTACATTTTTGGACCCCATTTGCTTTCATTGGACAAAACCAGCTGGAACATTCTTCAAAAGATCTGCTTTTGTGTTCTGCAGAAGAAAGACAATCTTACGAGTTTGTAACAACATAGGGTTAGTATATTTTCATTTTTCAGTGAACTGTTCTTTATTTTTAGGGGGTTTATTCCAACTGGTACATTACTCAGTCACTCCAGTAGTGATTTGATACCCGACCAAGTACTTTGAAGTTTAAAGGTAGTAAAACTTCCAGTTCAGAGCAATTGAGAAACCCAACAAAACTGGGAATCCACAGGGCAATCCTGTGTCCAAACAGTGCATGCAGTCTTCTATGTTCTATAGGCACTGTTAAAACCCTATTTGGGTGGTATCACCACGAGAGGTTGTCCTCTTCTTGGCCTCCACATTAGCACCTGGGCATCGTTGGCATTGGGCCTGCCCAGTGCATTGGGTGGGATAGGCTCATTGTTGCTGAGAATGTGTGGCTGTTCCTGATGTGGTCGTCCCATCAGTTTGGCACGAGAGCCAAGAGGCATAGAAGGATCCACCTCAATGTCCACACGCATACGCCAGCGCACCGTCTGCAGAACGATACGCTCTTTGGTGTCTGCGTTTAGCGCCACCAGCCAGGTGATGAAGCTCTGGTCTCGGGTGATGTGCGTGAGCATGGGCGTGTTGCTGTTGCTGATGGGCACCGCCCAAGTCACGCTGGGGTAGAAGTTGTCGTTCATGCTCACCGTTAACCGGGACGGCTTGGATGTGGGGCCTGAGAGGGTCACTGTTTCAGTTGTGTTGCCGTACCAGGGATAACTGACGCCGTCGGAATCGCTTATGGCCTTCACCCGTCCTTCTCGAAGCTCAGGTAATTCCCAGCTGGACCTGCGGAAGAGAAAGAAGGCGAGCGGTCAGGACGAACAAAAGAGGCACGAGTCCAAAGAGCGGCAGTGATTTAATACATCAAACTGGCGAGGTAGGTGAATAGAGATGGCGAAGGTGGGTGAGACGAACTGTTTAGTACAAAGTGCCTCATACAAAACAGTGATTAAAAGACACAGGCTGTGAATGAAATATTCATAAATGTGTTTTTTTTTTCAGTTAGCCTGCCTACTCATTTTAATTATCTCTTTGTAAGCTGTCTCTGTCAGCTTCTTTCCTACTCTGATGGTCTCCTTGATGATCCTGTATTTTAGGGTTAAGGTTAAAGCTCGATTTGGGCCTTGAACAACAGAATTATACTCAATTTAGGTCATGGTTATGGGCTACACGACCAGTCAAAAGTTTTTTAATGTTTTTTAAAGAATTCTGTTCTGCTCACCAAGCCTGCATTTATTTAATACAAATAAAATACAAAATCTGCAATATTATGAAATATTTGTACTATTTGAAATAACTGTTTTCTTTTTGAATATATTTAAAAATGTAGTTTATTCTTGTAATCCGAGCTAAATTTTCAGCATAATTACTACAGTCTTCAGTGTCAAGTGATCCTTCAGAAATCATTCTAATTTGCTGATTTGCTGTTCAAGAAACATTTCAATTCAGGATTCTTTGATGAATAGTACGATCCAAAGATCAGCATTTATCTGAAATAGAATGCTTTTGGGAAAGAAATGATAGAAATTCATACTTTTATTTATTAAAAGCGATGATAAAGACATTTAAAAAAAGATATCTATTTTCGATAAATGCTGTTCTTCTGAACTTTCTATTCATCAAAGAAACCTAAAAAAATTCTACTCTGTCATTTTCAACATAAATCAGAATATTAGAATGATTTCTGAAGGATAATGTGACTGGAGTAATGATGCTAAAAAAATCAGCTTTAAAATCATAGGAATAAATTACAATTTAAAATATATTAAATAGAAAAACTTGTTTTTACATATAGAAAACAGTAAAAATATTTCAGAATTTTACCGTTTTTGCTGTATTTTGGATCAAAGTGCAGGCTTGGTGAAAGAAGAAAACATTTCAAATGTTACTGTTCTAAAACTTTTGACTGGTAGTGTATATCTGAAATGTTTATTTCAAGACAACAAAAGATCTACAATCACAACCTACTTGGCAAAATCAGTCAATACATTAGGGTTGGGTGAAATGCTGAATTGAAGAATTGGCTGCTTTTCAGTTCATGAGAGTAAGTTTAAAATGAACTAGGCAGATCTGACAAAAAGTAGAAGTGAAATGACAGAAAGTGCAATTTCTTCAAACATTCTCTGAATTCTATGTCCATAAACCTTAAAGGGATAGTTCAGCCAAAAATGAAAATTGTGTGATTAATTACTCACCCTCATGTCGTTCCAACCCCGTAAGACCTTCATTCATCTTCAAAACACAAATTAAGATATTTTTGGTGAAATCCAAGAGCTTTCAGACACTACTTTGGGTGTGCAAACAAAACAAAAATAACAACTTTATTCAACGCTTCCTTCTCTCCCAGCACAGCCCTCTGCCAATATCGACGCATATGCAATTGCATCTATATATCTTCATTTGTGTTCTGAAGATAAACGAGGTCTTACAGGTTTGAAACGACATGAGGGTGAGTAATTAATGACAGAATTTTCTTTTTTGTGTGAGCTAACCCTTTAAAAGCTCACAGCTTTTTTAACTTTTTCCAAACTTTGAAACAAGGCTTTATTAAGCCGATATGTAAAGTTTACCTTTTATAGAGTTTTTGAATTGGATTGGAGTTCTGCACACTGTTTGCTACTTTGTATCTAATTTGAGATGTGAGAATTCTCAGTTATTGCACACAACAGATTCTACAAAGATATCAAACTGCACAACCTGATACTCACTTATTTGTCGACACCATGACCACAAACCCAACAAAACGACCAATAAAAGTGAAAACCTCCAACATTTTGTGTCAGTTTACTATCTCTCTCATGTTACACACATTGAAACTGGAGCTTACCATTGTTTGTTTGGTTTATTGATTACTCACATGCCAATATCACCATATGTGTTGAAGAACTCCATTTGGGTGCACGCCTGAATCCATCCCACAGTCCACGTTTCGTTTCTGGGAACCGGGGGCATCACTATCCCGGCCGATGCTCTGAAGTACGGGGTCTTGTATCGCAGGACAATGGGCGAGTTCTCTTCAATGATGGTCGGGCATTGGTCAATGGAGGCTGAGACCTCATAGACCACTATGTTCTCCCGGCGGATGCGGGGCTTGCAGGCGATGCTCTGAATGCAACCCATGGTCCTGCTTATTAGGGGTGTCAATGTGGCCAATGACAGAAAAAGGAGGATGTATTTAAGCAGTATATTCATTGGCACTTTTTACATCCCTTGAAACGCTGACAGATCCTCGTCTTCATTTCCAACTCAGGATATTCTCGATTGGTGAAAGCACTAGAAAGCATGTCTGCTATAAAAACATGTTTTGATGCATTTGAGAGCGCTCGGGTGTTGTTCTAGCGCATCTTTGAGACAGATGAAGAAGTGTAACGGGAACACGGCGGTGTTGTGGAACTGAGGGTGTGTGGATGATCCGTGTCGCCTGCTCCTGAAGCGCCGGAGTGCCGCACTGCCCTTGATGCTCGTCCCCAGCAGATGTGATCCGGCCTCCACCGAAACGGACACCCGGTGTGCGCCTGTTTGCCGTCCTTCTTCCAATTCACGCGTCCGGCTGTAGCTCTGAGCCCTTTGATCCTGGTTTTTCTGCTGGGCGCGGGCATGTCAGTGCTGAAGAGGGAGCCGGTGCTGCATAGAGAGTGTACGTTGGTTATATTTCCTCTAGGTGAACGACCTACCCAACATTTTGTTGATGCGGCTCCTTTTGCAAAAGGGGAAGCGACACACACACGGATCCGGCCAAGGAGGGATTCAGTGCATCTGATTTACAATGCAAACTTGGCTCAGCTGTGCAACGTTTAAAAACGCAATGCCTGTCGTGGCCATCACTGGACTAATTTTGTGTTTTTCCTTTGTGTGTTTCCATCCCTTACGTCCATAGCGAAGATACCCTGTGCAAATTCTTGGAGAACACAAAGATGCTGATGTAAATAATAATAATAATAAACACAGCGCATGCAATCCCACTGCAACATTATATAGCGCAGTGATTTTTAAATATATTCCTCCAATGAAAAACAGCAGAGCATCTTAACGCAGACATGTGCTTATATGGTCGCTGTTCAGTTGCATTGAGGTGCTGATCAGGGTTGCCAGATCTCGCGAGATAAACAAAACCTAGATTAAGTAATGCTAAACTGCAACTTCTTATTTTGTAAATGGATTAATAAACTCTGGATAAGTGAAAATTCATGCTTATGGATACAGTATTTAAAATGAGCATTATATTTAGTGCAGTCAAACGAGTAACCGCGTCCATAATAATATGTTTGTATACACATACAGTATATATTTAGAAAATATTTAAATGTATTTACATGTAAATATTTTTGTGCTGTCAAATCGATTAATCGCGATTAATTACATCCAAAATGTATATATGTAAAAATGTAGGAAATATTTACATGTACAGGTCCTTTTCAAAAAGTTAGCATATTGTGATAAAGTTCATTATTTTCTGTAATGTACTGATAAACATTAGACTTTCATATATTTTAGATTCATTACACACAACTGAAGTAGTTCAAGCCTTTTATTGTTTTAATATTGA
>NC_133370.1:43441409-43519448 GCF_049309525.1 Garra rufa
AACCTTAATTTCTTTGCAACTGAAGAAAGAAAAAGACATGAACATCTTGGATGACATGGGGATGAGTCAATTAGGAAATCTTTATTCTGGAAGTGAACTTTTTCTTTAATCAGTGAAACTCAGACACCAAGACACTCCTCTGGACTTGAATGATCACTTTAAATGAAAATTTAAGACTTGATTCACTCCCAAATCTAAATATTTATGCATACTAAATATATTTATGCAAATCTAAACATATATGCATACATAGACTACATAAAATATGGCAAATGTCAACAAAAGTCAAACCTCACTCTTTCATAATATGGGCAAAAACAGCTGAATATATTCTTCAAAATATCTTCATTTGAGTTCCACAGAAGATCAAACAAGTCAAACAAATTTGGAATGACATGAGGATAAGTCTACTTGAACTCATGACAAAATTGTACCTGTGGGAACTTTTTTGCAAGACACGAAATACATACCAATAAGCAGATATCACTACAGTTTCCAACAGTAATGAACATTAGAGGCGGTGATACAGTGAGCACTTGTAATCTTTTTCGTAAACAGTTGAATACAACTCCATATGTTTCACTTTCTGAACATAACAAGCTCGCTCGCTAGCTCAGCCGGCACGGAATCGAACTTAGGATGTGAAATCCTTGGGTACGAATCCTCGGACTCATGATGAATAAGTTGAAAACTCAAAAAGCAAGATAAAATGGCATGCTTGCGATTGCATTTTCACATCACATTCGCTTTTGTTCATACTATCGGGTAGGTTTAGGTGTAGTGCAGATGGTACGTTATTTTACAACCTCACAAAGCATTAGAGTTATAGCGCCACTTAAAGGACATTTTAAGTCAAAACTTTGGTGATGTACAAAACCAACACATAAAACAAACCATATGTATGTTCATCTGTTTAAGGGGGAAAACGGACACTCTTTTAGCACCAGTCAGTGGACATTTCACATTGAATATGTCACAAAACGTATATGGCGCTATGTATTTTCGGTCTTGCAAAAAAGTTCCCACAGGTACATTTTCGTCATGACTCATGAGATGAGTAAATGATGACAGAATTTTCATTTTTTAGTAAACTATTCCTTTTAGAAAACCCTTAGTGGTAATATCTTTACAATTATTACTAAGAGCCTTACATTTTTTTTTTTTTGGCAACAAGACCCTAAACTTTCAGGACAGATGCTATATGATGCATGACAAAGATTGAATGTTTGGTCCCATACAACACAAAGCGAAGGCGTCAAAAGAACCAAGAGAGGTCACCACAGGTCCAGCAGGAAAGTTACACTTTTGCTTTGTAGGACAACCAGCAAAACTCTTTAAATCTTCTATCAGACTTGTGACTTCGAATGCTAGCAAATATCTTTTACATGGCGTAAGATGAAAAAGACGGCATGAAGACGTCCGCCCGTTGAGGTGGAGCGTATTCAGAAATGTGGAGGATGCAGTGGGGTCGTTCATCCAATCACGTCCTGGCACCGGCGAGTCGATAGGAGTTTGTTTATGCTCGCACACGAGTCCGTTTGAGTTTACGCAGTGGGTGCTGCACCATAGGCATTCACCAGATTAGTCACATGCCATACACACTCCATCTGTGCCATTCCACGTCCCTGTCTCCCTCTCTCTATTCTCAAGCTGTCTCGCTCCGTCCTCTCCCACTGAGACTCCTTGGGTAATTATGACACAGATGAAATTGAGTTTCCATTACAAATGTCAGGTTTACCTTTCAAGGGATAAAAAGCAAACCTGAAAATGAAAATTCTGTGCTTGTTTAATTCAAATCTGCATGACTTTTTTTTTTTTGTGTGTGGGACACAAGATATTTCGAACCGTTCTGTCCATGCAGTGAATGTTACTAGGGTTTAACACAACAAAAATATCTTCTTTTGTGTTCGACAGAACAAAATACATAAAGTCATACAGGTTTGGAAAAACATGAGTGTGAGTACATGACAGATTTTTCATTTTTGGCTAACTATCCCTCTTAAAGGATTAGTTCACTTTCATAACAACAATGCACAGATAATATACTCCCCCCCTTGTCATCCAAGATGTTCATGTCTTTCTTTCCTCAGTCGTAAAGAAATTATGTTTATTTTGAGGAAAACATTTCAGGATTTCTCTCCATATAATGGATATGTATGGCGCCTTGAAGTTTGAACTTCCAAAAAGCAGTTTAAATGTACTTTAAATGCAGCTTCAAAAGGCTCTAAATACAGTTAGGGGATGTCGAAAAACCCCATCTTGTTTTCTTCCCTAACTTCAAAATTGCATTGTATCACTGCAAAAGTACCAACATAGTGTTTACAAAGTGAACATACAAAGAAACTCAAGCGCCCTTAACAAAAAAAGGTAAAAACAGCATTGTAGGACGATTCTGACGTTGAAGACATAAAGGAGATGGGAGTTTTTAGACATCCCCTAACTGCATTGACCCGGATTCTACTGACTACACATTTGCTGCACAGAGATGAGACAAGACGAGCATTTGAGGTTAAAAAGTATATAGATTGTAAATTTGTTTAGAAAACAACCGATCGTTTTGCTAGATAAGACACTTCCTCTTCGGCTGGGATCGTTTAGAGCAGGGGTTTTCAAACCTGTCCTGGAGCCTCCCCTGCCCTGCACATTTTGCTTGTCTCTCTCATCTAATACACCTGATTCAAATCATCAGCTCATTAGTAGAGACTGCAAGACCTGAATTGGGTGTGCCTAATAAGGGAGACATACAAAATGTGCAGGGCAGGGGAGGCTCCAGGACAGGTTTGAAAACCCCTGGTTTAGAGCCTTTTGAAGCTGCATTTAAACTGCATTTCGGAAGTACAAACTTCGGGGCGCCATACATATCCATTATAAAGAGAGAAATCCTGAAATGTTTTCCTCAAAAAAACATTTTCTTTACGACTGAGGAAAGAAAGACATGAACATCTTGGATGACAAGGGGGTGAGTACATTATCTGTACATTGTTGTTATGAAAGTGAACTACTCCTTTAAGGTCAGTGGTGCTTAATGCAGCATTTAGCCAATATTACAAACAAAACTGTAAAATAGGTTGCTTTTGATTAGGATGACTGACTTTTTATGAAAACTGGCCAAATTTTTTGTCTATGTAAAATTAAATCCCTTATTGCGATAGTTTTTGGACTTTCAAAATAATGTTGTTTTTTTTTGTCACAGAAAATGACAGGGCTGTTTAAATACAAAAAAAAAAAAAATGGCACAATAATAGAAGTACAGTTGAAGTCAAAAGTTAACATACACCTTGCAGAATCTACAAAATGTTCATTATTTTGCCAAAATAAGACGGATCATACGAATTGTATGTTATTTTTTATTTACATATTTCACATATAAGATGTTAACATATAGTCAACAAGAGAAAATAATAGTTTAATTAATAAAAATGACCTTGTTCAAAAGTTTACACACACTTGATTCTCAATACCGTGTTGTTACTTGATCCACAGCTGTTTTTGTGTGTGTTTACTTATAGGTGTTCATGAGTTCCTTGTTTGTCCTGAAAAATCCTTCAGGTCCCACAAATTCTTTGGTTTTCCAGCATTTCTGTGTATTTGAACCCTTTCCAACAATGACTGTATGATTTTGAGATCCACTGAGGACAACTGAGGGACTCACATTCAACTTTTTGAAATGAAAAAAATGTATATTTAGGCACAATAAGAAAAATGTACACATCTTCATTCCGTTCAAAAGTTTTCACCCCCTGCTCTTAATGCATCGTGTTTCCTTCTGAAGCATCAGTGAGTGTTTGAACCTTCTGTAATAGTTGCATATGAGTCCCTCAGTTGTCCTCAGTGTGAAAATATGGATCTCAAAATCATACAGTCATTGTTGAAAGGGTTCAAATAAACAAGAATGCTAAAAAAACAAAGAAATTGTGGGACCTGAAGGATTTTTCTGAAGAACAACGGGCAGTTTAACTGTTCAGGACAAACAAGGGATCATTCAGGTAACAACACAATATTAAAAACCAAATGTATGTAAACTTTTGGACAGGTCAGTAATAAATAAAAAATAACATGCATTTTGTATGATCCTCTTATTTCGGTAAAGTGTATGTAAACTTTTGACTTTAACTGTAAATACAATAATATAATATAAAATAAATTGCAGTCTTGGCATGCAATGCAAATTAATATTTAAATAAATATTTATATAAAGCTAGCAGATGATAGTCAGTTTTTACAAAGTGAGCTCTAGGAAATCAAATGTAAAAAAAAAAAACAAAAAAAAAACTTTTAGACCATGGTTTTGTCATCTTTTTCTGGAGTGAACAGTTCTGTTGAGGGACCAACAAACCACCAACATGAATACAAAGTGTGTGGCTAATGCTTTCATAAAAACTGCTAAATTTACTACTAAATGTACTACTTATAAATGACTTGATAGTTTTACTCATTCTTTGCATGCTTTTAATTTAGTGAATTGTATTGTTTTATTATGCACTGGATTTGGAAATGACGAGGTGTGATATCCTGTCTGGACATATAACAGAAAATAATAACGACTAACTCTTAAATCTAACAGAGCATTTATTCATGCTTGATGCTTTTCCTAAAATCACTTTCAAAGGAAAGTTTTCATTGGAAGTCGAGATGCATGCAGTACGTCTAAAGCTTGGAGCACTGATCTAGACGAGGGTAGAATAGATCAAATGGGGTTCCTTCTTCTCTGTAATCTGATAAATACCTCACCTCATCTCCCGCTATCATTTCTCAGTTACATCTTCTGTATCTCTGTCAAAGCCATATTCCTCCTCAAGATGATCATCTAAATAAAGATACATTGAACGTATGAACTCAGTATCTGAAAATGCATGAACACCAGCAGCAAATAAGCGGTTTTACTTTAAGGTTTCGACATTTTACAGAACAGTACATGCAGGAATGAGAAAAATTACTTCAATTGTTAAAACCCCCTTTTCTTTCATATCCACATGCTTTCCCACTGCAAAATGTGTCTATGCAATGGAAGAGACTGAGTTTACTGTGGAAAAGTTTCATAGCATTGCATTACGGGCGAGAAAGACCCAGTTGGGGGGGACTGATTTTTCATCTCCCTTCTTGCATGCAAGTCGTTTTTTGCATAAAACAAACTGTGATGCAACATATATATTTCCACTGAAACCCCCAGCTAGGAGCAACAAGGTCTGACAGTTCACTCTGTTCATTCAAGGACTAATAAAAGTGCACTGAGCATCTCGCAAGAGTCTGATCTCTTATAAGCATTCCCACAATGCCATGCAATGAGGTTCAACTTGGTTTTATTACCATAACTTGACAGGAAGACATTTTAGAAACACTTTTTATTGTCTTTGAGGCAATGATATTTCTCAAAGGATACATTCACGTAAAACAATCTCTTTCTCAATATGCCATTGTACGGCACAGAAAATAAATATGAAAACTGTAACATTTGAGAAGCTCTGTCACCGAGATTCCCATTGTATGTAAACACTTTTCAAGCGAAGTCCTTAGATGTCCTCAGCTGAGTATAACAAAAAATCCTAATAAGTCAGAAGTAGTTTGGGTTTCATAGCTCTACTTTTGGTTGTGTGTTCACTGCATTGTTAGTGTATTGATAGCATGAAATGATACAGCAGACAGTTCATGTTTTGGATGGTTGGGTGTTTTTGTGCTATTTCTAATAGCATCGTTGATTCTGTTGTCCTGAACTTCACCTGAAGTAGAGTCTCATGATGATTGTTTTGGGTTGTTTATCATCCCATGTCCAGGCTTCTATACTTTGCTTGTGTTAGCCACAGGTGTGCTTGCATACCCGTAGAGAAACGTAGCAGCGATAACCAGCATCGCACCCAGGAAAAAAACACTGCAAAAGAAAAAAGAAAAGATTAGTTTCCCTTAAGCTCTGCACTGTGCAAAAAGTGGGTCACTCCCGAGAAACGTTGCCATTTATGCCGGCAAATATCAGGAGTTTATTAAATAATTTCATTTGAAAAGGTTACCACTGAACTGCCAAGAAATCATATTTTCGCATCTCAGGCTGAAATTACTGGGGACATTGCTGTCACAGACATTGGGTGATCACCGCAGGGGGGAGACGTTCCCAATGATATTAAAGAGATAGTTCACACAAAAATGAAAATTCTGTTAATAATTACTGACCTTTATGTTGTACCAAACCTGTAAGGCCTTCGTTCATCTTTGGAACACAAATTAAGATTTTTTTTTATGAAATCTAAGAGCTTTCCGACCTTGAGAAGATGTTTTAGATTTAGTATTCTTGTAACTTCATAGCATTACGGTTGAACCACTGATGTCACATGGACTATTTTAACAATGTCTTTGAATGTTGTAGTTGTGTTACTGTCTAGGCAGAGTCAGAAAGCTCTCGGATTAAAAAAAAATATTTCTTAATTCTTTTTTGAAGATGAACGAAGGTCTTACAGGTTTGGGACCACATGACAAGAAGTATCATTTTTAGGTAAACTATCACTTTAAGATTATTTCAACCCTGTCACAGTATGTTTCAAATGTATAACCTATAAGTTTGAATAGATTACTGAATACTAAAAAATACATAAATGAATAAAATGAATAAATACATAATCATGAATTTACATATAGTTCAAGTCAAAAAGTTTACATACACCTTGCAGAATCTGTTAAAAAGATGTTTACATATAGTCCACAAGAGAAAATAATAGTTGAATTATAAAAGTTCACATACACTTGATTCTTAATACTTGTTACCTGAATGAT
This sequence comes from Garra rufa, assembly GCF_049309525.1. NCBI lineage: Eukaryota > Metazoa > Chordata > Actinopteri > Cypriniformes > Cyprinidae > Garra > Garra rufa. The sequence goes on from NC_133370.1 coordinate 43,448,169, forward strand.
CCATAGCTGTGTGTTTTTTTTGTTTTTGTTTAGTGATAGCTGTTCATGAGTTTGTTTGCTTGTTTGTCAGTTATTCAGAAAAAAATCCTTCTGGTCCCACAAATTCTTTGGTTTTTCAGCATTTTTGTGTATTTGAACCCTTTCCGGCAATGACTGTATGATTTTGAGACTCACATGCAACTATTACAGAAGGTTCACATGTTCATTGATGCTCACTGAAGGAAACACAATGCATTAAGAGCCAGAGTGTGAAAACTTTTGAACAGTATAAAGATCTGTACAATTTACTTGTTTTGCCTAAATGGCATTTTTTTTATTATTTAGTACTCCCCTTCAGAAGCTACAGAAGATATTTACTTGCTTCCCAGAAGACAAAATAAGTTATATTTACCCTGATCCCCTGGTGAAAAAACCAGCTAAAACCAGCCTAGGCTGGTTGGCTGGTTTTAGCTGGTCAACCAGTCTGGTTTTAGCTGGTTTTAGCTGGTCAACCAGTCTGGTTTTAGCTGGTTTTAGCTGGTCAACCAGTCTGGTTTTAGAGGGGTTTTGGCCACTTTTCCAGCCTGGCCAGGCTGGTCAGGCTGGTCTTAGCTGGTCAGGCTGGAAAACCACCAGCTAAAACCAGCCTGACCAGCCTGGGAGACCAGCTAAAACCAGCCACTTCCAGCTTAAACCAGCTAATACCAGCCAACCAGCCTAGGCTGGTTTTAGCTGTTTTTTTCAGCAGGGTCTTCAAATTCAAAAGCTCTTAATGCATTGTATTTCCTTCTGAAGCATCAGTGAGCATTTAAATCTTCTGTAATAGTTGCATATGAGTCCCTCAGTTGTCCTCAGTGTGACAAGATGGATCTCAAAATCATACAGTCATTGTTGGAAAGGATTCAAACACATAAAAATGCTGAAAAACCAAACAATGGGGCCTGAAGGATTTTTCTGAAGAACAGCAGCTAGTTTAACTGTTCAGGACAAACAAGGAACTCATGAACAACTATCACTAAACAAAAAAACAGCTGCGGAAGATTTAGGTAACAACACAGTAATCAAGTGTAGGTAAACTTTTGAATGGGGCCATTTTTATAAATTCAACTATTGTTTTGTATTGACTACATGTACGCCCTGAGTGAGCTGTAAACAGTCCTTCATTGTTTCAACGCCAAAGCAGGAGTAGACAAAAATTACAAGAGTAGACAAGTCCAGCCCGATTCCGTGAAAAAAAATGTGGATTTGACAACCCTACATCCAACACACGCTGTATCCAAAGTGATTTAAAGCCCCACTAATTAATTTTTTTTACCTTAAAATAATGTTTCCGAACTCATGTCAGTGGTTCATCAACTCATAACAGGGTGAAACGGCACTTTCATATTCGCTTTGCGACCCTCTATCAGCCATAACAGCACTATGTAAGTTTGGGTCGTCGGGTCGCGGTTTTGTAGTTCAAATGATACTACAAATGCGACTTGCTTCACGGCAGGCTTCACAAAAGGTTTTCATACTTTTATAAAGTCATACAACATACTCTACCTTGTCACTGGACATCGTTATTTCCAAAGCCGGTCCTGGATAGCCTTTCAAACAAATAACGTGCATGTGACACGACGGTAGGCTAAATTATTTACGACAGCGGTAATGGACAATTCCGCTTCTAACCTGTAGAGGGAGCATTGAGGGAAAAGTTACTTAGTGTTGCTTTAAATACTCTGCATATTTATAGCAACTCCGCGAAAATTATATTCAATATTAGAATGTTTGTGGGAGTGGAAATAATAAAACAGTCCCGCGCAAGGCTTTAATACAAAAACATTAATACAAAGCCGTAGAAAAGCCAAATCCTGGAGTCGAAGACGAGGTCTAAATAGGTGTTTGTTAAAGTTAAACTTTTTAACCTGAGTGCTTGATTTATACAATGATTTATATGTGCATATTAGGGGTGGGCGATATACTGGTAGACACGATTAACCGCTAGAAATTTGTCAACCAATAGAGATTTTGGACTATCATCTCTATCGCAGTTACATGTTCATGTGATGTTTGGTCACAAAAACATATCTTTGCATGTGTTTTTAAGTATTGCTGTTTAAAAACAAGTGGTGGACGAAGTACACAAATCAAGCACTTGATTAAAAGTACAGATACATATAATAAAATATTACTCCAGTAAAAGTAAAAGTACTCCTTTTTCAATTTTACTCAAGTGAAAGTACAAAAGTACTCTATTTTTTATGTACTTAAGTAAAAAAAGTACTGATAGATTTATTTTGCAATTTTATATAGGCTACTTCATTTAATTTAATATTAGCATATATTTTTTATAATCCTACTGCTCAAAATACCTGGGATGTTCCCAAAATAATGGAGTCAAGATATACTTTTGTTGTTGATATGGACTGCATTGACGAGAGTGATGTAGTAATGCTCATTGCGATGTACCTGAGAGAAAACAGATTTGACAATCTAATTTTCACCAATAAGAAAAATGTTTTAAAGCTTGTGGTTTTGCAGAAAGCCACAGTTATATATGATATAAGGATGAAGAATAGGAGAATAAGGACTGAAGAACATTTTAAGGAAAATATAATTACATTTTAATATGTTTTCACTTCTCAAGCCAAATGTCCCCAGAGTGCATCACTTCCCACTTTCATTATTACTGTAGTTACCATGTTCTGAACATCCTTTCTTTTTCCCTCAGATGTAATCTGTCTAGGTGGTTGAATAAAAATATTTGGACTTTATATCTAAAAATTACCTCAACTTGTTAGCTAACAATATTTACTTATTTTCAGTATGGTAGTGAATAAACATTCATATCTGTCTACTCGGCTAGTTTTTCCAAAAAATATAAAAATGTATACCGTTGATTAACAATATAAAAACAGACGTCACATAGGACATTTTAATAAAACTACGAATGTTACAGCAGCGAGGAATATGAACGTGCTTTTGGAGTTACTTAATCTGTGTTATTTTAATGTTTCGTTTTTTGACCTAAATCATAGAGACACTGACGTTAATCTGTCTGAATTTAAGCATTTCAGTGTGGACTTAAAAATATCACCCTTTAGAGCAGATTTAGTTTGCAAAAAACTGACCGTTACAATAATTAATACTAAAATAGTAACTTACTTTTCGCAACATCAGCACTCACAAGATCTCCCGGTTCTTACTTGTGAATTCAGTTCACTGGAGACTCGCTCTAAACGGCTCATTTGAATCAGTGAGTTGTTGACTCGAGAACAGCTGCAATCGGATCAGTCCAATTTGTAAATTAATTGTTTGGTGCGATTTACGAATCGATTTAACAGGTTCGTTGAAAAGAATCAGTTTGTTCATGAATCAGACACCGTTACTGCGTCTCGGAGCACGTGATATACAGTGAGGTCAATGAGTATTTGATCACCCTGTGATTTTGCAAGTTCTCTTACTTAGAAATCATGGAGGGGTCTACAATTTTCAGCATAGGTGCATTTCCACTGTGAGAGACAGAATCTAAAAATAAAAATCCAGAAATCACATTGTATGATTTTTTTAACAATTTAATTGTGAATTACTGTGTCAAATAAGTATTTGATCACTTGCTTATCAGCCAGATTTCTGACCCTCAAAGACCTGTTATTTTGCTTTTCAATAGTCCAGCTACACTCTGCTCATGATTCTAAATTAGTAGCACCTGTTTGAGGTCGTTAGCTGTCATAAAGACACCTGTGCACCCCACAATCAGCCAAAGTCTAAGTAGCAACATGGGCAAAACCAAAGAGCTGTCAAAAGACACAAGAGACAAAATTGTAGACCTTCACAAAGCTGGAAAGGGAATTGCCAAGCAGCTTGGTGAAAAAAGAACAACTGTTGGAGCAATTGTCAGAAAATGGAAGAGGCTAATGATGACTGTCAATGTCCCTCGGACTGGGGCTGATAAGCAAGTAATTCACAAATAAATTGTTAAAAATCATACAATGTGATTTCCCGATTTTTATTTTTAGATTCTGTCTCTCACAGTGGAAATGCACCTATGCTGAAAATTGTAGACCCCTCCATGATTTCTAAGTAAGAGAACTTGCAAAATCACAGGGTGATCAAATACTTATTGACCTTACTGTATAATAAGGAGTAACGATATGTTTTATGAAATGTAGTGAAGTCAAAAATACGATCTTATGGTTTGGAATGTAGTGAAGTAAAAGTAAAAGTTACTCAAACTAAAACTACTCCAGTAAAGTACAGATACTTTAAAAATGTACAACTACTTGGTTACTGTCCACTAGGGGTGCAACGGTTCTCGGTAAAAAATTGAACCGTACGGTTCTCCACACACGATTCGATATGCACTAGGACCGCGGTTCAGCATAAATCTGACAATGCATCTGTAAAATGATTTGTTTTAAATAACAACACGTAAAACAAACAGGGTTATGCTAGTGTATGTTTCTGTTGATGGATGCGCATTCTGGCTTCCCAATACATTACAACGTGGACAAACCATGCGAGTGCTGTATACTGGAATATGAGCAATCAGTGATTCCGTCATCTCCCAGGTGCTGATAGCATGCATGTTTAGGTAAGACCCGAACAGCACACATTGCTATCTTTATTTAAACTATTTTTTTAAGCTTTGCCAGTTTAAACATTTAAGAGCCATAAGACGCGAGTTCGCGCGCAGTGAGAAGATCTGTGTGTGCTCTCATCTGAAGCGCGCAAACCCGCGCCTCCAAACGCGCGCAAATATTAAGCTCTCTTTTAAGTATTGAGTTTGAATGGACAAATTCACACAAAAATTGTCAAAATGCCCATCTTGGTAAGTTTCCTAGCAGACATAGCCGGCTAAACGTTCAGTATCAGTGCACTGGATCAGCGCATTCAAAGTGACCGCAATTTCTTAATATTATTCAAACAGCAACAACAAGGTGTCACAAGGAGGGTCAGAGACGTGCGGATACATTTGCAGCATTTATTTGATACAAAACAAACACAAAGGGGCAGGCAGAAATCGTGGTCAAAACAGGCAGAAAGGTCGGGGCTGGCAGCGAGAATCAAAACACGGGAAGGAGTCCAGGAATCAAAAACACAGGAAATCAAACACGGGAATAAACGCTCGGAAATAATGACCAGAAGGAACAATAAGACTTCGCAGAGTGGTTGTGTGTGTGAGAAGCTTAAATGCAGTCAGTGTGATGAGGTGCAGCTGTGAGCGGTAATCAGTAAAGTGAGAGCAGGTGAATGCAGTGATTAGTGCAGTGGCTTGTGGGGAATGAAGTCCATGAAGTGTGGTGCAAGAGTTCATGATGACAGGATAAACCAGATACGTGACACAAGGAAATCACTCACTGCTCTTTATTGAGTAGCTTTTGTGACGTTAATAAAGATTAAGCTTTAATTTATATTGTAAAATATGCAATGCTTTTTTACATTTGATTATTTTTTCAGTTTCTGTACCTAAAAGCTAATGTTAGACCTACCTAAAAATGTTTATTTTATTTGTATCTTTACTCAATTGTATTTATTTGTGCTGTTGCTTGTAGTTAGATTATTCTTCTTTATTTTTATTTGACAGTATAGTTTTTTACTATACTATACTAAACATAGCACATGTACCGAACCGTACCGAAACCGTGACTCTAAAACCGCGATACAAACCGAACCGTGAGTATGTAGAACCGTTGCACCCCTACTGTCCACCAGTGAAAACACGTGATTTTCAGCCTTTAAAACATAGGTCTTCAACTCTGCTGCTGGGTCCTGCAAAGTTTCTTTCTAACCTGGCCTGCGACTTTTCAAGCGATCCTGAACCTTGATTAGCTGGTCCAGGTGTGTTTGATTGGGGTTGTAGCAAAACTCTGCAGGAAAGTGGGTCCACAGGAGCAGGGTTGAAGACCTATGTTTTAATTAGCACACAAAACAATTAGCAGCAAAAGAGAACTCATTTTGCTATATGCGTGCACTGTCTGAGAGACATGAAGATGGTGCTTCTAGAATGCAGGAGTATCTGCTTGTTAAGTCGTGATGTAAGGAAAGCTGTTTTTGGGTCCAAGCCTCTACTCATTTTACTTGAGAGTACTATGTGTTTGTTCACATACATTTATTCTGGTCCTTTGCTGGTTTATGCTGGTCCTTGACCAGCAACATGACCAGCTAAGGACCAGCTAAAACCAGCATCAAAAACCTACCTAACCAGCATATGCTGTTTTTTTCAACAGGGTTATATCACATCATGAGCAGGGTTTAAATTAACACCTGCCAACTCGCCAAATGCAGGTAAAAATCAACTGTGGTGGGTAACACTGTCAAAACACTAGCCAAATTGGCGTGCTACTTTTCGTAAATTATGTTCACTGATTAATGTCTTGGGGAAGTTCATGTAAGCCAAATCTGAACAGATTTAGTGCAAATACTGAACTCATCATGATATATTAAATACAGCCTAATTGCGAAGCATCTGTGCATATCTAGCTTACTTGAACATACCCATCACTACACAACAAATAACAGCACGGCAGGTGCGCTGGTTTCCATTACATTGAAGCAAAAGTCTAAAAACGCCTGAAGACTCACACGTATCTATACTGGACAAAATACGATAGAATCCATTATAAGTGATGTTGTCTAAACTGGATGGGGTGCGGCACGGCTCAACAAATTCCAGACAGTAAAAACGCCTCATTTTATTGACATACTGACAAAGTACAAATGATTTGCAACAGTCGCTTTGTCACGTTCAGTTTGGACAGCCTCAAGCTGTTGGTTTACCTCCAGCTTTTTTTTTTTGTTATTTATTTATTTTTAAAAAATTGCCTAGTAGAAGTTAGGAATGGCCGGTAACTTAAAAATTTAGTTGCCAAATTGGCTGGTGAGTGAAAAAGTTTCAATCAAACCTTGATTGTGAGTGTATATTAGCAACGTTTGTTGCTTTCTTGTGGCATTTGAAAGCATTTGAACCTGGAAGTGATAACGTGTGACATGAGACTTAACAAGTGGAAAGAAAAGCATTAGTTTTGCCGCTTTATAGGCCTTAACGGTTAAATACACACTCTTGAATGTCAAAATGCCCATTTTTGCAAGTATTCTCATAAACACTTAAGTCTTAAGTGAAAGCAAACAGCTTTTTCAACAGATGCGGGCAGTATTCCTGCTGTCCTTCATGTCAATCAAACAACAAAAGAGAAATATAAAAAAAAATTGACCTTATTTAAAGCAAAAAATAACTATATCATAATACGCAGTCAAACCACTTTTACTAGTGGGTGAAGGACACTATAGTTTATTTATGTAAGTGAGGATAACAAAATAAAATAAACTGTGACATATTATAACCAAAAACTGGACTACCAATAAAACTGATGAAAAATTGGGACCAAAAATTATTCAGACACTTTGACCTGACCATGTTTTGCTTAAGTGTTTTTTCTTTAACCACAGACTGGTCAAAATTATGCATTGCTTGGTAATTGGTCAAGTATTGACAGTTTTTTGGTTGACTGAAATCCATTGCATACCTTTCTAGATTATTGAAGTCTATGAAAGTTATCTGACATTATCAAGATGAATTTGTTCAAACACAGTTTGAACAGAATTAAAATTACTCATATCATGATATAAGGTTATGGTCATATCACCCACGCCTAGTGCATATACAGGTGCATCTCAAAAAATTAAAAAGTTATTTTTTGGGTAACTTATTTCAAAAATTTAAACTTTTATATATTCTAGATTCATTACATGTAAAGTAAAACATTTCAAATGTTTTTTGTCTTAATTTTGATGATTAGAGCTTACAGCTCAGGAAAGTCAAAAATCCAGTATCTCAAAAAATTTGAATATTTATTAGAAAGGAAAGGAGGTGACATGAGGCCAAGTATGGTGACCCATACTCTGAATTTGTGCTCTGCATTTAACCCATCCAAGTGCACACACACCCGGAGCAGTGGGCAGCCATATTGCTATTGCTGCGGCGCCCGGGGAGCAAGTCAAGTCAAGTCACCTTTATTTATATAGCGCCTTTTACAATACAGATTGTGTCAAAGCAACTGCACAGTATTTAAACAGCACAATAGTGTGTAAGTAACGCATTATTGTAACAATCAATTTTCAGTTAAAGGCAGTTCATCAATGAATTCAGTGATATCATCGTCAGTTCAGTTCAAATAGTATACGATATCGCTGGAAAATGTCCCCAACTAAGCAAGCCAGAGGCGACAGCGGCAAGGAACCAAAACTCCACAGGTGACAGAAATGGAGAAAAAAACCTTGGGAGAAACCAGGCTCAGTCGGGGGACCAGTTCTCCTCTGGCCAGACCAAACAACAGTTTGTACCAATGTCTGATTGTAGAGAACTCATCAGGATCCTGTGGTGTAGTGCCAATGGCCGTCAAGGTTGGCGAGGTCTTTATTGATGATCCGCCTTGGAGCTCATCTGGTTGACATCCACGGCTATTGAAGTCATCTCTAGGTGGTGATCCATGATCTAAGCTGGGTACGGATTGGATCCGGGGGACTGGAGTGACCATCTGATCCAGATACAGGCTGGGTCTGGTGGCTACGGTGACCTCGGAATAAGAATGAAACAGACTAATATTAGCGTAGATGCCATTCTTTTTACGATGCAACGAGTGCATCAGGTGTTATGGGAGGTGTTTTCGGTTCCGGTTGACCTAATTAATGCAGCCTAACAATCCTTTAACGGATTTGAATTATAGAAATGTGTTAATGATTTTATGTGTAAGCCAGGTTAAAGAGATGTGTCTTTAATCTAGATTTAAACTGACAGAGTGTGTCTGCCTCCCGAACAGTGTTAGGTAGATTGTTCCAGAGTTTAGGCGCTAGATAAGAAAATGATCTGCCGCCGGCAGTTGATTTTGATATTCTAGGTATTATCAAATTGCCAGAATTTTGAGAACGCAGCGGACGTGAAGGACTATAATACGATAGGAGCTCGTTCAAGTACTGAGGAGCTAAACCATTGACGGCTTTATAAGTAATTAGCAAGATTTTAAAATCTATACGATGTTTAATAGGGAGCCAATGCAGTGCTGACAGAACCGGGCTAATATGGTCATACTTTCTGGTTCTAGTAAGAACTCTAGCTGCTGCATTTTGGACCAGCTGGAGTTTGTTTATTAAGCGTGCAGAACAACCACCCAATAAAGCATTACAATAATCTATCCTTGAGATCATGAACGCATGAATTAATGTTTCAGCATTTGACATTGATAGCATAGGTCGTAATTTCGATATATTTTTAAGATGGAAAAATGCGGTTTTGCAGATGCTAGAAATGTGGCTCTCAAAGGAGAGATTGCTATCGAATAGGACGCCTAGGTTCCTAACTGATGATGACGAATTTACAGAGCAGCCATCTAGTATTAGACCGTGTTTTAGGTCATTACTTGTGGAGGTTTTAGGTCCAATAATTAATACCTCTGTTTTTTCAGAATTTAACAGTAAGAAGTTATTCGCCATCCAGTTTTTAATATCAGCTATGCATTCTGTTAGTTTTTCGAATGGATATGTTTTGCCGGGCTGCGAAGAAATATAGAGCTGAGTATCATCAGCGTAACAATGAAAGCTAACACCATGTTTCCTGATGATATCTCCCAAGGGTAACATGTAAAGCGTAAAAAGTAATGGCCCTAGCACTGAGCCTTGAGGTACTCCATACTGCACTTGCGATCTAAATGATACCTCTTCATTTATTGCCACAAACTGATGACGGTCAGACAAGTACGATTTGAACCATGCCAGTGCACTACCACTAATGCCTACATAATTTTCAAGTCTATTTAAAAGAATGTTGTGGTCAATAGTATCAAATGCGGCACTAAGATCCAGTAGCACTAATAGAGAGATGCAACCACGATCGCTTGACAATAGCAGGTCATTTGTTACTCTAATTAGAGCAGTCTCAGTACTATGATATGGTCTAAAACCTGACTGGAAATCCTCGCAGATACCATTTTTCTCTAAGAAGGAGCATAATTGTGAGGATACTACCTTTTCTAGTATCTTTGACAGAAAAGGGAGATTCGAAATTGGTCTGTAGTTAATTAATTCATAGGGGTCAAGTTGTGGTTTTTTAATGAGTGGCTTAATAACAGCTATTTTGAAGGTTTTGGGGACATATCCTAATGATAGTGACGAATTAATAATAATTCAGTTGGGGGTTCGGTGCCTTGCTCAAGGGATTCACCTCAGTCGTGGTATTGAGGGTGGAGAGAGTGCTGTACATTCACTGGGTTACATGTCCGACTCTCTAACCATTAGGCCACGGCTGCCCCCAAACTGCTTGAAGTCTAGATTATTAAAGTCTAGATTATACTAGATTATTGAAGTCTAGGTTATTAAAATCAAGCAAAAAAAAAGGTTTTGCAAAACAGAAAAGTTCAAGTTCATTAATTATGTTAATTTATGCACTCAGTGCTTGGTCTGGGCTATTTTAGCACAAATTATAGCAGCAGTGAAGTGTGGCATGGAGGTGATCAGCCTGTGGCACTGCTGAGGCACTATTGAGCCTTCAGCTCATCTGTATTGTTGGATTGACTCATAGATTCTCAATGGGGTTCAGGTCAGGCATGTCGACTGGCCAAACAAGTATAATATAATGGTCAGCAAACCACTTGGAAGTGGTTTTGGTGGTTTTTAGCACTGTGGGCAGGTTCTAAAGTCCTGCTTGAAAAACAAATCAGTATCTCCAGAAAGCTTGTCAGCAGATGAAAACATAAAGTGCTCCAAAATCTCCTGGTAGATGGCTGCATTGACTTTGGACTTGATAAAACACAGTGGACCAACACCAGCAGACTTCAGAAACTTCACACTAAACTTCAAGCAGCTTGGATTCTGTGCCTCTCCAGTCTTCCTCCAGATTCTGGGATCATGATTTCAATGTGAAATGCAAAATGTACTTTTATCTGAAAAGAGGATTTTGAACCACTGAGCAACAGTACAGTTCATTTTCTCCTTATTCCAGGTAAGGTGCTTCTGACATTGTTTCTGTTTCAGAAGTGGCTTGGTAGCCCCTTTCCTGAAGACGTCTGAGCATGGTGACTCTTGATGGTGACTCTGGCTTCATTCTACTTCTTGTGAAGCTCTCCCAAGTGTTTGAATCGGCTTTGCTTGACAGTATTCTTAAGCTTGCGGTCATCCCTTGTTGATTGTGCACCTTTTTTACCAAAATTCTTCCTTCCAGTCAACTTTGCCTTTAATATGCTTTGATACAGCACTCTGTAAACAACCCCTTTCAGTAATGATCTTCTGTGACTTAACCTCTGTGTGGAGGGTGTCAATGATTGTCTTCTGGACCATTGCTAAGTCAGCAGTCTTCCCCAATGGTGTGGTTTCAAAGAACAGGCAATACCCAGGATTTATAAGGTAGGGATGGTCATTTAAAGGTGCCATAGAAATGAAAAAGTGGCTAATTTCAACATAGCACCGACTATGACGTTATAGTTGGGATCATTAATAGCTACGCCCCCAACATTTGCATAGCCGAATCATCAGAAGTTCTGAGGGTAGGCTATTGTGAAAAAACAAAGCAAGGGCAATAGCGAAAATGGCAGATCACGGAAATAAATATTATGTTCCTGGTTGTGCACGAGATGTTAAGTGCAGGGACGGGCTGGTGTCTGTACTCAGAAAGGCACGGAAATAAGATGAGCCACTAAAAGGACACTGTTATCTTCTTGCTAGTGGTAGCCTGTTACATTGCAGTACATAAAATTTCACTTACCACATAAACAGAATAAGGAGAGATGACTGCATGGACAATGGCAAATGATTTACAGATACTGATAACTGCTGACAAGCATCTAAACTTGTAAAATATGTGCTAAGTACTGCTGCTGTAGTATAATGTTACACAGAGCACGTGCTATTGCAAATCTCAAAAGTGAAAGTAAAAAGTTATCGTGCATTCAAAAGGGCAGTTTCAATGCCCTGCATATTAAGCGGCCTTGTAATTAAATATATATTTTTCTCAATATGTTTCCTTCCTGCTGTGTGAGAGCTAAATGAGCCGCTCTGTGAAACAACCAATCAGAGCAGGGCATATCATTATTATTCATGAACCTCCCATATAAGGTAATAACAGACAATTTCATTCTAGGGACAAATCCTAGGGTTGAAAATGGACTTGTAAAACCATTTCTGGAGAATTTTTGCCCTTACCTAAGCCATATACCTTCTATGTAGGCACCTTTAATGAAACTCAAATATAAATATTATAATATTTTGAGATATTGGATTTTTGACTTTCAACAAAAAATGTTTTGAATTGTTTTATTTTGAATGTAATGAATCTAGAATATATGAAAGTTTCAGTTTTTGTAATAAATCACAAAAGAAAATGAATGTTTTCACGATATTCCAATTTTTTGAGATGCACCAGTGTGTATTATGTGCAAGACACAAACACAATGTTCAAACATGTTTACCTAGTGCATGTCCACAATGGAAAAGCAGCGCAGTGGAATCTAAATATATGTTCTGTGTAAACGCCTTTTTAGGGTACTGAAATGTGTAATGTAAAGTGAGAAATTCACTTTCCCACTGCTAAAACAATACAATAGCTGTGTCACCCGCAGATCGGGTTTCAGGCGACAAACGCAAATATCGTCTGTGTAATTAAAAGAAACGATCTCCCGCTCCAAGATATAACAAGCAACGCAATAAATTAAAGCGTATCTGCTCTGCTGTAGCTAAAATAGAATATATCAGACCAATATAATGAATAAACACAAATGTTTCCCATGCCACGTCTTTGACACACCTGGTACAAATGGACTGTTTGATGGCTTCTTCAAAGGAAATGATAATGCGTTCTGGCATAATTTGAACATGTAAAACGACACAAATGTAAATTGACCATTTTTTTCTTTCTTTAGTTCTTTAGTAAGGAGACACGCTTAACAAACAAAGATGTTGTAGAACAGTACAAAAATAAACACTTGTGCTTGTGTGTGGATCTACACAAACATACTCTGCATCGCTTTAGATAAAATCATTTGCTTATTGAATAAATGTAAACTAATCAAAAGATTGCTAGTTGTTGACACAACTGTTTGTGTGAGTTTATGGGGGGGATGATTCTTAAAGTCAAATATGCTTGTACTGTGCATTTTCAGTATCTTGTGAATTTTACCAGTATTAGGGGACACAACTGGCACAGTTTTCAGAGAAAGACCCAAGTGGATGAGTTTTAGAGCAAGTGTCTTACCTAGTAGGGTCAAAATCTTCCAACAAGAAATACGAGATGAGGGTGGATAGAATGATTGAGATGGATGTGGCAAAGCCCTTCAGGATGTTATCTGCATATTTGATGACAGCCGCAATGACTAACCCACCCAAAGCCTATAGGAAGTATGTGAAGTATGTTTAACATGAATTAGAAACAATGTGGCATGCAGGTCTGTGCTTGTGCTATTATATAAAAAAGTGAATATGCACCTGAAGAGCCACCACAGTCCATGTCAGACCGGTGTACCCTTGGAAAAGTCCATTCTCCTGCACTCTTTCTCCGTCATACGCAAACACTCCCACAAGTCCAAAAATAAGTCCGAATACACCTGAGAAGGGCGATGGAAAAAACACACATATTTCCTGAAACTTAAACTTGGCACAATGGCTACCAAAACTAAAAGTGTTTTTGTTTTTTTTAAAGTTAAAAATAGGTTGCTGGGTGGCTTCTAGGTACATGTTGTTTTATTTACCTAGCTGAATGTTACGGACCCAGACACTCTGCTTGCTCTCTTTGAGGATCTTTTCGAAGTACACGCCAGCGAATCCGCTGGAGAAGCAGGCCACAAGTACCGCCAGCAGACCCATCAATTGAGAGCCGGCGGTCAGATCCTCCTGTTTGGTGCTTGATGTAACTTCTGTTGGCCACTGTTGGTTCAGGTCAAACAGAAACAAAGGAGGAGTCATATTTACTTTATTAATTAAAATAAAATACATAATTCAAATGGGATTCAAATATTTAAAGCAGAATTAAATTAGAATTATAGAAATAGTACGTTTTAAAAAATTAAAAATTTGAGTAAAATAAACAACGAAATAACGATATTTATAAATAAATATTAATTTATAAATAATTATAATATAAAATAATACATATAAAACTTGAAATAAACTAAATATTTTAATGTTTCAAAATATTATAAAATATTATATATATATATATATAATATTATATATATCTTTTTTTACTATTTAAAATAACAGCTTTCTATTTTAATATATTTTAAAATGTAATTTATTCCTGTGATCAAAGCAAAATTTTCAGCATCAATACTAACATTCTTCAGTTTCACATTATCCTTCAGAAATCATTGATCATGCTGATTTGCTGTTCAAGAAACATTTATTAATATTATTATTATTATCATCATCAATATCAATAAAACAGTTGAATACATCTGAAATAAAAAAAACCTGTTGTAACATTATACACTATACTATTCAAAAAAAATATTTTTTGGAAATTATAGAAACTAATACTTTTATTTAGCAATGAAAGGATGCTTTAAATCTATCAAAAGTGATGATAAAGACATTTACAATGCTGTTCATCTGAACTTTCTATTAATCAAAAAACCTGAAATAATTTCTACTCAACTGTTTTTTAACATAATAATAATAATAAATGGTTTTTGAGCAGCAAATCAGAATATTAGAATGATTTCTGAAGGATCATGTGACGGAAGTAACAATGCTAAAATTTCAGTTTTGAAATCACAGGAATAAATTACATTTGAAAATATATTGAAATAGAAAACATATTTCAAAATGTTACTCTTTTTGGGTCAGCAGTGGTAATTACAGAAATTAATTACAAATGTAATTACATATAGGTTTTTAAAAAATATAAGTACAATGTGAAAACATGTATGTGCACAATAAGTACACTGTACAAAATTATTAATTTAAATGCAACTACATAGTAGTTAAGGCCACCTAATGTAAAGTGGGACCAAAGTTGCATATGCAGTTGAATTTGTCAAGATTATAAACACAAGCGGGAAGTTTGTGATAGCACACAATTGCACTAAGAGACCAGCTGTCATTATTTGTATTGCACTGTGCTCCCCATCTGTGTAATTCATAAACCTCCATTTATTATCCACAGTACAATCAGATGACTGACTTTTAAACTGATTCTAGTTCGAACATACAGCCAAGCCCGAAATTATTCATACCCCTGGCAAATTCTGACTTAAAGTTGCTTTTATTCAACGTTCATTCAAAGATTTTTTTTTTTATTAGAAATGACACAGACGTCTCCTAGAAGATAATAAGACAATGTACAAGAGGCATCACTGTGGAAAAAATTATTACTCATCTTTTATCTACATTTGAACAAAAAGTGGCATGTCCAAAATTATTCATACCCTTCTCAATAATCAATAGAAAAGCCTTTATTGGCTATTACAGCAATCAAATGCTTCCTATAATTGCTGACCAGCTTTTTGCATGTCTTTTTGCCCATTCATCTTTAGCGATGAGCTCCAACTCTTTCAGGTCAGAGGGTCTCCTTGCCATCACCCTGATCTTTAGCTCCCTCCACAGATTCTCAATTGGATTTAAGTCAGGACTCTGGCTGGGCCACTGCAAAACATTAATGTTTTTGTCTGCTAACCATTTCTTCACTTTTGCTGTGTGTTTTGGGTCGTTGTCATGCTGAAATGTCCACTGGTGCCCAAGGCCAAGTTTGTCTGCAGACTGCCTGATGTTGTTGTTGTGAATTTTATTGTATTGCTCCTTTTTTATTTTGCCGTTTACTGTGATTAGGTTCCCTGGTCCACTGGCTGAAAAACACCCCCAAAACATTATATTCCCACCACCATGTTTGACAGTGAGGATGGTGTTCTTAGGGTTAAAGGCTTCTCCTTTTTTAAGCCAAATGAAGGCTACATCAATTCAATTTTAGTTTCATTTGACCATAAAACAGAAGACCAGAAGTCTTCTTCTTTGTCCAGATGAGCACTTGCAAAGGCCAAGCGGGCTTTTGTGTGCCTTATCTGGAGAAGTGGTGTCCTCCTTGGTCTGCGTCCATGGAACCCAGCGGTGTGCAGTGTCCGTTGGACTGTCTGCCTTGAGATGTTGCCACCAGCAGAGCCCAGATTCATCAGGATGGCCTTGGTGGTGATCCTTGGATTCTTTTTTACCTCTCTCACTATCCTCCTGGCCAGCACAGGTGTCACTTTTGGCTTCTGACCACGTACTCTGAGATTTTTCACAGTGCGGAACGTCTTGTATTTTTTAATAATACTTTGCACTGTAGCCACTGGAACTTCAAAACATTTAGATATGGTCTTATAGCCCTTTCCTGACTTGTGAGCAGCCACAATGCGCAGCCGCAGGTCCTCAGTGAGCTTCTTTGTCTTAGCCATGACTGTCCACAAACCAACAGCAGAGAGCTTGTTTTTCACCTGTTGAGTTGATTAAAACAGCTGTTCCCAATGAATCAGGGTAATTAGGATGCTTTAGAACAGCTTAGACTATTTGGAATGGTATAGAACTTTGGATTTTCCCATTGACTGTGACAGTTTGCAAAGGGTATGAATAATTTTGGACATGCCACTTTTTGATCAAATGTAAATAAAAGCTGAGAAATATTTTTTTCCACAACGATGCCTCTTGTACATTGTCTTATTATCTTTTGGGAGAAGCCTGTGTCATTTCCGGTCAAAAAAAACTTGGCGGTTGAATAAAAGTAACTTTAAGTCAGAATTTGCCAGGGGAATGAATATTTTCAGGCTTGACTGTATAAGGCTGAACCGCACTACTGAGAGTTTCTGACATTTTCAGTGTGTGAGATTGGCTTGTTTTGTTTTTGCCAGCTCTTGAGGCTCCGCCCTCTTCTGAAAAGGGGGCCGGGAGCACCAGCTCATTTGCATTTAAAGGGACAAACACAAAAATGGCGTGTTTTGACTCATACTCTAAACGTGGCTATTTTAACGAGCTATAAAAAATTATATGTCAGGTATTTTGATGTAAAACTTTGGGGACACACACTCTGGGGACATCAGAGACTTATTTTACATCTTGTAAAAAGGGACATAAGTAACCTTTTTAGAATGAACTATTTTAAACAATATTAGTGTCTGTTATCTATTTTTATGCTTATTAGAATATAGAATGGTTAAGTTAGCAACATGCTAACGGTAAACTCAATTTTAACAAATAAACAATATAGATAAACAAATCACAAGGCTACTTACCTGGACAAGTGCAATTCCAGTCATCAGAATAACTAGTGCGAGCCACTGGTAAATGCTGAGTTGTTTGCCCAACATGGACACAGAGAACAGGGCTGTAGTGAGAATTTTCAGCTGATACGTAACCTGGAAAACAATGAGAAGGTAAATCTGGTAGGCCTAAAAAATTTGTCTGTTTATTTTTATTTTTTTATTAAGAATTCTTTCTGAAGGATCGCGTGACACTGAAGACTGGAGTATTGATGCTGAAAATCCAGAATGGCATCACAGGAATAAATCATGTTCAAAAATATATTAAATGTATATTATTAATATAGAAATAAATAATAATAGGACTAATTAACAAGTTAAAATTAATTTAAATTGTAATAATATTTCACAATATTATAGGTTTTACCATTCAAATAAAAATGCTAATTAAATATTTTAATTTGTGATAATATCTCACAATATTAAAGTTTTTACTGTATTTTAATCAAATAAATGCATCCTTGAAAAGCATAATATGCCTAATATGCTGAAAGCGGTTCAGTGCTTTGTTTCTCATCACATTCAATTGTGAATTACAAAAAAATTTATGAATTTCTTGTCTGAATTTTAACAAATTTACTGTTTATTCAGATTTTGATATGCCCAATTTGTAAGATAATTTTTCATCCTATTTTAAGCGTTTTTAGCTTTACAGCACCAGACCAGTTCATATCATATCATTTGTTTTTTATTTTACAACACTGTTAATGGTTAAAATGTGTTTGTGCGTACTCTGCACCAGGCAATGTAAATACAATTTACACAACAATTATTTTCATGGAGCATACAGAATTCAATTCTGTAGAAATGTCAGCCGCTTTCTGCAGAATTTGAATGTTTGTCTTTCATAAAATTGTACATATAACAAACATTTGAATTGGAGAGTGACAAAAAGAGGGATTAATTGAAGGTTATATTTCACTAAATAATTAACTTATCTTTATAGCTTATTATATATAAATATAAATACATTTATAACAATAAAAAGTGTTAACACTGAATATATTTGACTATTTATTATGTTTGGCTCCACTTAGGATATTACAGTGCTGAATATCTCAAGTAAACACAAATGTTTGTAGGTGGCGTTCCAAACATTATTTAATAACACTGCATAATATTTCTGGAAATTTCATACACATATTGTATGATAACATATTGTATGGTAATGAAATGTATTAATAACATTTTATTTACTGGTTTATTTTCTCTTTATTTACTCTTTTATTAACTGAAAAAAAATATTAATATGAAGTGCCAAGTTGACCTATGAATCTACAGTTCTTTGAATTCCCCATCACTAGGTTTCAAATGATCTGGAAACTTTCCTAAAGCTCTTCCTCTGGTTTTGTGCTTTCTCACCTGGTAGGTAGCTGCATCTAGATTTGACAGAGCCACATAGAGCAGGTTGTTCTGCAGGGTGTAGATACCTGAGGGAATGGCCAACTTCAGCGTCAGCAGAGGCTTGTTGATTATTTCCTCCTTCAACACCCGATTCATTGCACGAACACTGAAACCTAAGAAGCACATACAGCACTGCACATTAGACAGTGAGCTTATGCAGTGAGGCACAACTCTCCTCTCATGCTCTGAGCTCCTGAGAATGAGAATGCTGTTTCAATGATGTTACCAGAAAAAGGACACTGAACATTATGCTTGTTTTCGTAATAGCAGAAAAAATAAACTCTAAATTGTAAGACAAACTCAAAGTTGCGAGAAAAAAGTCAGAATTATAAACTGTAAACTCAGAATTGCAAGAAAAAAGCCTGAATTGTAAGATATAAACTCAAAATCATGAGGAAAAAGCCTGCATAGTGAGATAAAAACTCAGAATCGCAAGAAAAAAGCCTGAATTGTGAGATATAAACTCAGAATCGCAAGAAAAAAGCCTGAATTGTGAGATATAAATTCAGAATCGCAAGAAAAAAGCCTGAATTGTAAGATATAAACTCAAAATCATGAGAAAAAAGCCTGCATAGTGAGATAAAAACCCAGAATCGCGAGAAAAAAGCCTGCATAGTGAGATAAAAACCCAGAATCGCAAGAAAAAAGCCTGAATTGTGAGATATAAACTCAGAATCGCAAGAAAAAAGCCTGAATTGTAAGATATAAACTCAGAATCGCAAGAAAAAAGCCTGAATTGTAAGATATAAACTCAAAATCATGAGAAAAAAGCCTGTATAGTGAGATAAAAACCCAGAATCGCAAGAAAAAAGCCTGAATTGTGAGATATAAACTCAGAATCGCAAGAAAAAAGCCTGAATTGTGAGATATAAACTCAGAATCGCAAGAAAAAAGCCTGAATTGTGAGATATAAACTCAGAATCGCAAGAAAAAAGCCTGAATTGTAAGATATAAACTCAAAATTATGAGAAAAAAGCCTGCATAGTGAGATAAAAACCCAGAATCGCAAGAAAAAAGCCTGAATTGTGAGATATAAACTCAGAATCGCAAGAAAAAAGCCTGAATTGTAAGATATAAACTCAGAATCGCAAGAAAAAAGCCTGAATTGTAAGATATAAACTCAAAATTATGAGAAAAAAGCCTGCATAGTGAGATAAAAACCCAGAATCGCAAGAAAAAAGCCTGAATTGTGAGATATAAACTCAGAATCGCAAGAAAAAAGCCTGAATTGTGAGATATAAACTCAGAATCGCAAGAAAAAAGCCTGAGTTGTGAGATATAAACTCAGAATCGCAAGAAAAAAGCCTGAATTGTAAGATATAAACTCAAAATCATGAGAAAAAAGCCTGTATAGTGAGATAAAAACCCAGAATCGCAAGAAAAAAGCCTGAATTGTGAGATATAAACTCAGAATCGCAAGAAAAAAGCCTGAATTGTAAGATATAAACTCAGAATCGCAAGAAAAAAGCCTGAATTGTGAGATATAAACTCAGAATCGCAAGAAAAAAGCCTGAATTGTGAGATATAAACTCAGAATTGCAAGAAAAAAGCCTGAATTGTAAGATATAAACTCAAAATCATGAGGAAAAAGCCTGCATAGTGAGATAAAAACTCAGAATCGCAAGAAAAAAGCCTGAATTGTGAGATATAAACTCAGAATCGCAAGAAAAAAGCCTGAATTGTGAGATATAAATTCAGAATCGCAAGAAAAAAGCCTGAATTGTAAGATATAAACTCAAAATCATGAGAAAAAAGCCTGCATAGTGAGATAAAAACCCAGAATCGCAAGAAAAAAGCCTGCATAGTGAGATAAAAACCCAGAATCGCAAGAAAAAAGCCTGAATTGTGAGATATAAACTCAGAATCGCAAGAAAAAAGCCTGAATTGTAAGATATAAACTCAGAATCGCAAGAAAAAAGCCTGAATTGTAAGATATAAACTCAAAATCATGAGAAAAAAGCCTGTATAGTGAGATAAAAACCCAGAATCGCAAGAAAAAAGCCTGAATTGTGAGATATAAACTCAGAATCGCAAGAAAAAAGCCTGAATTGTGAGATATAAACTCAGAATCGCAAGAAAAAAGCCTGAATTGTGAGATATAAACTCAGAATCGCAAGAAAAAAGCCTGCATAGTGAGATAAAAACCCAGAATCGCAAGAAAAAAGCCTGAATTGTGAGATAAAAACCCAGAATCGCAAGAAAAAAGCCTGAATTGTGAGATATAAACTCAGAATCGCAAGAAAAAAGCCTGAATTGTGAGATATAAATTCAGAATCGCAAGAAAAAAGCCTGAATTGTGAGATATAAACTCAGAATCGCAAGAAAAAAGCCTGCATAGTGAGATAAAAACCCAGAATCGCAAGAAAAAAGCCTGAATTGTGAGATAAAAACCCAGAATCGCAAGAAAAAAGCCTGAATTGTGAGATATAAACTCAGAATCGCAAGAAAAAAGCCTGAATTGTAAGATATAAACTCAGAATCGCAAGAAAAAAGCCTGAATTGTAAGATATAAACTCAAAATCATGAGAAAAAAGCCTGTATAGTGAGATAAAAACCCAGAATCGCAAGAAAAAAGCCTGAATTGTGAGATATAAACTCAGAATCGCAAGAAAAAAGCCTGAATTGTGAGATATAAACTCAGAATCGCAAGAAAAAAGCCTGAATTGTGAGATATAAACTCAGAATCGCAAGAAAAAAGCCTGCATAGTGAGATAAAAACCCAGAATCGCAAGAAAAAAGCCTGAATTGTGAGATAAAAACCCAGAATCGCAAGAAAAAAGCCTGAATTGTGAGATAAAAACCCAGAATCGCAAGAAAAAAGCCTGAATTGTGAGATATAAACTCAGAATCGCAAGAAAAAAGCCTGAATTGTGAGATATAAATTCAGAATCGCAAGAAAAAAGCCTGAATTGTGAGATATAAACTCAGAATCGCAAGAAAAAAGCCTGCATAGTGAGATAAAAACCCAGAATCGCAAGAAAAAAGCCTGAATTGTGAGATAAAAACCCAGAATCGCAAGAAAAAAGCCTGAATTGTGAGATATAAACTCAGAATCGCAAGAAAAAAGCCTGAATTGTGAGATATAAACTCAAAATCATGAGAAAAAAGCCTGTATAGTGAGATAAAAACCCAGAATCGCAAGAAAAAAGCCTGAATTGTGAGATATAAACTCAGAATCGCAAGAAAAAAGCCTGAATTGTGAGATATAAACTCAGAATCGCAAGAAAAAAGCCTGAATTGTGAGATATAAACTCAGAATCGCAAGAAAAAAGCCTGCATAGTGAGATAAAAACCCAGAATCGCAAGAAAAAAGCCTGAATTGTGAGATAAAAACCCAGAATCGCAAGAAAAAAGCCTGAATTGTGAGATAAAAACCCAGAATCGCAAGAAAAAAGCCTGAATTGTGAGATATAAACTCAGAATCGCAAGAAAAAAGCCTGAATTGTGAGATATAAATTCAGAATCGCAAGAAAAAAGCCTGAATTGTGAGATATAAACTCAGAATCGCAAGAAAAAAGCCTGCATAGTGAGATAAAAACCCAGAATCGCAAGAAAAAAGCCTGAATTGTGAGATAAAAACCCAGAATCGCAAGAAAAAAGCCTGAATTGTGAGATATAAACTCAGAATCGCAAGAAAAAAGCCTGAATTGTAAGATATAAACTCAGAATCGCAAGAAAAAAGCCTGAATTGTAAGATATAAACTCAAAATCATGAGAAAAAAGCCTGTATAGTGAGATAAAAACCCAGAATCGCAAGAAAAAAGCCTGAATTGTGAGATATAAACTCAGAATCGCAAGAAAAAAGCCTGAATTGTGAGATATAAATTCAGAATCGCAAGAAAAAAGCCTGAATTGTAAGATATAAACTCAAAATCATGAGAAAAAAGCCTGCATAGTGAGATAAAAACCCAGAATCGCAAGAAAAAAGCCTGCATAGTGAGATAAAAACCCAGAATCGCAAGAAAAAAGCCTGAATTGTGAGATATAAACTCAGAATCGCAAGAAAAAAGCCTGAATTGTAAGATATAAACTCAGAATCGCAAGAAAAAAGCCTGAATTGTAAGATATAAACTCAAAATCATGAGAAAAAAGCCTGTATAGTGAGATAAAAACCCAGAATCGCAAGAAAAAAGCCTGAATTGTGAGATATAAACTCAGAATCGCAAGAAAAAAGCCTGAATTGTAAGATATAAACTCAGAATCGCAAGAAAAAAGCCTGAATTGTAAGATATAAACTCAAAATCATGAGAAAAAAGCCTGTATAGTGAGATAAAAACCCAGAATCGCAAGAAAAAAGCCTGAATTGTGAGATATAAACTCAGAATCGCAAGAAAAAAGCCTGAATTGTGAGATATAAACTCAGAATCGCAAGAAAAAAGCCTGAATTGTGAGATATAAACTCAGAATCGCAAGAAAAAAGCCTGCATAGTGAGATAAAAACCCAGAATCGCAAGAAAAAAGCCTGAATTGTGAGATAAAAACCCAGAATCGCAAGAAAAAAGCCTGAATTGTGAGATATAAACTCAGAATCGCAAGAAAAAAGCCTGAATTGTGAGATATAAATTCAGAATCGCAAGAAAAAAGCCTGAATTGTGAGATATAAACTCAGAATCGCAAGAAAAAAGCCTGCATAGTGAGATAAAAACCCAGAATCGCAAGAAAAAAGCCTGAATTGTGAGATAAAAACCCAGAATCGCAAGAAAAAAGCCTGAATTGTGAGATATAAACTCAGAATCGCAAGAAAAAAGCCTGAATTGTAAGATATAAACTCAGAATCGCAAGAAAAAAGCCTGAATTGTAAGATATAAACTCAAAATCATGAGAAAAAAGCCTGTATAGTGAGATAAAAACCCAGAATCGCAAGAAAAAAGCCTGAATTGTGAGATATAAACTCAGAATCGCAAGAAAAAAGCCTGAATTGTGAGATATAAACTCAGAATCGCAAGAAAAAAGCCTGAATTGTGAGATATAAACTCAGAATCGCAAGAAAAAAGCCTGCATAGTGAGATAAAAACCCAGAATCGCAAGAAAAAAGCCTGAATTGTGAGATAAAAACCCAGAATCGCAAGAAAAAAGCCTGAATTGTGAGATAAAAACCCAGAATCGCAAGAAAAAAGCCTGAATTGTGAGATATAAACTCAGAATCGCAAGAAAAAAGCCTGAATTGTGAGATATAAATTCAGAATCGCAAGAAAAAAGCCTGAATTGTGAGATATAAACTCAGAATCGCAAGAAAAAAGCCTGCATAGTGAGATAAAAACCCAGAATCGCAAGAAAAAAGCCTGAATTGTGAGATAAAAACCCAGAATCGCAAGAAAAAAGCCTGAATTGTGAGATATAAACTCAGAATCGCAAGAAAAAAGCCTGAATTGTGAGATATAAACTCAAAATCATGAGAAAAAAGCCTGTATAGTGAGATAAAAACCCAGAATCGCAAGAAAAAAGCCTGAATTGTGAGATATAAACTCAGAATCGCAAGAAAAAAGCCTGAATTGTGAGATATAAACTCAGAATCGCAAGAAAAAAGCCTGAATTGTGAGATATAAACTCAGAATCGCAAGAAAAAAGCCTGCATAGTGAGATAAAAACCCAGAATCGCAAGAAAAAAGCCTGAATTGTGAGATAAAAACCCAGAATCGCAAGAAAAAAGCCTGAATTGTGAGATAAAAACCCAGAATCGCAAGAAAAAAGCCTGAATTGTGAGATATAAACTCAGAATCGCAAGAAAAAAGCCTGAATTGTGAGATATAAATTCAGAATCGCAAGAAAAAAGCCTGAATTGTGAGATATAAACTCAGAATCGCAAGAAAAAAGCCTGCATAGTGAGATAAAAACCCAGAATCGCAAGAAAAAAGCCTGAATTGTGAGATAAAAACCCAGAATCGCAAGAAAAAAGCCTGAATTGTGAGATATAAACTCAGAATCGCAAGAAAAAAGCCTGAATTGTAAGATATAAACTCAGAATCGCAAGAAAAAAGCCTGAATTGTAAGATATAAACTCAAAATCATGAGAAAAAAGCCTGTATAGTGAGATAAAAACCCAGAATCGCAAGAAAAAAGCCTGAATTGTGAGATATAAACTCAGAATCGCAAGAAAAAAGCCTGAATTGTGAGATATAAATTCAGAATCGCAAGAAAAAAGCCTGAATTGTAAGATATAAACTCAAAATCATGAGAAAAAAGCCTGCATAGTGAGATAAAAACCCAGAATCGCAAGAAAAAAGCCTGCATAGTGAGATAAAAACCCAGAATCGCAAGAAAAAAGCCTGAATTGTGAGATATAAACTCAGAATCGCAAGAAAAAAGCCTGAATTGTAAGATATAAACTCAGAATCGCAAGAAAAAAGCCTGAATTGTAAGATATAAACTCAAAATCATGAGAAAAAAGCCTGTATAGTGAGATAAAAACCCAGAATCGCAAGAAAAAAGCCTGAATTGTGAGATATAAACTCAGAATCGCAAGAAAAAAGCCTGAATTGTAAGATATAAACTCAGAATCGCAAGAAAAAAGCCTGAATTGTGAGATATAAACTCAGAATCGCAAGAAAAAAGCCTGAATTGTGAGATATAAACTCAGAATTGCAAGAAAAAAGCCTGAATTGTAAGATATAAACTCAAAATCATGAGGAAAAAGCCTGCATAGTGAGATAAAAACTCAGAATCGCAAGAAAAAAGCCTGAATTGTGAGATATAAATTCAGAATCGCAAGAAAAAAGCCTGAATTGTAAGATATAAACTCAAAATCATGAGAAAAAAGCCTGCATAGTGAGATAAAAACCCAGAATCGCAAGAAAAAAGCCTGCATAGTGAGATAAAAACCCAGAATCGCAAGAAAAAAGCCTGAATTGTGAGATATAAACTCAGAATCGCAAGAAAAAAGCCTGAATTGTAAGATATAAACTCAGAATCGCAAGAAAAAAGCCTGAATTGTAAGATATAAACTCAAAATCATGAGAAAAAAGCCTGTATAGTGAGATAAAAACCCAGAATCGCAAGAAAAAAGCCTGAATTGTGAGATATAAACTCAGAATCGCAAGAAAAAAGCCTGAATTGTGAGATATAAATTCAGAATCGCAAGAAAAAAGCCTGAATTGTAAGATATAAACTCAAAATCATGAGAAAAAAGCCTGCATAGTGAGATAAAAACCCAGAATCGCAAGAAAAAAGCCTGCATAGTGAGATAAAAACCCAGAATCGCAAGAAAAAAGCCTGAATTGTGAGATATAAACTCAGAATCGCAAGAAAAAAGCCTGAATTGTGAGATATAAACTCAGAATTGCAAGAAAAAAGCCTGAATTGTAAGATATAAACTCAAAATCATGAGGAAAAAGCCTGCATAGTGAGATAAAAACTCAGAATCGCAAGAAAAAAGCCTGAATTGTGAGATATAAACTCAGAATCGCAAGAAAAAAGCCTGAATTGTGAGATATAAATTCAGAATCGCAAGAAAAAAGCCTGAATTGTAAGATATAAACTCAAAATCATGAGAAAAAAGCCTGCATAGTGAGATAAAAACCCAGAATCGCAAGAAAAAAGCCTGCATAGTGAGATAAAAACCCAGAATCGCAAGAAAAAAGCCTGAATTGTGAGATATAAACTCAGAATCGCAAGAAAAAAGCCTGAATTGTAAGATATAAACTCAGAATCGCAAGAAAAAAGCCTGAATTGTAAGATATAAACTCAAAATCATGAGAAAAAAGCCTGTATAGTGAGATAAAAACCCAGAATCGCAAGAAAAAAGCCTGAATTGTGAGATATAAACTCAGAATCGCAAGAAAAAAGCCTGAATTGTGAGATATAAATTCAGAATCGCAAGAAAAAAGCCTGAATTGTAAGATATAAACTCAAAATCATGAGAAAAAAGCCTGCATAGTGAGATAAAAACCCAGAATCGCAAGAAAAAAGCCTGCATAGTGAGATAAAAACCCAGAATCGCAAGAAAAAAGCCTGAATTGTGAGATATAAACTCAGAATCGCAAGAAAAAAGCCTGAATTGTAAGATATAAACTCAGAATCGCAAGAAAAAAGCCTGAATTGTAAGATATAAACTCAAAATCATGAGAAAAAAGCCTGTATAGTGAGATAAAAACCCAGAATCGCAAGAAAAAAGCCTGAATTGTGAGATATAAACTCAGAATCGCAAGAAAAAAGCCTGAATTGTAAGATATAAACTCAGAATCGCAAGAAAAAAGCCTGAATTGTGAGATATAAACTCAGAATCGCAAGAAAAAAGCCTGAATTGTGAGATATAAACTCAGAATCGCAAGAAAAAAGCCTGAATTGTGAGATATAAACTCAGAATTGCAAGAAAAAAGCCTGAATTGTAAGATATAAACTCAAAATCATGAGGAAAAAGCCTGCATAGTGAGATAAAAACTCAGAATCGCAAGAAAAAAGCCTGAATTGTGAGATATAAACTCAGAATCGCAAGAAAAAAGCCTGAATTGTGAGATATAAATTCAGAATCGCAAGAAAAAAGCCTGAATTGTGAGATATAAACTCAGAATCGCAAGAAAAAAGCCTGCATAGTGAGATAAAAACCCAGAATCGCAAGAAAAAAGCCTGAATTGTGAGATAAAAACCCAGAATCGCAAGAAAAAAGCCTGAATTGTGAGATATAAACTCAGAATCGCAAGAAAAAAGCCTGAATTGTGAGATATAAACTCAAAATCATGAGAAAAAAGCCTGTATAGTGAGATAAAAACCCAGAATCGCAAGAAAAAAGCCTGAATTGTGAGATATAAACTCAGAATCGCAAGAAAAAAGCCTGAATTGTGAGATATAAACTCAGAATCGCAAGAAAAAAGCCTGAATTGTGAGATATAAACTCAGAATCGCAAGAAAAAAGCCTGCATAGTGAGATAAAAACCCAGAATCGCAAGAAAAAAGCCTGAATTGTGAGATAAAAACCCAGAATCGCAAGAAAAAAGCCTGAATTGTGAGATAAAAACCCAGAATCGCAAGAAAAAAGCCTGAATTGTGAGATATAAACTCAGAATCGCAAGAAAAAAGCCTGAATTGTGAGATATAAATTCAGAATCGCAAGAAAAAAGCCTGAATTGTGAGATATAAACTCAGAATCGCAAGAAAAAAGCCTGCATAGTGAGATAAAAACCCAGAATCGCAAGAAAAAAGCCTGAATTGTGAGATAAAAACCCAGAATCGCAAGAAAAAAGCCTGAATTGTGAGATATAAACTCAGAATCGCAAGAAAAAAGCCTGAATTGTAAGATATAAACTCAGAATCGCAAGAAAAAAGCCTGAATTGTAAGATATAAACTCAAAATCATGAGAAAAAAGCCTGTATAGTGAGATAAAAACCCAGAATCGCAAGAAAAAAGCCTGAATTGTGAGATATAAACTCAGAATCGCAAGAAAAAAGCCTGAATTGTGAGATATAAATTCAGAATCGCAAGAAAAAAGCCTGAATTGTAAGATATAAACTCAAAATCATGAGAAAAAAGCCTGCATAGTGAGATAAAAACCCAGAATCGCAAGAAAAAAGCCTGCATAGTGAGATAAAAACCCAGAATCGCAAGAAAAAAGCCTGAATTGTGAGATATAAACTCAGAATCGCAAGAAAAAAGCCTGAATTGTAAGATATAAACTCAGAATCGCAAGAAAAAAGCCTGAATTGTAAGATATAAACTCAAAATCATGAGAAAAAAGCCTGTATAGTGAGATAAAAACCCAGAATCGCAAGAAAAAAGCCTGAATTGTGAGATATAAACTCAGAATCGCAAGAAAAAAGCCTGAATTGTAAGATATAAACTCAGAATCGCAAGAAAAAAGCCTGAATTGTGAGATATAAACTCAGAATCGCAAGAAAAAAGCCTGAATTGTGAGATATAAACTCAGAATTGCAAGAAAAAAGCCTGAATTGTAAGATATAAACTCAAAATCATGAGGAAAAAGCCTGCATAGTGAGATAAAAACTCAGAATCGCAAGAAAAAAGCCTGAATTGTGAGATATAAACTCAGAATCGCAAGAAAAAAGCCTGAATTGTGAGATATAAATTCAGAATCGCAAGAAAAAAGCCTGAATTGTAAGATATAAACTCAAAATCATGAGAAAAAAGCCTGCATAGTGAGATAAAAACCCAGAATCGCAAGAAAAAAGCCTGCATAGTGAGATAAAAACCCAGAATCGCAAGAAAAAAGCCTGAATTGTGAGATATAAACTCAGAATCGCAAGAAAAAAGCCTGAATTGTAAGATATAAACTCAGAATCGCAAGAAAAAAGCCTGAATTGTAAGATATAAACTCAAAATCATGAGAAAAAAGCCTGTATAGTGAGATAAAAACCCAGAATCGCAAGAAAAAAGCCTGAATTGTGAGATATAAACTCAGAATCGCAAGAAAAAAGCCTGAATTGTGAGATATAAATTCAGAATCGCAAGAAAAAAGCCTGAATTGTAAGATATAAACTCAAAATCATGAGAAAAAAGCCTGCATAGTGAGATAAAAACCCAGAATCGCAAGAAAAAAGCCTGCATAGTGAGATAAAAACCCAGAATCGCAAGAAAAAAGCCTGAATTGTGAGATATAAACTCAGAATCGCAAGAAAAAAGCCTGAATTGTGAGATATAAACTCAGAATTGCAAGAAAAAAGCCTGAATTGTAAGATATAAACTCAAAATCATGAGGAAAAAGCCTGCATAGTGAGATAAAAACTCAGAATCGCAAGAAAAAAGCCTGAATTGTGAGATATAAACTCAGAATCGCAAGAAAAAAGCCTGAATTGTGAGATATAAATTCAGAATCGCAAGAAAAAAGCCTGAATTGTAAGATATAAACTCAAAATCATGAGAAAAAAGCCTGCATAGTGAGATAAAAACCCAGAATCGCAAGAAAAAAGCCTGCATAGTGAGATAAAAACCCAGAATCGCAAGAAAAAAGCCTGAATTGTGAGATATAAACTCAGAATCGCAAGAAAAAAGCCTGAATTGTAAGATATAAACTCAGAATCGCAAGAAAAAAGCCTGAATTGTAAGATATAAACTCAAAATCATGAGAAAAAAGCCTGTATAGTGAGATAAAAACCCAGAATCGCAAGAAAAAAGCCTGAATTGTGAGATATAAACTCAGAATCGCAAGAAAAAAGCCTGAATTGTGAGATATAAACTCAGAATCGCAAGAAAAAAGCCTGAATTGTGAGATATAAACTCAGAATCGCAAGAAAAAAGCCTGAATTGTAAGATATAAACTCAAAATCATGAGAAAAAAGCCTGTATAGTGAGATAAAAACCCAGAATCGCAAGAAAAAAGCCTGAATTGTGAGATATAAATTCAGAATCGCAAGAAAAAAGCCTGAATTGTAAGATATAAACTCAAAATCATGAGAAAAAAGCCTGCATAGTGAGATAAAAACCCAGAATCGCAAGAAAAAAGCCTGCATAGTGAGATAAAAACCCAGAATCGCAAGAAAAAAGCCTGAATTGTGAGATATAAACTCAGAATCGCAAGAAAAAAGCCTGAATTGTAAGATATAAACTCAGAATCGCAAGAAAAAAGCCTGAATTGTAAGATATAAACTCAAAATCATGAGAAAAAAGCCTGTATAGTGAGATAAAAACCCAGAATCGCAAGAAAAAAGCCTGAATTGTGAGATATAAACTCAGAATCGCAAGAAAAAAGCCTGAATTGTAAGATATAAACTCAGAATCGCAAGAAAAAAGCCTGAATTGTGAGATATAAACTCAGAATCGCAAGAAAAAAGCCTGAATTGTGAGATATAAACTCAGAATCGCAAGAAAAAAGCCTGAATTGTGAGATATAAACTCAGAATTGCAAGAAAAAAGCCTGAATTGTAAGATATAAACTCAAAATCATGAGGAAAAAGCCTGCATAGTGAGATAAAAACTCAGAATCGCAAGAAAAAAGCCTGAATTGTGAGATATAAACTCAGAATCGCAAGAAAAAAGCCTGAATTGTGAGATATAAACTCAGAATCGCAAGAAAAAAGCCTGAATTGTGAGATATAAACTCAGAATCGCAAGAAAAAAGCCTGAATTGTGAGATATAAACTCAAAATCATGAGAAAAAAGCCTGCATAGTGAGATAAAAACCCAGAATCGCAAGAAAAAAGCCTGCATAGTGAGATAAAAACCCAGAATCGCAAGAAAAAAGCCTGAATTGTGAGATATAAACTCAGAATCGCAAGAAAAAAGCCTGAATTGTGAAATATAAACTCAGAATCGCAAGAAAAAAGCCTGAATTGTGAGATATAAACTCAGAATCGCAAGAAAAAAAGCCTGAATTGTGAGATATAAACTCAGAATCGCAAGAAAAAAGCCTGAATTGTGAGATATAAACTCAGAATTGCAAGAAAAAAAGTCTATATTGTGAGTGTAGAAAATACTTTTTCTAAATGCTTTTAAATTTGTGTTTTGGATTTTCTGTGCTTATGAAAAGACAAAGTGTACACTATGTAACAGAATCTGTTTAGTAAAATGTGTGTGTAGTTGTGAACTCTCTACATTTATGTCATTTCTGAGAAACCTTTGTTTACAGGCACGTAGGAGAAAAGAAGCCCTGCAAAAGTAGTAGCAATTTGAAGGTCACTTTAGACTAGACTTTTGGTCACTCTAAGAAGAAGAATGGGATGGGGCTGTATTTTCTTTTCTGTGCAGGAGCGGTTGGCGATAACAGGCCCTGATTGGAGGAGAATGGTCGAACGATATCAGGAGGAGAGACCTGCAGATCAAGAATATAAATACTTGCATTTAGTTTTGTGAGACATTCCTGGACTGCCCAGAATGTCAGATTTGATATTGGCTGTTCTGGAATCCTGAGCTCAGCACTCTTTGACTTTACTATTAAATTGGCTTTAAACTTTAACGCAGACTCGAACTGTTTTATTTAAAGGGCGGATAAACGGACTGGGGGGAAGTAGGTATTCTTAGAATACCGACAACTTCCAACATGAGATAAACTCAGAATTGCATAAAAAAGTCTATATTGTGAGATTTAAACTCAGAATTGCAAGGAAAAAGTCTATATTGTAAAAAAGTCTGAATTGTAAGCTATAATCTCAAACCTGTAAGGAAAATGTCGAATTGTAAGACATAAACTCGTCAAAAAAGTCTGAATTGTAAGCTATATACTCAGAATTGCAAGAAAAAAGTGTAAGACAGAATGTGAGATGTAACTCTGAAACTCTGAATCGCAAGAAAAAAGTCTGAATAGTGAGATAAAAACTCAGAATTGCAAGAAAAAAGTCTGAATTGTGAGATAAACTTAGAATCACAAAAATAAAGTCTGAATTGTGAAATATAAACTCAAAATTGCGAGAAAAGGTCAGAAATTATAAGATACACTCAGAATCATGATAAAAAAAGTCTGAATTGTAAGATATAAACTCAGAATCATGCGGGGAAAAAAATAATATAGTGAGATAAAAACTCAGAATTGAATTGAATTGCAAGAAAAAAGTGAATTGTAAGATAATAAAGTCTAAATTCTGTAATAAAAAATAAAGTCTAAATTCTGAGATATAAACTCATAATTGTGAGAAAAGTCTGAATTGTAAGACACACTCAGAATCATAATAAAAAAAGTCTGAATTGTAAGCTATAAACTCAGAATCATGAGATAAAAATAGAGAGATAAAAACTTAGAATTGCAAGAAAAAAGTCTAAATTGTAAGATATAAGAAAAAAGTTTGAATTGTGATATAAACTCATAAAATCAAGTTTAAATTGTGATATATAAACAAAAAGTTTGATTTGTGACAAAAAAAATCACAATTACCTTTCATAGAATAAACACGTTCAATGACATAAATCCCAAGAAGAATCTCAAGAAAGGACAAAACAAAACAGTGATATGAAGACAGACAAACACATATAAGAAAAAAAACAAAACTACTATCTAGTGATCTAATACGTTACAAGTTACAGATTGCAGAACACACTGGTTTTCACACATCAGAGTTGAGGAGTTGCAAACTCACTGTGATCTTTGAAGACAAGCAGCATGCATGCGACAATCTTAAGAACTTCAGCACACACTACAGCAGACGACGGCAGGTAGCGTGGCCCGTCGGATTGCAGCGTGCGCGAGTAACGCATTGTCAGCACCAAAGAGGTGGTCTGCAGTACCAGCACCCCCAGAGACACATACTTCAGCTGTGAGGTGGTGGACGACATGGAGATACTGGACACCTCTGATGATACAGAGACAGGGGACAGGGATGGAAGTCCCTGGTTAGTCTAAAAGAGACAAAGAGAGAGATCAAAAAGAAATCAATAAAACATGATATCCTTTTATATGACATGGGATATGGAAACATTGGCAAATACACTACCAGTCAAAAGTTTTTGAACAGTAAGATTTTCAATGTTTTTTTAAACGTCTCACCAAGCCTGCATTTATTTAATTTGAAGTAAATCGGTAAAATTTTGAAATATTTTTACTATTTAGAATAACTTTTCTATTTAAATATATTTTAAAATGTAATTTATTCCTGTGATTTCAAAGCCGAATTTTTAGAATCAATACGCCAGTCACAGAATTCTTCAGAAATCATTGCAATATCCTAATTTGCTGTTAAAAAAACATTTATTATTATTATTTTGTTGAGAACAGCTGAGTAGAATGTTTTCAGGTTCCTTTAATGAACAAAGTTCAGAAGAACAGCATTTATCTGAAATAGAAA
The DNA here is from genome assembly GCF_049309525.1 of Garra rufa. Taxonomy (NCBI): domain Eukaryota; kingdom Metazoa; phylum Chordata; class Actinopteri; order Cypriniformes; family Cyprinidae; genus Garra; species Garra rufa. The sequence continues at coordinate 43,481,459 of NC_133370.1, forward strand.
TCTTTTGTAAGATTATAAATGACTATCATCACTTTTGATCGATTTAAAGCATCCTTGCTAAATAAAAGTATTAATTTCTATAATTTTTCCAAAAAAAAAAAAATTAAAAAAAAAAAAAAAAAAAAAAAATATATATATATATATATATATATATACTTACTCCAAGCTTTTGAATGGTACAATGTTACAAAAGCTTTTTATTTCAGATAAATGCTTATCTTTGGATCTTTCTATTTATCAAAGAATCCACAAAATGCACTTAACTGTTTAAAATATTGATAACAATAATAATTAAAAATATTTCTTGAACATCAAATCAGCATATTAGAATGATTTCTGAAGGATCATGTGACACTGAAGACTGGAGTAATGATGCTGAAAAATTTGCTTTAAAATCACAGAAATAAATCAAAAATTTAAATATATTCAAATAATAAACTGTTATTTTAAATAGTAATAATATTTCATAATTTTACTGTTCTTACTGTACTTTGAATCAAACAAATGCACGCTTTGTGAGCAGAAGAAACTTCTTTAAAAACATTAAAAATCTTTTGACTGATTTCATGTGTATATACCAGTACTATTCAAATGTTTGGTTCAGTAGGGTTTTTATGCTTTTAAAACATTAAAATCTCTTACGTGCAAAAGACTGGATTTATATGATTCAAAATATATATTTTTTAAATTTTAATAAAAAAAATATAAAAAGCATTTTCATATAATTTCAGAAGAAACTCATTAATACAGAGTAAAGAATTAACATCACTACTTGGTATAAACCCATAATGCATTACTAATGCACTTCTAATAGTTTTCCCATGCCTCCAAACCATTAGAGCATTATACATCACTAAGCGATAATGGCCAATGGCTATTAACACCTCAAGGGAACATCACAAAAATCATGCAACTGTTTCAGTTTGTCAGTGTGAGCCATTTTAAAATAAAATCATGAGAAAAAGCCACCTACCTTTAGTGCTCATGCATATTCATGCATTCTGGCATTAAATAAAAACACTAATATATCATGCCTTGAGATTCCACATCTCTTTACAATACAATATATACTCTAAACTTTCACAGATCAATGATCCTCACTCACCCCAGTTAAAACCATTACAGCGGTGTCATTGCTGAGTTTGCATTCAGTCTTGTGGATACAGTATCCTTTCAGTGCAGGTACTGAGAGAGCATACATCAGACTTGAGTAAACTTGAGAGCAAAGAGGCCAACATGAGCCACTCCCACTGACACACAGCCGGATGGAAGGAGGATGTGATATGGTGTTGAAATCCTATATTATCATGCAGTTCTGCTTTCACAAAAAAGAAAAACTATTTACACACCGCTAGCTAGTAAAAGCAAAGTGTCACTGACAATGCTTTAATTTAATAGATTTACATCAATGCAAAATGACTTGGCAAACAGAAAGTTTGGGTGTGATTGGGAAAGCTGGCCAGAGGTGGGGCACACAGCACACACAGGTGGCCTTATGAGGCGATGAGGCTGTGGTGAGGGGGGTGAACCACACAATCCAGCTCTGTGTGCAACTCCTGTCCATCTGAGGCCACCTCCAGAGGCCTCAGATATAAAGGCGTGCGTATAATGACCCTAAATGTGAATGAATGACAACTTTCAAATTTTAGCCTTACGAATGATTTATAAATTGTCTATACACATTAAAGATTTTCCTAAATGCATTCCATTTATTAATCACAGTTTGTGTTGTTAGGTCATTTTAAACCTTTAAAATCACTAGATTTTACCCATTTGTCAGCAAAATAGTTTAAAACATAACATTTTGTATGATCACTTCTCTTTTATATACAGTGGTAAATATGAACAAAAGTGCATGTGAAAATAAATCTGCATAATTTATCCTTTCGATCTTTCATTCAAAAAATTCACAAAATTCTAACCTGTCATTGAAGTAAATCAATAGAACCTGGGGGGGAAATCTTATTATGAAATACATTTTTTTCGCTAGTTCACGTTGGCCACTATTATTGGCACCCAATTAATGCAACGTCCTTTTCCCAAGATAACAGTTCTGAGTTTTCTCCAACAATGTCTAATGAGTTGTCACCTGACAAGAGATCAGAGACCATTCCTTCATAAAGGTGCTTCTCTTTTTTTTATACAGGGTTCAGGTCAGGGAAGTGGGACGGCCATGGTAGAAGCTTCATTCTGTGCTCAGTGACAATTTTGTGTTGATTTTGATGTTTGTTTTGGAGCATCATCCTGCTGGAAGATGCAACCACTGTCCATTATAAGATTTCTAACAGAGGCAATCAGGTTTAGATTTTTTATCTGCTGGTATTTGATAGAATCCATGAAGCCATGTATCTAAACAAGATGTCCAGGACCTCCGGCAGAAAAACAGGTCCACAACATTAAAGACCCAGCAGTATTTTTAACCGTGGGCATGGGGTACTTTTTTATCCCTGTCTGCACCAAAACCATCTGGAGGGTTAGCTGCCAAAAAGCTCATTTTTAGTTTCATATGACCATAGAAGCCAGTCCTGTTTGAAGTTCCAATCATGTCTGACAAGTGAATATGCTGGAGTTTGTTTTTGGGTGAGCCAGGAGGATTTTTCTTGAAACCCTCTGAAACAGCATGTAGTGATGTAGGGGCTGTTTGATCATTTTATTTGAGGTTTTCTGAGCCCAAGACTCAACAATTCTCTGCAATTCTCCAGCTGTGATCCTAGTAGAGTCTTTGGCCTTTGAACTCTCCTCCTTATCGTGCATTAGGATGATATAGACACACGTCCTCTTCTAGGCAGATTTGTAACATCTTTAGTTGATTGGAACTTCTTAATTATTGCCCTGATGGTGGGAATGGGGATTTCCAATGCTTTAACAGTTTTCTTACAGCCACTTTCTATTTTGTGAAGCTCAACAAACTGGTTCTGCACATCAGCAATACATTATTTGGTTTTACTCCTTGTGATGGATGATTAAGGGAATTTGGCTTTTGTGTTCCTCATATTTATAATCCTGTGGAACAGAAAGTCATGACTGGACATTTTTATACTCCGAAAAAAATTGTAATATTAATGGGAATATACTTTAGAGATATTTTACTTAGTGTCATGATCGGGGCTGTGGGGCTTCCCTCAGCCACCTGAGGTCACTGTTTTCCCTTCCCTGCACAGCACTTCCTAAGTATTCACGTCTGTTTTGTCATTAACACTGATTCACTCACAGCTGTTCACCATTTGGACTTTTCTATAAGAACCCTCATTTCCCACTACTCCTTCTGGCTGCATTGTCTTCTGTATGGTTTGTTTCTTGTCACTGTCTGTCTGCTCTGTGTTCCTGAGATCCTGACCTTAGACTGTGTTCCCTGTTCTGTTTATTTTGTGTTTGAGTTAATGTTAGATTGTGCCGTGTTGGCCTTTTGGTTTTGATTTGTTTGTGTTCTTTTGTGTTTTGTTTACATTAAAAATACTTACCTGCATCTGGACCCAGAACTCCCATTATTCACGTGACAGAATGCAGCCAGCATCAGTGGGTCCAGCAGGGAGGATTTCTTTTTTGCCCTTTAGGGAGAAGGTGACGTTGTCCAAAGAGACGGCGGCCATTTGTGCTCATTGGGCGACGGAGGCGGTCGTTGAGGCGACTGAGCCCGAGTGGATGACGGCCATTTTCGCTCGTTGGGCGGCGGAGGCGGCGTCCACTGACTCTGTTTCGGACGCGGCGGTGACCGCTCTCTCTGTTTCGGACGCGGCGGTGACCGCTCTCTCTGTTCCGGACGCGGCGGTGACCGCTCTCTCTGTTCCGGACGCGGCGGTGACCGCTCTCTCTGTTTCGGACGCGCCGGTGACCGCTCTCTCTGTTTCGGACGCGGCGGTGACCGCGCTCTCTTTTCCGGACGCGGCGATGACCGCTCTCTCTGTTCCGGACGCGGCGGTGACCGCTCTCTCTGTTTCGGACGCGGCGGTGACCGCTCTCTCTTTTCCGGACGCGGCGGTGACCTCTCTCTCTGTTCCGGACGCGGCGGTGACCGCTCTCTCTGTTCCGGACGCGGCGGTGACCGCTCTCTCTGTTTCGGACGCGGCGGTGACCGCTCTCTCTGTTCCGGACGCGGCGATGACCGCTCTCTCTGTTTCGGACGCGGCGGTGACCGCTCTCTCTTTTCCGGACGCGGCGGTGACCGCTCTCTCTGTTCCGGACGCGGCGATGACCGCTCTCTCTGTTTCGGACGCGGCGGTGACCGCTCTCTCTTTTCCGGACGCGGCGGTGACCGCTCTCTCTGTTCCGGACGCGGCGGTGACCGCTCTCTCTGTTCCGGACGCGGCGGTGACCGCTCTCTCTGGTACGGACGCGGCTGTGACCGCTATCTCCGTGCCTGACGCGGCGGCGTCCGCTATCTCCCTTCCTGACGCGGCGGCGTCCGCTATCTCTGTGCCTGACGCGGCGGCGTCCGCTATCTCCGTGCCTGAAGCGGCGACGTCCGCTGTCTCCGTGCCTGGCGTGGCGACGTCCGCTGACTCCATGCCTGACGCGGCGGCGTCCGATGTCTCCGTGCCTGACGCGGCGGTGTCCGCTATCTCCGTGCCTGACGTGGCGATGTCCGCTATCTCCGTGCCCGACGCGGCGACGTCCGCTATCTCCGTGCCTGACGCGGCGGTGTCCGCTATTGGGCCTGACGCGCCGTTACACGGGCCTGGCCCGCCATCCCTCCCCCTGACTTGCCTTCCTCCGTGCCTCCTCCCTCCAGACTTAGGGAACGTCTGGGAGCCGTTCCGTGGGGAGGGGGTACTGTCATGATCGGGGCTGTGGGGCTTCCCTCAGCCACCTGAGGTCACTGTTTTCCCTTCCCTGCACAGCACTTCCAAGTATTCACGTCTGTTTTGTCATTTACACTGATTCACTCACAGCTGTTCACCATTTGGACTTTTCTATAAGAACCCTCATTTCCCACTACTCCTTCTGGCTGCATTGTCTTCTGTGTGGTTTGTTTTCCGTGATTCTTGTTCCTGAAGTTTATGTTCCTGATCTTGCCTTGTTTGTGTTTTGGTGTGCCGTGTTGGCCTTTTGGTTTATGTTTATTTGTGTTTTGTTATATTAAAGTCTCTCCCCTGCATTTGGACCCAGACCTCCTTCTATTCTCGTGACACTTAGACAAATTTCTAGGGGTGCCAATAATAGTGGCCAGCGTGAACTAGAGAAAAACATTTTCATAATAAGATTTCCCCCCCAGTTCCCATCACTTTGCTTCAATGAAAAGTTAGAATTTTGTGAGTTTTTTTAATGAAAGATCTAAAGGATAAACGATGCAGATTTATTTTCACAGTCACCTTTGCTCATGGATGGCAATGTATTTTATGTTGTTTTATTTTTACATAATTATACAGTGGCCAAAAGTATTAGAACAGTAGTATTTTCACCAGCTAAACAGTTTTAAGGCAGTTAAGTCAATATCAGTTTATATTTTAGTCTGACAACAGCCAGTGCTCCACACAGAGATCTGGGCCCATATTTATCAAGCTTCTCAAAGTGTCACGTAAATATAAAGGTCTGGGTCCAAAAGCAGGGTGAGTGATTTTAATGAAACAAATACAAATAAACAAACAAAAAGCCAACACGGCAAAATACAACATAAACTCAAAAGAACCAAAACAGGGAACAAGGTCTAAGGCCAGGAATCGCAGAAACACAAAATAACATGAACAACAAAAGACAATGCAGACATGAATGCAGAGTGAGTAGTGGGATCTCTTATAGTCCAGATAGTGATTGTGAACAGGTGTGCGTGTAATCAGTGATAACGACAAGGACAGGTGAATGCTATCAGAGTGCAGTGCAGGAAAAGGAAAACAGCAACCTCAGGTGGCTGAGGGAAGCCCCACAGCCCAGATCATGACAGTACCCCCTCTCAAGGGAACGGCTTCCAGACGTTCCCAAAACAAAAACAAAAATCTGGAGGGAGGAGGAACGGTGGAAGGTGCATCAGGGGGAGGGATGGCGGGCCAGGCCCGTGCAGTGGAGGAACGTGAGTTGGCTTCGCCGCCGGAGGAACGCGAGCCGGCCTCACCGCCAGAGGAACGTCAGTCGCCAGAGGAACGCGAGCTGGCATAGCCACCAGAGGAACGCCAGCAGCCACCACCGCGTCCGGCACAGAGAAAGCGGTCACCGGCGCATCAGGAACAGAGAAAGCGGCCACCGCCGCGCCAGGAACAGAGAGAACGGTCACCGCCGCGCCAGGAGCAGAGAGAACCGCCACCGGCGCATCCGGAACAGAGAGAGCGGTCACCGCCACGCCCGGAATAGAGAGCGGCCACCGCCACGCCAGAAACAGAGAGAGCGGTCCCCGCCGCGTCCGGAACAGAGAGAACGGCCACCGCCGCGTCCGGAACAGAGAGAACGGCCACCGCCGCGTCCGGAACAGAGAGAACGGCCACCGCCGCGTCCGGAACAGAGAGAGCGGCCACCGCCGCGTCAGGAACAGAGAGCGCGGTCACCGCCGCGTCCGGAACAGAGAGAGCGGTCACCGCCGCGTCCTGAACAGAGAGAGCGGTCACCGCCGCGTCCGGAACAGAGAGCGCGGTCACCGCCGCGTCCGGAACAGAGAGAGCGGTCACCGCGGCGTCCGGAACAGAGAGCGCGGTCACCGCCGCGTCAGGAACAGAGAGAGCGGTCACCGCCGCGTCAGGAACAGAGAGAGCGGTCACCGCCGCGTCAGGAACAGAGAGAGCGGTCACCGCCGCGTCCGGAACAGAGAGAGCGGTCACCGCCGCGTCCGGAACAGAGAGAGCGGTCACCGCCGCGTCAGGAACAGAGAGAGCGGTCACCGCCGCGTCCGGAACAGAGAGAGCGGTCACCGCCGCGTCCGGAACAGAGAGAGCGGACACCGCCGCGTGAGGAACAGAGAGAGCGGTCACAGCCGCGTCAGGAACAGAGAGAGTGGACGCCCTCTCTCTACAAAACGCCTCCGCCATCGCCCTATAGTAGGGACGCTTCCGCGCCGCCTCAGCGTTGAGGGCATCCATCGCCGCCAAACAGGCATAGATGGTCTCGAAGCGGGCGACCGACGCCGCCTCCGCCTCCTCAGAAAAAAAACTACTCCCTGCTGGACACATCTGGGATGTCTGCATTCTGTCACGTAAATATAAAGGTCTGGGTCCAAAAGCAGGGTGAGTGATTTTAATGAAACAAATACAAATAAACAAACAAAAAGCCAACACGGCAAAATACAACATAAACTCAAAAGAACCAAAACAGGGAACAAGGTCTAAGGCCAGGAATCGCAGAAACACAAAATAACATGAACAACAAAAGACAATGCAGACATGAATGCAGAGTGAGTAGTGGGATCTCTTATAGTCCAGATAGTGATTGTGAACAGGTGTGCGTGTAATCAGTGATAACGACAAGGACAGGTGAATGCTATCAGAGTGCAGTGCAGGAAAAGGAAAACAGCGACCTCAGGTGGCTGAGGGAAGCCCCACAGCCCAGATCATGACACAAAGTGCCATTTTTATCTTAAGTGCTGAGAATTCATGAATTTTACTCCTACTTTCAAACTTAAGTATAAAAGCAAGTTATCAAATTTCTTAAAGCTAAGAATCACTCTTATTCTCCCAGTTATTTAAGACAGTTCGAGAGGTCTCTCAAGTGGTTAGGAGTTGCCAGTAGGGGTATGTGATGGTGCTGTGGAGACAGATGGTGAACGTGATTTCACCAAGTACAACATGGTCCTGGATCAACATCCTTGTTGATCCTGGAACAACATTCTAATCAATCATCAGAATTGATGGATAACCTTTCAGGAAATGTCAGTTTTATGGTCAGGTGCTTCTACACCCTTGTTAATCAGCTATTGTTTGCCTCTGATTTTAGGAATAAATTATGGGTAGGGTTAGGTTTAGGGGTAGGGATTGGGTTAAGTCTATATTTTTTAACATTAATGTTGATTGAGGATCAGCAGAAGATGTTGATCCAGGAACATGTCTTACTTGGCAAAATCACAGCGACCGGAGACAGATACATGCAAGAATCTTTCAGGAGAGAAGTAATGTTTTTGAAATGTTTGATCAAATGGTTACTCAATCAATCGTTTTCATTTCCTCTGTAATTCAAGAGGATGCTTTAGAAAGGTACACACCTCTCAGAAAAGGTCTAACAGCTGAAAATGCATATTAGAGAAAAACCAAAGAGCAAAAATTAAGAGCAAAAACCAAGTCCTGAGGTCAAGATAACTGCCTGTAGAGCTCAGTGACAGACTAGCGTTAAGGCAATGATCTAGGGAAAAGTTAAAATAAAAATCTGCTGCATTGAAGGTTCACAGAAGCATTATCCATAATGGAAGATGATTGGAACAACTAGGACTCTAGAAAATGGCTGCCAGCCCCCATCCAAGCTGACAGAGCTTGAGAGGTAAAAAGGTGAGGCAAAGAATGGCAGATAATTGCCAAATGCAGATGTGCAAAGCTTGTCACATCAGACCCAAAAAGACTTTTAAAGGTGCTTCAACTATGTACTGAGTTAAGGGTATGAATACTTATGCAATGTACTTATTTCAGTGTTTCATTTTTAATAAATTTTCAAATCTGGTTTTTGCTTTGTCATTATTATGGTGTATGGAGTGTAAATTGATGTGGGGAAAAACTAATTTAAAGCAGTGTAACATAGTAAAATAAACTAAAAATAAAAATAAAATACAAATAATAAATGTGTTTTTAACACTCTTTCGATAAATATTCGCCTCAGATCAAGCGGCATGTGAATCAATGATCTTTTTCTTTTTAATATTTGCAGCACGAAATAAACATGAAAAAATACTTGAATGCATGCTTTTTTTAAAATTAATAAACACGATGTCTCATGAAATCAATCAATCAGAGTTTCAAAAAACACATAAAACGTCAAAACATCTTGTGGATAAGTCATAATAATAGTAACACGCATAAATTTGACAACATTGTTTTATTTTTCTCAGAAATCAGCCACTTTTTATTGCTGTTTTTCATACAAAATGTGAAGTTTTTTTGGGCGGAGTAGGCTGAATTTCACTTAAACTTTACGCAATATAACATGATTTTATTACATGAACTCTTTCGTTTTAAAGTAATAATTTAAAGCATTCTATAGATATATTTATCATGTCAGCTGAGTATCAGATTTTTTTTGTGAAGTGCTCCTCCTCAAGAGAGAGGTCTTTAACTATTTTACGAAAGCATAACGTTTTTTTGATATTGTGAGTGCACACAAATAAAAGACCTTTTGCAGTTATGAATGATGTATTACTTTTACCTTTATGAGCAAAAATGATGCCGTATTTTAGGTTTCCACTGTTATTAAGAAAAAAATGGAAGTGATCGCGCTGGTGCTTCCATGTCCTGCAAAGCGTGCTTTAGCTTCCACTCTCTGCACAAACGATTGAATATGCGTCTAACAGCACACATGTATCTAGGTTAAATGTTTAAATTAATATTGTGAAATGCATCAAGTGTTTTATGTCCATAGCTTTTATTTTATGCAAGTCGTGTTAATTTGAAAGGCTAAATTGATTAAACAAAATCTTGAATTTAACAAACATAAAATGTTCCAAACATATTTCTCAATTAACTTAATAAAGAAACTAAACGAAATCTAGCCACTTTGCCATTAAAATACAAAACTAAACTGAAGCTTGTGATGACGCTTCGTTTCGTTGCAATAATGTATTCTCTTGAAAATGATTTATTGTCAAATGTGTGTTGAGTGTAAACCCTTATAAGGAATTTAACCATTCAATTTGAGTTTATCTGAGAATATTTTTAAACAAGGACATCTATTCAGTGATTGGTCCATGTGTATTTCTTCATCCAAAATCCCGTTTGTGGCACAGAAAAGTGTCATGAATCATCTCTAAGATATACACTTACGATTGAGTCCTACACTTTACTTAAATTACGACTGAGATGCTTGATAACTAACTTAAAAGTGCAAAGTGCAGCTTTGAGCCAAGCATATTTTTTCACGTAAGTCAATTCTTAGCAGTGCTCTTGACAGTAATTCTTAGATGCTTGATAAATATGGGCCCTGATCTCATCCTCGTTTCTAGAATCATTTCTATAATTTCTTTCCAAAAAAAAAAATTTGTTTTACATAAATGCTGATCTTTGGATCTTTCTATTCATCAAAGAATCCAAAATAATTTAAAATTCCCCTTTAAATAGAGCAAGTATCAGTTTTTGACTACTGAAAATGAGTAAAAATTCAACAAATTTGACACTGAGTCACTTTGGACTCCCCATGTCTTTAGGATTGAGCAATACAGGCCTTGAAAAAGAAAGGTTTGTTAAGAACCAAAATCTAAAATCGTACTGAGTTATCTTTAATCCTTCTTGAGTTACAAGCATGCAAACTTTAGAAAACAAATATTTATTGCTGCCAGACAGGTATGCTCTATGCAACTGTTTTGATAAAGGCAAACTAGATACATTTCTAGTTTCAACATTATATGTGCTTCAGACATTCTCTTTAAAAAGAAAAAAAAAGTATCAGCTGTATGTAAAGTGACCCAATTTTGTTTCTGACCACCAGTGTTGTTTTTGTTGGTTTTAGTCTAGTTTTAGTCGACGAAAAGTCAAAAAGGTTTTAGTCTAGTTTTAGTCAAAAAAAGGGGGAAAAGTAGTCTTTTAACAAATTAATGTAGGTCAGTAAGTATTTTGCTGTTGGGTAGTGTCACTTAAGTTCTGAAAATAGCAGATCTATAGTTCAACACAATGTGAGCTTCCGGATCGACTATTTTCACCAATAATTACAATAATGAAGGAATGTTTTAAAACATAAAAGACAAACAAGGATGGAATGCTAAAGTGGCTTGCCATAGCAGCTGATATTTTTATGTTTTAATCGGCATGCACAATAAGCAGAAATGTCATGCATTTTAAACGTCTGACGGACCACCCACTAACATTTTCGTTTATTCTCGTCTCGTCAACGAAAACTCACACACGTCTCGTCATGTTTTAGCCATCAACGAGCCATTTTTATGTTGTCAACGTCTCGTTATCGTCATGGAAAAAAGTGGCGTCAACGAAATGATTTCGTCATCGTCATCGTTGACGAAAACAACACTGCTGACCACTGAAAAATCTAAAAAAAGATTAAAAAACATACCCTACAATTAGATTTGTTATTAAGTGAGGAGCACTAAAACTTTACGTTTTATGTTTACATTATTTAAGAATGTAATACTATCAATAATAAATGTCGCTGATGCAATCTGTGCTTTTTTTTTCCATCTCAGCTATGCAATTTTTACCTGGTGTGGCTTATAGTCAGCGACCTTTTCACAAAATATGAAGAATGACGTCTCATTTCATTCATTGTACATATTTCATATTGTACAGAATGTATTTTTTAAGTTATTAAGTAAAGGGAATGCAAATTCTACCATCAATGTGTTCCAAACAAAAAGAAAATATATTTTAAAGAATGCTGTTAAATGCAGTTGATGGTAACCATTGACTTCCACAGTATTTTTTCCATAACTATGGAAGTCATCGGCTACCAGCAACAGTTTCAAAAATTCTTCAAAATATCTGTGGTCATAGAGGTTTTGATAAACTTGAGGTGAGTAAATGATAACAGAATTTTCATTTTTAAAACCAGGGTTCATTTTTTAATTTTGGATTGAACACTGGAAAAGCATAAGGTCATCCAGGAATTAACCACGGTTTTATGAATACTATGAATTCAGATGCACTACTTTTTTGGGCTATAAAGTAGAGAAGTAGGCATATTTAGACGCTGGGTGCGTCTGTTAGCTTTAAGCTCATCTTTATGTCTTTATCCTGGAGGGCCCCCACAATGCACATTTTGCGTGTTTTCTTTGTCTGACTCGCCCATTTCAGATCTGGGAGTCTCTACTAATAAGCTGATGACCTGACTGAGGTGTGCAAACCTGTTCCTGGATTTCTGCTGTCCTGCAAAGTTTAACGCCAGCCTTATAATCACACGTAAACCAGCTCATCAAGGCCTTCAGAAGGCCTAAAACGTGTATGATTGCTTGCAGGGCGTTGGCTCTCCAAGAGCAGAACAGGACGTCCCTAAATTAATTCTAAGCGCTGTGTTGAAAACCCTACAGCACCTTTGGTGTTCCCAGTCTAAAATGGCCAGTCTTTTAGAAAATGCTTGCAAATTTCCTGTTACGCTATGCTATGCTATCATCAAATATGGACCTTTTTCACATTTTTCAGAAGCGGAAGTCGCCATAGTTAACTTTGAGATCAGTGAATGGGAGAGTACCACAAATATATTTTTTGCATTCTCATTTGCTCAAATAGCAAAATAGTGTTTTTATGAATTTCAAAAAACTAAAAGTCAGAAGAGAGAACAATGTCAAATTTACCATCCCTCCCATAGACACTTCATTAGAAACACCCTCGCATTAGCAATTTGTAATTTGATGCAAAGGTGATATGATACAAAGTATAGCTTTATAAATGCACATGGGTCAAAGATGTCCACATCAAAATAAATTTACTAAAGTACTTTTAAGTCCATAGAAAGCACATTAAATGTAAGTAAAGTGTCTACTAATATGTTTTTGGAGAATAAAATGTCAAAATTTGGTTGAAATAATGTTACATTGTTATTCAGTGAAACACAATATGTCTGTAAAAATTCAAACAGCATGCTTATTCTGACTTGTGCATATTAAAATATATATAAAAAAAGAATAAGGGAACATATTCAATTTTACTGTTTTAAATTAGTAAAAAAATTCTTACTGACAAATGAAAAACCTATAGTGGCAAATTTTACAAATGCAGAAGTACAACTAATTAGTATTTGGGGTGAAAGTATTTTGTCTTTTAATATGTCTTAAATAAATTTTAGTTGTAAATATGCCTAACAAGACTGTTAAACTAAATTACATTTTAGTGGGTGTCTTGGGGAAAAATGTTGGATTTATTTTTTGCTCAGAAAAAACAAAAACAAAAATGCAATTAAGTAAAACAGAAAACTTTTTATTATTATTAATTTTTTTTTTGAAAAACAACGTTTCAAAGCAGTATTACAGTTATTTTTTTAATGCTTAAATCCTTTTTCATCTTTGACCCACACACTTTTTTTTTTTTTTTTTTTTTTTTACAAAATCTAAAAAACTTCTGAGGATTTACAATGCTGATTGTAAAACCGTTGAAATGCATCATCAGTCTTGCAAAAATGGTCCACAGGATTCAATCGTTTTGCCAACTTGTTTTGCAATTATTCACTTCTTTAAGCTATTTTTTGCAGACTGGCCATTTTTTACTGTGAACACCAAATGTAACAAGGTGAAAAAAATGTAAAATTATGACTTCGATATGATACCTGACTGAAATATCACAAATGTTTATTCAGACTGATTTGCGAACACGGAACATGCACAAACACAAGAGGCGGGATTGGCATGAACCAATCCCAGCCAATTGTAACCAGTCTTATCCAATCATATCGCGATAAAGGCATTGCCGCCTCTCATGTGACTTTCCCCCATTCATTCATTCTCAATTACTGCCCACTAAACCCATGGCAAGCTTTAGGGCACAGGTGTTTCCTGGAGGGCCACAGCCCTGCAGAGTCTAGGTTCAACCCTAATTAAAGGGATAGTTCATCCAAAAATTTGGATTTGGATCAGTTTATCTGCTTACCCCCAGGGCATCCAAGATGTAGGTGACTTTGTTTCTTTAGTAGAACATGAGAACTACGAGAATGCCCTCCATACTGATGAACGTTCCTGTGGATCAAAGGTAAATAATGATATATATACTGTTCAGTTTCTTGCACAGAGCAATCGTTTTGTATATTAAGACCTCAATGTATCGTCACAAGCTGCAGGGTTTAATTTGGTTTTGTCTGTGTATGTTTTTTTTACTCTTAAAGATTTGGTAACCATTGACTGCCATTATATGACTGACAGACTGCAACAGTTTGAGTTAAATATCTTCGTTTTTGTTCTACTGAAGAAACAAAGTCACCTACATCTTGGATGCCCTGGGGGCAAGCAGATAAACATCAAATTTTCATTTTTGGGTGAACTATCCCTTTAAACACACCTGATCCAGCTAAACAAGTCCTTCAGACTACATGGGTTGTCACACCATTGAGAACCAAATTTTTCAATGGTGTGACTAAAAAAAATCTGAGGTTGCACCGGTGCGACCAGCCGTTCGAGGGCAAAAAAGTCTTAGCGACTGTGGTTCAACAGGCTTATATTGTGGTCTAAACCAATCAGAGATAGTGAAGGGCAGAGAAGATGGAAAGAACGACGAACGGAGCTCTAGAGTGCGACCATTTCACTTGCATTTGCGACTGAAAACTACTACATGTGACTATGAAAAAATATTTAGGAGCACCATGTGCGACTGACCTGATCAGCATATTTGTGTTTGCGCTGATGGGAGCTTTTGAAGGTTTCTACATGTTTTTGCTAAGCTGAGTTATGTACCACGGACATATCCAGTAGTGTAAAGAGAGTTTAAATAAGAGATTGATTGTGCAGTGTAGAGAGCTTCGTTAATTATAATGGAACTTTATGAGACTGCCGATTCTGTAAAATGGCACATATACTATGAATGTATGCAGTATGAATAAAATCTGGATGTACTACATTGTCCATGCTGTGGTCATGTGATCTATCGCATACAGAGACAGCCATCAAGTTGAACACTTTCTGCTTCCCTTAGTAATGCTTGTGCTGTGTTTGCATACTTTATCACAGATAAACTGAAATAAATGTAATACTTGTCAAACACACAGATGTTTCAGACGTTTTCACGAGGCAACAGAAATGCTTTTCATTTAGTCATTTACAGTGTGTCAGTGGTTTTTAATCCTGGTCTTCGGGACCCCACACTCTGCACATTTTGCACATCTCCCTTATTTAACACACTTGATTCAGATCATCAGTTCATTAGGAGAAAGCTCCATGAACTGAAATAAGTGTGTCAGACAAGGTTGACATACAAAATGAATTAAGATGAGCTTAATACAGTGCCTTGCTTCAACATGGAAGAAAGCCTATGGGTGAGACTTCTGGTTTATTATCTGCTATAGGAAAATAACACGAAGAATAACAACATGCAGTAAACAGTAAAACTGTTTGTACTACAAATCATTGTGTTCATAATTAAGATAATATGGTAAGACACACCAATCTGCAATATCAAGCTGCAAAATGAGCTGTTTTGTACAGATAAAAATAGCTGGACAAGGATGAGACCCAAAGCCACACCCACTCTTACAGAAAGAAAAAAGTGGATACAAGAATAAAGTTAAACATAAGCCAAGGGTGTCAAACTCATTTCCACAGCAGTTATTTAAAACCTTGTTCCGACACACATTCCTGTGTTTTCCAAATAAGCCTGAATGACTTGATTTGCTGGATCAGGAGTGTTTAATTAGGGCTAAAACTAACCTCTACAGGGCTGTGGCTCTTCAGGATCTGAGTTTAATGCTTGTTTGTTTTGATAAACATGACATAATACAACATTTAAATAACATAGAAATAATTTTTACTGTTATAACAATGCAGATTTGTCTGAGTATGCAGAACTGAAGGTCTCAGAAAAACATGAAACACGTCATCACTGTCGTCACTCAGAGAGTCTGGCCAATAAGGTGTGTCGTCTTTAAAGCTTGTGCTGCCAATTTGTGCTCTCATCTTTCTCTCGCTGTATTTTTAATCAAAGTCTGACAAAATTTCTGATCAGAATGCACAGTGTTTGTCAGACACTGATTCATCTGTGTGGCATTGCATTAAAGGGGTCATATGATGTTGCTAAAAAGAACATTATTTTGTGTATTTGGTGCAATGCAACATGTTTACACAGTTCGAGGTTCAAAAAACACATTATTATGTTTCTCCTCTCTGAAACGCTTCGATTTTTACAAAACTCTGAAAATCACTCTGAAAAGCGAGGTGTTCTCTGATTAGCCAGCTATCTGGGGTATAAACCTATTATAAATGAGGCATTTGTTGTATCCAGTGAGGACATACAGTAATAGGTTGTTTGCACATGACGTCATTGCTGTGGCGTGAAATGCAGCTGGAGGGTGGAAAGTGATTTTTCTCCATAGGAATCACTAGCAGAAACTCAAAATGCCTATGTTTTGCTTTGTTTATGGATGCTCAAATCAGTCAAACTGAGAACCCCCAAGGAGCTTTTATCATTTATGAAAAACGTGCTGTTCATAAGGGGGAAAAGGCAAGAAATTGACTGAAAAACACAGGATAAAGTGGCTTGTAAACCTCTCTGTTGTCAGGAGGAGAGTCATATAATGCTAGTGTTTGCAAATGGTTAAGAAAAGGAAATAATATGTTAAGATATTAATTAAAAATATCTAAATAGATACAGTGTGAGACAGTAAGAATTCACTCAATTATAAAGGGGTCATTGGATGCAAAACTCACTTTTCCATGTTGTTTGAACATTAATGTGTGTTGGCAGTTTGTGTACACAACCACCCTACAATGAAAAAAATCCACCCAGTGGTATTTTTTTAATCTTTAAAAGTAATATCCCCTTTTTAAAATCTGGTCATTCTCAGCTTCTTGTCAGCCAGTCTTGTCACCGACAGAGGCCGCTCCCACGATAGTTGATTGACATTAGCACTTACCTTGACTCCCGACATCTGTGCCACTGAAGACGTTACCTTCGTTTTTGAAAGAAAAGTGCCGATCCCGATCTACATGTTTGTGCAAATCATTCGTGATGCAGCTTCACCCACAGAAGAAGTGAGTATAAGGGTTTTTATGCATCTTTGCAAATGGCCTGTTTTTTAAATAATGTGCTAGTTAGCAAGTTTCGCAGCTAAATGCGGCTAAAGTAAATTTACAGAACATTGTGAGATTGCAATAAATTGAAGGGAGTGACAGCTTTTTAGTGACTATATGGAAGCGATATTTGCTTGCTTTCTACGCTATAATCAGTTCAAAATTTGAATAAAGGTTTCGCTTTACATGAGTGACTGAAAAAGCAGACAGATGAGATGGAGGAAAGTCTGTACTGTACTGGTTTAGACACTAAGGTATAAACAGAAAATCACAACATATGTTGGATGTGATCCTTATGTTATGAAGAGGATTTTTCAACTAAATTGAAATCGTTGATTGCAAACAAACTATTTTGAAAGCGATTCCCACATTTATATGAAAGATGCAGGATAGATGTTGTACAACTACTGCTGTACAGGGTTTTGGCTATTGTTCCTGTTAGCAACACGTAAAGCTGGCAAATATTGCTTTCATAGTCACTAAAAAGCTGTCACTCACTTCAATTTATCGCAATCTCACAAGGATCCGTTGTAATTAACTGCAAATGTAATATCTTATTTACATTGTGTCTATGTGTGGCATTTAGCACAGAGTGAATTCTCACTGTCTTCCTGCCAGTGCCCGCCAGCTGCATTTCGCGCGTTATCACAATCACGTGATTGCAAACAACCTATTATTGATTATAATAACGCATCCTGTCTTTTTTGCATTGAGTCGTGCTGCATAAACATAACATCATGTCTGCATTTGTGATCGTAGAAACAACAAACAAGCACTACTCCACACAGCTCAAAACTTGCATTCAAAAAGCCAGTAGCAAATTCTTCAAACATGAAAATGTACTTACAGGCTGTGAGTCAGATGCACCAGACTGTCCTAGCAACATTGGAACTGCCCCACTTTATAGTGTTCACAGCCACATTGTAAGCTGCTCTCCCAGGTTCAGGAAACAGTCCTCTGTATAATGGGCTGCACACACTTGAATATTTGCATTGTACTGTACAGGGATGGTTCGATACGTGTATCGGTACCGTTCGGTTCTCGGACAAATTCCAAATGGAAGTGATCATCCCCATCACCTTTGTGGGGGACTTAGGCCACGTGCATGTCATAATGTAGTCGTTTGCAATGCACTTGGCGAAGGGAGCGATGTAATTTCCTCATTATTATCTTCAGCTGGGATGTTTACGTGACAACACAGCATGGTCTCTGTCAGCAGATGTTGCCGTTTTAATGTCATTAATGTCTTTTTACTGTTAGCGATTGGTGCCTGCAGCGCCGCTTCAAGTCAAACACACCCGTGTCTGTCAGCACTAAGCAGATTCGCTTAGTCCCCTCACAAAGGTGATAGGGATGATCACTTCCATTTGGAATTTGTCCCGAGAACCGAACGGTACCGATACACGTATCGAACCATCCCTAGTACTGTACTGGAACAGTGTTGTAAATACAACTTAACCAGTGGGTTCTAGTTGTTTGTTTCTAGTTGTTTAGCCAAACAATGTACTTTCGCTTTCGCAACAGAACAAACAGGGTCTCCACAACATGTCAGCGGCTGGAACAATACTACAGAATAAAAGTTATGCCTTTTTCCTTTGCGTATACAGTACAGACCAAAAGTTTGGACACACCTTCTCATTCAAACTATTTTATCTGTTTATTAAAGTTTTTCTCTACATTTGTGCAGTTTTCAGTGGGTTAGTGATATTTTTTAAATATATATAAATTAATAAATTAATATTTTTAAATGGGTTTTTATACAAAAACTGCTTTTTTTTTTTATGTAAAAGTCACTTTATAAAAGACCCACATTTCTAACTTTAATTCATGGGGATAACATGGATAATTTCACATGGTTTAGTGTAAGATTTTTGCCCATCTTTTGGAAAGTCCAGTTTTAAAAGTAAAAAAAACAACTACAAATAACTTTTAGCAGTAGGTGGCTGCAGAGCTCCACTATTTGCTATTTGACCACCTGAAAGATATTTTTTCACAAGTTTTTTCAGTTGAATTCATATCTACAGTACAGACCAAAAGTTTGGACACACCTGAATGAGAAGGTGGTTTTGGTCGCATATGCACCCAAAATTTAATCAGCGTGACCTCAATATATATTTGTGAGTGCAAGAAATTTTTGTGGTGTTTTCATTTCTTTACAAAACTTTTGCTAGCCTAACCACTGCACAGACTGTTGTGAGCTGATTCAGTGACAGCTTCGCCACTCTTTTCAACATTACATAACTAATTAAACTTGATCTTAACATTCTTAACTTTAATGCAGATTTTAGATATTATATAGCAGTCAATCACTCTCTCAACCAACCTTTGTTCCGGATTTGCACAAACTGCATTGCAATTAGGGGTGTGTGATATGATGATTTTTGATTGCGGACAATTAAAATGTAAATATACTGTACAACGCGGCACACATCCACATCAAATTATAAAAAAATGATAAAAGCGGCAGAGTTCCACTCAAGCATGGGCGTAATTTCCACTGGGGACACACTTTGTGTTCCCCCACTTTTAATTTTTTTGTTAAATTAATGTCTTGTGTTGTAGAATGCATGCTCAGCATCGCCGAGACTTTCACGCAATTGTTAAAACGAAACAGAAAGTAAAAAGCGCACACGCATTCTAAAGCAATTTTAATACCCCATGTTTAGAGAGCGACTCCCCAATGTGCACAAAACATAACATATCTAGGCTGTAGGCTACAATAGGTTATGTAGTTGTCTACAGCTCTGCATCATGCTTGAAACATGCGGTCTCTATTTGCACTTTGAATATTGAGAGAACAGCCTCCTTTGATTATGGCTGCATTTATTGTTTGCACTTAATACGACTAAAAAAGAACTTGTGTTGTTTATTTTTTGCTATTTATACTGTAGATTGTTTACAAATGCAGTGGCTGCCTCTAATTTAAATGGCTCTACCTATAATAGAGAAAATAAACATCTTGTTCATGTACTCATTTTTTCATTCATTCATCCTTGCTTAAAGAGTAAAATAAATGTTTTTAAAAAAGGCTTTCAGAATCAGCCCATTTGCTTGTAAAGCATCGGCAATCAAAAACGGTGCATTGCTAAAAATAAATGGCTGTTTTGCTCAATTGGTTGTGGTGCTCCTACATTTTTTTAGTGCTCCTAACTTACCAAGTTAATTTCCGGCCATGTATCTCTTTGGGTTTGAGACTTTAATCTTCAAAGATCATATGAGTCAAACTCACCTAAACTCTCTCCATCAGATGCTTTACTAGCAGCTCACCCAGGTACATTTGCCTGTTTTATAAAGGCTGGGAATTTAGACATGCTGATCTTTTTATATACTTTTTTTTGCATACTGAGGAAGTATGCAAATTAAGCTGCAGCCCATAGTGTTCACTAAAAATAGCAAGTAGCTGGCTGTGCCCTGAAATCACAACACAATGATCTACTACTTCCAGTGAGATTTTGAAGCATGCATCCGCTAAACACTTTAATATTTCAGGAGGCCACAGGAGAGGAGTTGTGAATGGCGGTGAAGTGACACAACTGATGCTGCTAGATCACATGACAATGACATTATGCGAATCCAGATTACATTCATACTTTTTAGCAGTCCCAAAGTAATTACTTATTCCACAGGATGATGATTTCAAACAGCCGTTTTGTTATGTCCTAATCCAACTGCCTTTTTACAAGGAAATTATCACCAATTATTTATTTTTATAATGAAAGGAAAGAGTGGTGCAGTACAAACCTGAAAGTGCAGTTTGAATACCTGCTGTTGACTCTGAAAAGATTTACCTCAGTCTGATATTAATCTGCTCTCAGGCACATAACAACCTCTTTTTCGTTAAACCTGGAGTTTATTAAATGTACAAATGGTGAATTTACTTTCTATCCTATCGGCAAAACAACAGTGCAACATGTAAATCAATATTTCACCTGATTTACCTGAAAACATTTTTCATGCATGATGCATCAATGCAAAACTATACTCAAGACAGGGATCGTAGCGTTTTAAGGATATATATATATATATATATATATATATATATATATATATATATATATATATGGGTGATTCTTAGACTATGGGCACTTTTATGTACTTTTGTCATATTTTTAAAAATACATAAAATTTTGGACAAATTCCTCTTTCTTTGTCAAGCTATCAATAGAACCAACCTTAAAAAAAAATTTACTACCTTTGTATTATAATTTTTTCATACTTTTCAACCTTCTTATAGGTGTCAAAATCAGTGTTTTCTCCTTGTCGCACACCCAGACTTTTAAACTTCAACAATGAAAATACAGTTTAAAAATATGACTTATCTGGTAACTATTGTCCTTGAATTAAGCACTAGTAAAATAATTAAAATACATTATAGTATTTAATATGAGACCTCTATCAATATTACTTTTTCTACAAAATATAGCTGTCGCACAGTATTGGTGTCATTTCCACCACAACACTGTAATGTATTTTTAAAAAGTTTGTGTGAAAGATTTTTTTAATGTTTTCTATGGAAATGTAGAGTGACATCAGAGCACATGTTGGACATGGAGGGAATTTACATTTTCATCAACAATAAATGAAGAAAAATCAAAGTAAAAATTGCTTGATCAGTTAATATATTTATTCTACGTCATTTCCACCACATGTTGTACCATCAATGGTGTTATTAAAAAGCTAAAAAATTTAAGTTAAATAAGAGTATTTTACATACACGAAATGCTAAGTAATAGCATTAGTAATAGCACAACTGCCCTCTGTGGTGGAAATGACATTTATGGTTACAAAGTACAATTTATATGGATTGTGAGAATAGATTTGCATGACTGCAAATGTTTCAATCCAGTCATGTTCCAGCATTGGGATGAAGCTTCCCTACATTTACCTTAATTTCTTGTCATTTCCACAATACGCTGTCATTTCCACCACAAACACATTTTTAAAAAATATTTAAAGAGTTCTCATCACACATTAAAAAAAAATATCCACAATTTATGAATCATGCTCTACTTAATATAAAAACCAAAGTTATTCTATTTTTTAAATAACAGCTGTATATTGATATGCACATTTGTTCATTGCGGGTCGAAAATAAAATGTAAAATATTAACCATTTCATCTAAGTTTGTCCTCTTACAGACCTTAAAACTAGACAAATTTATTTAAACTTATGAGACTGTGTTATGTGACTTTTGAACAATTTTTTTTTCTTCAAATTCTCAAGGCTAAAAGTGCACCTAGTCGAAGAAACGCCCATATATATATTCCTATCTATGATTTCATATGTCACGCTTTATGGTTTAAATTAAACATGCTTTGAAATATTTACTATAGTAAAACGTGAGAACACTAGTCCTGCTGGTTTCAGGAATATGATAGTAGGCTACTTTCTGTACAGGAATGTCTGTGGTTTTAGACATTTAATTAACGCGTGTTTTATAATCTAATTACCTGGAAATGTTTGGGATGTCCGAATGCTCTCATATTTATGGTTTGGCTCCTCTGGACGCATTTGAAAATATTCCGATACATAAAAAGCGTGTGAAGAAGTTGAGTTTGTAGTGTACCTGGTCTCAGAAGTGCAGCTCAGATATGTAGCGCTGAATGAGCGTGGAGTCCATTAAAGACGCAGCAGATGTGCAGAGCACACGAACTTAATCCTGAATTATGCATCTTATTCATTTCATATAAAACGCTTCCTCAACCACACTTCCATTGTTAGTGAAACTATTTTTGACACTCATGTTTCTGTCGTGTCAGTTTCACCACAACTTTTCAAATGACGGTGGGAATTTGCTTACAGTGGCATCTACCGTTATGGGTGTGTATTGCATTAAAGTTTTGTTTTTTTTGTTGTTGTCGTTTTAACAAAAATAATAGTTTCTGTAATATGCACCAATTTATAAACAGTGTTGCGGAAGTTACTTTTAAAAGTGATGCATTACAATAGTGAGTTACTCTAAAGAAGTAACTAATTGCGTTACTTAGTTACCTACTTCTTATGGAAAGTAATGAGTTATGTTACTTTTGTGTTACTTTTTAAGTCTGTGCAGGGCTTGCTTGTTTCTTTTTAACATAAAAAGATCAAATTTTTCAAATGTAAAAGCCTTTTTACACAAAAAGCCTTAGGCTTAGAGAAAAGTAAATTCGTCTGTACAGCTGACCACAGAAAAAAGTCAACTCTTCAGCAATAAAAAAAGAAAAACAAATGGAAGATTATCTCGAGTAATTTCCCTGGTGAAAAAAAAAAAACAGCAAAAACCAGCCTAATATGGTTGGCTGGTTTTACCTGGTCAACCAGCCTGGTTTTAGTTGATCATAGCTGGTCAGCAGGCTGATTTTGGAGGGATTTGGGCCACTTTTCCAGCCTGGCCAAGCTGGTCTTAACTGGTCAGGCTGGGAAACCACCAGCTAAAACTAGCCTGACCAGCCTGGCAAGGCTGGGAGACCAGCTAAAACCAGCTACTTCCAGCTTAAACCAGCTAAGACCAGCCAACCATCCTAGGCTGGTTTTAGCTGTTTTTTTTTTTTTTCTTAATACTGTGTTGTTACCTGAATGATCCACAGCTGTGTGTTTTTGTTTAGTGATAGTTGTTCATGAGTCCCTTGTTTGTCCTGAACAGTTCAACTGCCCACTGTTCTTCAGAAAAATTCTTCATGTCCCACAAATTCTTTGGGTTTTCAGCATTTTTGTATATTTGAACCCTTTCAAACAATGACTGTATGATTTTGAGATCCATCTTTTCACACTGACGACAACTGAGGGACTCATATGCAACTATTACAGAAGGTTCAAACGCTCACTGATGCTTCAGAAGGAAAACCACTCATTAAGAGCCAGGGGTGAAAACTTTTGAACAAAGGAATTTTTTTTTCTTTTGCCTAAATACATTATTTTTTCATTTAGTACTGCCCTTTAGAGGCTACAGACGATAATTGCATGTTTCCCAGAAGACAAAATAAGATAAATTTACCCTGATCTTCAAATTCGAATAAGAAATCTCTTATTCAGGTCAGTACTAAATAAACAATAACATAAAATAAACAACATTTTGCAGATTCTGAAAGGGGAAATTTTGACCTCAACTGTAAATACTTGTTGACATAGAAATAACATGGACATTGACCTTTTTATTCATCAATAAGATTTTATGTTAATTTAGTTGTCAGTATATTAAGGGGTGACACTGCAGGCAAAAACACCGTTTTCTCATGCACCTGTCAAGTTTGAGATTTTGGGCTTTTTGGTGTTTCATAAAGTTTCATTTGATGTTTTCAGACAAGTGGAAAGAAAACACCCAAAAGACAGTGTTAAGTGCTTCTTTTATAGCACTTTATCTATTTGTGTCAATAGATTTTAATTGCAATACATATTTTTAAAGGCCTTTTTCTACACTGAGCCATAAATCTCCACTCTAGTACACACACCAAACTTTACATTTTTATTCCTGCCTATATTCTGAAGGCTTTTACAGAGGGATTTGTTCATATATAATTTGCTTGATTTTTTTTACATATTTCCCCCCAAAATATAAAAAATGCTAAATATACAAAAAGTTTTTTTTTCTGAATTATGGAGTGACAGTATAAGATACCACTTATCTATATAATGTTCTCTATTATAGATCAGTGTAAGATACCCAAAATCCCCTCTGTAAAAACATTTGATTCTATTATGTCAAAAAAATTAAACAAGAATTTTGAAACTGACTTCATCCAGTGTTTAGATTTTTTTTACTAGAATCTTACTGGGTAAGTAAGGTTATAACTATTAGGTTTTTTTTTTTACCCTATACCACCTGCAGTGTCTCGCCTTAAACCAACTTTTTGCCTTGTATTTGCCTTTATTCATGATGGGAGTGTATGTTGTTGCTTGAATTTACATAAGACACACAATAATTTTACAATAATTAAGATAAAATATTAAAATACTAACATCTAACTATATAAAACTAAACGTATGCGTTATATAATGCATTACACTTTCATTTTACTATGTATAATCATATATTAAAGCGACAGTTCTCCCAAAAAAGAAACAAATTAAGATTTCTGACCCTGCAGACAGCAACGCAACTGACCCAAGACCAAGAAATGTAGTAAGAAATGTGGTCAGTGAAATCAGTGGTTCCACCCTAATTTTACGAAGCAATGAGAAAAAATAATGACAGCATTTTCATTTTTGGTGTGAACTCTCCGTTTAATGTTGTTGTCTTTCTCCTCCTGGCCACTGAGCGCCAGAGTCGAGCTCAACAGCCGCACATTCCTTACAGAAAATACCGTGAATGAAAATCACGCGTGTGAAAGCTAAAGAGAGCAAGAGCGTTAGAGAAAAACAACAAGCGTTTTGATCAATCTAATCGGTTTTAGTGGCAAAATGGTTCGTAAATTGAAATTTCACGAGGAGAAACTTTTAAAGAAAGTTGATTTTATTAAATGGGAGGTTGACAACAATTTACACGAGGTTCGAATTTTGAAAAGATATCATATTCAGAAGAGAGAAGATTACACTAAGTGAGTAACGTTAAAGAAAACCACTTTCAGTAATACACGTACTTATTGTGACTCTCTTTTAGTATGTATATTTGTTTTAAGCACATATGTGTTTCTTTGATGCTGGTGTTCATTCGTATTTTAGAGGAAGTGAATGAATATGGTGTCTGTCTTTAGTCAAAGCATGACTTGTGCATCTATCTACGTAATGAATCTTCTCTCTTTAGATACAACAAACTCAGTCGAAATATCAGAGAACTGGCTCAGAAAATACGCGACTTGGACGAAAGGGATGGTTTCAGAGCTCAAAGTACAGCCCTTTTCGTGGAAAAACTGTAAGTTTGAGAACCTCAGGATGATTTGTGGCCACTTGAGATGTTAGTCGTGTTTAACGTTAGAATGTATTTGTCTCTTTTTTGCAGTTACAGTGTCGGTTTGATCACCACCAAACAGAGCCTCTCCCTTGCGAATGAGGTCAATGCATCTGCATTCTGCAGGTAAGATGTGCTGCAACATTTGATCATCAGACATAAATAGAAAAACGAGTTGAATTTAAAGGGATAGTTCAGCCAAAAATGAAAAAACAGCATATGCTGGTAAGGTATGTTTTGATGCTGGTTTTAGCTGGTTTATGCTGGTTTATGCTGGTCAATGACCAGCATAAACCAGCATCCCAGCACCAAAACATACCTAACCAGCATATGCTGTTTTTTTCAGCAGGGATCTGCTTACCCCCAGGGCATCCAAGATGTAGGTGACTTTGTTTCTTCAGTTGAACACAAAGATTTTTAACTCAAACTGTTGCAGTCTGTTAGTCAAATAATGGCAGTGAATGGGGACCAAACCTTTGAAAGTAAAAAAAAAACATGCACAGACAAAACCAAATTAAACCCTGCGACTGGTGACAATACATTGATGTCCTAAGACACGAAATTATCATTTTTTGTGTGAAACTGAACTGTATATAATATTTTACCTTTGATACACAGCCACCTCCAATAACTGTCCTGAGCGCGTACTAGGGCTGCTCGATTTTTGCAAAAATCATAATCATGATTATGACAGGGTCCAAAACTTTATATTAGTAATTAATTTAAAGATTGCAATACAGTAGAGAAAAAAGATAGACAAAAAAACAGTGCTTTTAAAATAAAAATACTGAATACTATTTTTTAATGCAAATCTAAAGTAGTCTAACAAAATACTACAGAAATTAAATGTAATTATTTTGAATATAAAATAGTTAAACATGCTTTGTTTCTTATTAAAACTACTAAAGTCCTTCATTCAAGAGCAGTGAGTGATTTTTCTCTTTGTATTTTTAGGTTTTATTAATATTAAGCACAGAGACGGCAGAAGGCAAACTTGTTGCCGCTTTAAGTATAACACGGATCCAATATACTGTTACACGCTTTATTTCATTCTCAACTGTTTATGATCATATAAGAGATAACTGACAAGGGTTTACATTTACATGTGAAATTAGGCTTTTATAAAGGAGCGAAATCGCACCACTTGTAAGGGGGCAGAATTGGGCGCAGCAATCGTTTGATCTCGGTTACTGCATTTTCATGATCGTTTGAAGCGGAAATGGAAATCTAAATCGAATTTAGATTAATTGCACAGCCCTGGCGTATGCGCAGCATCCGGTTTGTTACATGTGTACTTGCTCTGGCGTAGTATACGCAAATGCCGGAAGGGGAAATCGGTGAAAAGTCAACAGTCCCAGATGAGTTTGCGCAAGCAAACGTAATCTTTTAGCTTCAAATCGGTTTGAACAATCAGGATAAGCGCAAGTAATAACCATTTTGAATAGCCGCTATACCCACAATCTCTGTGCACTGTGTAAACAATGAGTGTCATATAAACACGACAGATCGCTTCTGGTGTTTGCGTATACTACGCCAGAGCGTGTACACATGTAACGAGCCGAATGCTGAGCACGCGCTCATGACAGATGGACGTGGCTGTGTATCAAAGGTAAAAAAATTATATAAGTACTGTTCAGTTTCTCACAAAAAATGATAGTTTTGTGTCTTAGGACATCAATGTATCGTCACGAGCCGCAGGGTGTAATTTGGATTTTTCTGTGCATGTTTTTTTTTTTTCAACATTTAAAGGTTTGGTGCCCATTGACTGTCATTACACGACTGCAGCGGTTTGAGTTAAAAATCTTTTTTTGTGTTCTACTGAAGAAACAAAGTCACCTACATCTTGGATGCCCTGGGGGTCAGCAGATAAAAATCAAACTTTCATTTTTGGGTAACTGTCCCTTTAATTGGAAATAAACTAGCTTCATCCTATGTTCGGTTTGCGCATTGGTATTTCTGATTGCTGGCATTTTTTGCAGGAGACGACTTCCGTCAATCATGTTGAAACTGCATATGGCCGAGTCCCTGAAAACAGCCGTAACTTTCATCGAGCAGGGCCGTATCCTTCACCATAAAACACACACACACACACACACACACATACATAGAAAATCACCTTTAAAGTTGTCCAAATTAGGTTCTTAACAATGCATATTACTAATCAAAAATTACATTTTGATATGTTTACAGTAGAAATTTTACAAAAATTCTTCATGGAACATGAACTTTACTTAATTTCTTAATGATTTTTGGCATAAAAGAAAATTCAAAAATTGACACATGCAGTGTATTTTTGGCTATTGCTACAAATATACCCCAGCGACTTAAAGGTTGTATCAGCGATTTCTAGCCTAAAACATAAAGTGTCAATTTCAGCTGACCTTTCTTCACGATCCGCTCGCTGCTTGCCCCATAAATTGTCTGTGAAAAAACCGCGTCTCTCTGGTCAGCCTAGGGTCCGAGATATGCCAAAAAAACAATCGGCACTACCAACCTTTCCACAGATAAACAAACAGTGTTCCAACCAATCAGCGTCAGGGGTTTGGTGTTGTGGACTTTCCTACTGGTGCAGGGATGTGAGGGAGGCGGAGCGAAAGTCCACAACACCAAACCCCTGACGCTGATTGGTTGGAACACTGTTTGTTTATCTGTGGAAAGGTTGGTAGTGCCGATTGTTTTTTTGACATATCTCGGACCCTAGGCTGACCAGAGAGACGCGATTTTTCACAGACAATTTATGGGGCAAGCAGCGAGCGGATCGTGATGAAAGGTCAGCTGAATTTGACACTTTATGTTACAGGCTAGAAATCGCTGATACAACCTTTAAGACTGGTTTTGTGGTCCAGGGTCACATATTATATGGGCCATTACAGAATTGGTCCGAAGTCAGAATTGCAAACAAAAAATGTGTTTGTATACACAGGGTGTGCAAATTGTGTATTTTCCAAGCAGGTACACTTTTATAGTAATTGTGCAGTTAATTCTCATCAGTGTTGTGGGTAACACATTACAAGTGACGCAAGTTACGTAATATTACTTTTTCCAAGTAACTAGTAAAGTAATGCATTACAAGAAAATATCTGAGTTATTTTTTTAAATAAGTAACGCCAGTTACTTTTTTCCCCAATTTATTGATTAAAAGTTTTCCTGTCCCCATTAATTTTAGAGGACTAGTTCAACCAATTTTTTTTTTTTTCCAAAACATTTACTCACCCTCAGGCCATCCAAGATGTAAATGAGTTTGTTTCTTCATCCTCTGCAGTGAATGGGTGCCGTCAGAGTGAGAATCCAAACAGCTGATAAAAACATCTCAATAATCTACACCACTCCAGTCCATCAGTTAACATCTCGCTTCCTTCTGTGAAAAAGTCCATCAGCTGTTATCCTCTCTCATCCAACAAAATATTTATTTGGAAATGTTTTTCACAGTTTTCACTTATACATGGTAATTTTTTCACTGGTTTTAAGTTAATAATGTTTTAATGAATTTGTTTTTTACAAACATGCAGCTTTTCGCTTCACAAGATGTTTTTATCAGCTGTTTGAACTCTCATTCTGACGGCACCCATTCACTGCAGAGAATGCCCAAGATTGCCCCATTGATGCCCAAGTAATGTAATGCTACATTTGGTCAAATCTGTTCTCATGAAAAAACAAACTCATCTAAATCCTGAATGTCCTGAGGGTTAGTGATTTTAATTTTTTTTTATCAAATAAAAAAAAAATGGTGAACTATTGCTTTAAGCTTCAATACTGTAAAGAAAATGAAGCTCTTCTCATTCAAAATTGTCATTGAAACTATTCCTTAACTGAGCAACAACAGATATTCGTGTTGGGCCTGAGGTTGTCACCGATCCTGCTTTTCTTGTAACAAGGTTAGTTATGAAAAACCTATGTTAGTTAACTAACCCTAAGGTTAGTTATGACACTTTTCCTGATGCACTTTGTAGGAAAAAAAACACTAGTAAAAGTAAATTTTCACATATAAACATTTTTATAAATCAGTGGCAACTGAAACGTATAGTAATGCAATTCCGTTACAGGAGTATGGAAGACTTCATCACATGGGTGGATTCATCCAAGATCAAACAGCATGTCATGAACTACAATGAGGAGGTATGTCAAAGTAGATTATGAACATCATCCAGTAGAGTTCATACATTACTGTACAAAAGCTTGGGGTCAGTAAGAGTTTGTTTTTGAAAGAAATTTTATCTGAATTATACTCACCTAGGCTGCATTTATTTTAAAGTAAAAACAGTAAAATTGTGAAATATTATTACAATTAATGAAATAACTGTTTTTTCAATAGGTGCGTAGGCACCTATTGTATCCGTTGGCGTTCTTATTCTTCTTCCGTTTCTTCCGCCGCAAGTCTATGGCAGCCCATAGAACCGTTTGCGGGAAAGTTGTATAATTTTGCACACTGATAGAGGACAGTCCCAACATTAACCACAGCAAGTTTGATGTCTCTAACTCAAACTCTCTAGCGCCACCACTTGTCCGAAATTTCACTTTCTTTTTGCTAATAACTTTTGAACCGTAAGTAAATTCTTTTTTTCTCTGAATCCTTGGGTCATGCCGAGTCGAATGAACACCAAAATTCAAAAATCGTAAGGTTTAGTTTTTTTTCTATAATTTATTGTTTGTAAAACCTACTTTTTCGAACTCGTCCTAGACGGTTTGCCTGGTTGTCACCAAAATTGGCTCAGATCATCTTCAGACCATGCGGGCAAAAAGTTGTGGAATTCAAGTTGATTGGACAAACCGTTCTCGAATGACGCACTAATTAATTCTACGAAAAGCGTGCAAAAATGAATGTGAGGCCATATCTCCGCAACGGTTTGTCGTATTGAGACCAAACTTGGTGGGTGTTATAACAAGCATGACCTGAGTCTACCTGCAGTGTTTCGTCACAGTGCCACCTAGTGGTCAGGAGATATGAAAAATGGTTATTTTTGCTTATAACTTCTCAGTGCTTTGCCAAAAAATCTCAAAGCTCATCCCGTTAGATTCAGAGGAGCATGCCGAGTCGAACCATATCCAATTTTCCCATGTCAGCCATTGTGGGTGTCGGCCATTTTGAATTTAGCTTTAAAATACTGTATCTTGAGAACGGATTAGCGTATCGTTTCGACATTAATTACCAAAATGTTCGGCTCCGTGCCCTGAATGTACATTTACATGTACCTTGTGGTCAAAAGTGATAACGAAATTACGAAAAATGCTAATGGCTTATTGTAACGAAATTGATCTCAAAATATTCCTTGGGTCAGGCCGAGAACATTGATACCAATTTTGGCCGAAACTTCCTGTCCACCATTTTGATGAATATAGAAATCCTACTTTTTCGAACTCCTCCTAGACCGTTTGTCGGATTTTCACCAAATTTGACTCAGATCATCATCAGACCATGCTGACAAAAAGTTATGGATTTTGTGTCGATATTCAAAACCGTTTTCATTTAACGCATCAACGAATTTGCTGAAAAGATGCCAAAGCGCATCGGAAGCTGTATCTCTGCAAAGCTTTGAGATATTTGCACCAAATTTTGTATGTGGCATTACCACCTCACACTGATTACACCACATCAATTTGGTAACAGCGCCACCTATTGGTCAAGAGTAATAAACCATTCATTAACTATCAATTATAAATTGTCCAAAAATGCTAATAACTGTAGATAGCATTAGCCTATTGTAATGAAATTAGTCTCAAAATATTCCTTGGGTAATGCTGACAACATAGATACCAAATATGCCACAGTTGGTCCAACTTCCTGTCTGCTATTTTGATTTATGTTGAAAACCTACTTTTTCGAACTAGTCCTAGACCGTTTGTCCGATTTTCACCAAAATCGAGTCAGATCATCTTCAGACTGTGCTGACAAAAAGTTATGGATTTCATGTTGATAGATTAAACTGTTTTCATACAGCGCCTCTACAAATTTTAGGCTTGATGCCAAAATTATTCTGAGGCTTTATCTCTGCAAAGCTTTGACATAAAGACACCAAACTTAGTGTGTACCTTTGTTACCTCACACTAAACACACCACATCGATCTGATAACAGCGCCACCTGTTGGTCAAACCTAATAAGCCATTAAATCGTATCAGTAGATGTTCTACATCATTTTTCTGTCGTTTTGACTAAAATCATCCTAAAATGGCTTCTTTTTACTTATTGTTGCAGTTGGTCTGCTGTTCCTGCCATCCTTAGCTCCTCATTTTCCCCTTTGAATGCTTGGCCCCGTAATTGCTGCTTGCAGCTATATTTTAAAATGTAATTTATTCCTGTGATCAAAGCTGAATTTCCAGCATCATTATTCCAGTCTTCAGTGTCACATGATTTTTGAAATCATTCGAATATGCTGATTTACCTCTCAAAAACATTTCTTAAAACAGCTGAGCTGTGAAATATTGTTTCAGGAGTCTCTGGAAACTAGAAAATGTAAAAGAAGTTTATATGAAATGTTTTTACTGTCACTTTTGATCAATTTAATGTGTCCTTGTTGAATAAAGTACTAATTTCTTAAACAATAATAATCAAAATACTGACCTCTTAAACTTTTGAACAGTAGTGTACACAGCTTTTATTAATCAAATTAGTTCAAGAAATATATTCATATTTAATTCAAACATCTCTCCCTGTGTAGACTAATAGTCTTGACATCAAAGATTTTTTTAAGGCTCTAAAGTGTGAAGATTGACACAAAGAGAAATCAAACATTATGCTGTTATTAAGAAGAAATGATTATAATAGCTAATGAACTAATTGCTCATTTATTAACATTACAATTTTGTTTTTGTTCTTTCAGCGAGATGACTTTGACCTAATGGCCTAACTTTCCAAATACAACATGACGTTTGGATTTCAACCAGAAATGGATGCATCAAGAGCAGCTGTTCATCTGTCATTCATCAAAAAACTCATGTATATATTTATACTAGCAGACATAAGTGACCAGTTATCACCTTGAACCATGTTAAGTGAATGAACCATGCAAAGTGAGTGTGACTATTGTGTATTTGCTATTAATAATTGTAAACAATAAACAATTACAGTTCAATTGTCTAAATTGACTTTGCTCTTAGAAAAGCACCTTTACATTTTACATATAAATCTAAAATTCAAATCTGTCCCAAGAAAGATGCATCAGATGTGATTTCACATAAACTCCACATATACTTTGCATAGCTCTGTTATAAACATCCTGAACAAGGCAACAAGTACATCATTAACACCGACCACTGATGTAGGTTATAAATAAAGCAGGGTACAACTGTAAAAAGACAACCTGACAAAACGTCATTGACAGCTACATTCAGTGTCTCAAACAAACACGATCTTAAGGCCAGAACAGACACTCTTGTGTCTGAACCATTTTTGTGAGCGAGGCCCTGAGAGTTTCTGCTTGAATTTTGTCACGTACATTCACAGCCACCAGAAGCGCACATAAACCATAAACGTGATGAATATCACAGCGCCGGCCGCCACTTTAGCATAGGTGGACCGTGTGTTGAGATACTTAGCATCGCTGCGGTACTTCTTAGACAGGCTGGACAGATTATTTGCTTTGGAATCCAAGGCTGTAAATAGAACAGAGAGAATACTATACAATACTTTTACAAATACAAATGTTTTTTCTTACTTAAAAGAGATTAATAGACTGAAACCGGCTGCAAAAAGTGTTCTCTCACCAGATAATGCTTCTCCACGCTGGAGCACTTCCTCTATGTTAGCAACCATGATCCTCTGGACGTCATGTAACTCTGAATTGATGCTGCCCAGATTTCTTCGTGCTCTGCTGTCGATGTAAGACCTTTTGGTTTTCTGAATGTATGTGTCTGAAGACAAATGGGACATCATATGATCTATGTTATCAACCAACTAATCTGAACCCTTTATGAGTAAAACAATTGTTCATACGCTACTGCTTAAAGATTTGTGGTTGGTCATTCTTGCTCACCAAGGCTGCATTTATTTGATCAAAAATACAGTAAAATGGTCATGCTGTAAAATATTAAATTGTTAAATCTGTGTAAATACAGTGGTGTGAAAAAGTGTTGGCCCCCTAATGATTTTTCATTTTTTTTGCATGTTTGTCATACTTTGTTTCAGATCATCAAACAAAGTTTTTAAATGAAGGTTTTTTTTTTTTATTAAAGACATAACTGTGGTTTATCACCCTTGAGTTCAGTTTCTCTAGCCACACCCAGGCCTGATTACTGCCACACCTGTTCGCAATCAAGAAATCACTTAAATAGGACCTGCCTGACAAAGTGAAGTAGACCGAAAGATCCTCAAAAGCTACACATCATGTTGAGATCCAAAGAAATTTAGGAACAAATGAGAAAGAAAGAGATCTATCAGTCTGGAAAAGGTTATAAAGCCATTTCTAAAGCTTTGAGACGCCAGCGAACCACAGTGAGAGCCATTATCCACAAATGGTGAAAACACGGAACAGTGGTGAACCTTCCCAGGAGTGGCCGGCCGACCAAAATTACCCCAAGAGCGCAGCGACGACTCATCCAAGAGGTCGCAAAAGACCCCACAACAACATCTAAAGAACTGCAGGCCTCTGTTGCCTCAGTTAAGGTCAGTGTTCATGACTCTAAGAAAGAGACTGGGAAAAAATGGCCTGCATGGCAGAGTTCCAAGACGAAAACCGCTGCTGAGCAAAAAGAACATAAAGGCTCGTCTCAGTTTGCCAGAACACATTTTGATCATCCCCAAGACTTTTGGGAAAATACTCTGTGGACTGACGAGACAAAAGTTGAACTTTTTGGAAGGTGTGTGTCCCATTTCATCTGGCGTAAAAGTAACACAGCATTTCAGAAAAAGAACATCATACCAACAGTAAAATATGGTGGTGGTAGTGTGATGGTCTGTTTTGCTGCTTCTGGACCTGAAAGACTTGCTGAGATAAATGGAACCATGAATTCTGCTGTCTACCAAAAAATCCTGAAGGACAATGTCCGGCCATCTGTTGGTGACCTCAAGCTGAAGCGAACTTGGGTTCTGCAGCAGGACAATGATCCAAAACCCACCAGCAAATCCACCTCTGAACGGCTGGAGAAAAACAAATTGAAGACTTTGGAGTGGCCTAGTCAAAGTCCTGATCTGAATCCTATTGAGATGCTGTGGCATGACCTTAAGGCGGTTTATGCTTGAAAACCCTCCAATGTGGCTGAATTGCAACAATTCTGCCAAGATGAGTGGGCCAAAATTCCTGCACAGCGCTGTAACAGACTCATTGCAAGTTATCGCAAAAGCTTGATTGCAGTTGTTGCTGCTAAGGGTGGCCCAACTAATTATTAAGTTTAGGGGGCAAACACTTTTTCACACAGGGCCATGTGGGTTTGGATTTTGTTTTTCCTTCATAATGAAAAACTTCATTCAAAAACTGCATGTTGTGTTTACTTGTGTTATCTTTGATTAATATTTAAATTTGTTTGATGATCTGAAACATTAAAGTGTGTCAAACATGCAAAAAAATCAGGAAGGGGGCCAACACTTCTTCACACTGCTGTATTGTAAAATAACATTTCAGCATCATTACTCCAGTGTTCTGTGTCACATGATCTTACAGAAATCATTCTAATATGCAGATTTTCTGGTCAAGAAACATTTCTGAATGTAATCAATGTTGAAAACTGTAGAACCGCGTAATATTTTTGTGGAATCCATGAAACTGTTTTAAATGGTAGTAAACATTGAGAGAGTTAAATTGTGCTTTTAAATTGCATTGATATAAATGTTTCTCACCAAATTCAATAAGAGAGTATGGTCGTGACACTGATGGGACCTTTGACCCATACTGCTCACTGAATTCTCCCTCTAGATCCTCCAGATAGGCAAACGCCAGTTTCTTGGGGAATCCTGCTTCACATAAGGTCAAGTAACACACTCCTTTCTCAATGACGTAGCTGGAAAACAAGACCAAATTCAGTATTTTAAAAATGGTTTTCATGTTCATGAGTGAATCAAAATTTAATTGGCCATTTACCTTACAAGATGTTGAAATGCAATTTTAATTGGAAGCAGAATTTAAATTATCAAGTATTATTGACAACAAAATTTCAATGTAATTATCATATGTGACCCTGGACCACAAAACCAGTCTTAAGTCGCTGGGGTATATTTGTAGCAATAGCCAAAAATACATTGTATGGGTCAAAATTATCGATTTTTCTTTTATGACAAAAATCATTAGGAAATTAAGTAAAGATGATGTTCCATGAAGATTTTTTGAAAAATTCCTTCTGTAAACATATCAAAATGTAATTTTTGATTAGTAATATGCATTGTTAAGAACCTAATTTGGACAACTTTAAAGGTGATTTTCTCAGTATTTTGATTTTTTTGCACCCTCAGATTCCAGATTTTCAAATAGATGTATCTCGGCCAAATATTGTCCTATCCTAACAAACCATATATCAATAGAAAGCTTATTTATTGCTAAAGCTTATTTCATATGATGTATACATCTCAGTTTTGTAAAATTTAACCTTATGACTGGTTTTGTGGTCCAGGGTCACATATATTGATGTTTGGATCAATACACAGTTTGACATGAATAAAATAATTTTTTCTAATCTGAACTGTTCATCAACCATGATTTATAAAATATTTATTAAGTTAGAAGTTAATTTATTAAATAGAATTAAATACATACGCTACTAGTCAAAAGTTTTTGAACCTTAATATTTTTCATGTTTTTTAAATAAGTCTCTTCTGCTCACCAAGCCTGCATTTATTTGATCCAAAGTACAGCAACAAAAGTAACATTTTGAAATATTTTTACTATTTAAAATAACTGTTTCCTATTTGAAAATATTTAAAAATGTAATTTATTCCTGTGATCCAAGCTACATTTATTTAGCATCATCACTGCAGCCTTCAGCATCACATGATCCTTCAGAAATTATTCTAATATGCTGATTTGCTGTTCCAGAGATTTTTATTATTATTGTTATTATTACTATTATCATTAATATTTAAAACAGCTGTGTACATTTTTTCAGGATTCTTTGATGAACAGAAAGATCAGCATTTATTAGTAGTAACATTATACACTATAATATCCAAAAGCTTCAGAGTCAGAATAATTTTTTTAAAACAATATCAAGTGATGATGAAGGCATTTATAATGTTACAAAAGATTTCTATTTCAGATAAATGATGTTCCTCGGAACTTTCTATTCATCAAAGAAACCTGCAAAATTCTACTCAGCTGTTTTCAACATAATAGTTTTTTAAGTAGCAAATCAGAATATTAGAATTATTTCTAAAGGATCACGTGACTGGAGTAATGATGCTAATATTCAGCTTTGAAACCACAGGAAAAAATTACAATTTAATATATTCAAATAGAAAACAGTTATTTTAAATAGTAAAAATCTTTCAAAATTATTACTGTTTTCGCTGTACTTTAAATCAAATAAATGCAGGCTTGGTGAGCAGAAAAGACTAAAAAATACAAATCTTACTATCCAAAATCTTTTGACTAGTTGTGTATATGCATTTTATGTTAAGTAGACTGTTATACTAATATAAACATTACATATATATTTATGACAAGCTATCAGAAATTAATCTTTTTAATATCAGCAACTAAACCAAATTACATATTTTGCTCAAAATGAGCTCCACTAGAGTCTATTATATGATCAATAAAGCCTGATATATGAAATATGATTCTCAATACAAATGCAGACTTTTTAAAAAGTACTATTACTTCATATTTCAGGCTTTGGAGGGTTAAAAGTACAGTCATTTCTTTGAATTTCATTCCATTTACTTACAATTATCTGTCTGTTAGCTCAATTCAAATTGGTGTGTGAGTGCCAGTACTTACTGAAAGGCCATGGCTCCTGCCTCTAAAGTGCATCGTGCAGGACTCTGATCGTTCAGTTTTCGGCAAAGCTGTTTGGCTTGACTCTGATACTTCTGTAAGTCTCGCCCTGACTGTACAAATCTACGTTAGTAACTCAAACATATTATGCAAAAGTAACAGCAAAACGAAAGAGCAATAACAAAAACACAAGTAAATGAAACTTGAGAATGAACTCCCTCACTTACACTTACATACACGCTGTGTATTTAAACTTTGAACAAATGTTATAGTTTGTTGTGTCGTGTTCATTCATACCTGCTCGTCTTCTTGCATAGATGCAGCAAGTGGCAGACTATCGGCGACACGAACGATCATCGTCAGCAACACCATTTTGCCTGTTGTCTTTATTCTGTAACTTCGGTCTGTTTTAAAGTGAAGCAATTGATTATTTGACTAAATGGCAGAAAGTGACACATTTGAACTGACAGCAGAGTTCAGATGAGTTGGCCGGAAGAGGGGGTGT
>NC_133370.1:43519948-43547630 GCF_049309525.1 Garra rufa
ATACATTTGTGCATTTCTGCCATTTTTGTGCCTAAAATAGATATAACTAATTTTAGCATCATTACTCCAGTATTATTATTATTATTATTATTATTATTATTATTATTATTATTATGTTGAAAATAGCTGAGCAGAATTTTGTCAGGTTTTTTTGATGAATAGAAAGTTCAGAAGAAAGCATTTATCTTAAATAAAAAATATTTTGTAACATTATAAACGTCTTTATCATCACTTCTGATCAATTTAAAGCATCCTTGCTTAATAAAAGTATTCATTTCTATAATTTTCCCCCCTTACCCACTTGCCCAAAAATTATACAGACTTCAAGCTTTTGTGTATAATGTTACAAAAGCGTTTTATTTGAGATAAATGCTGATCTTTGGATCTTTCTATTCATCAAAGAATCCTAAAAAAAAAATACTCAACTGTTTTAAATATTGATAATAATAAACAATGTTTCTTGAGCAAATCAGCATATTAGAATGATTTCTGTAGGATCAAGTGACACTGAAGAACGATGCTGAAAATTTACATTTTGACCGATCACAGGAAAAAATTACATTTAAAATATATTCAAATAGAAAGCAGTTATTTTAAATAGTAAACATATTTCTAAATATTACATTTGCTGTATTTTGTATTACATAAATGCAGGCTTGGTGAGCAGAAGAGACTTCTTTAAAAACAATTATATGTTAATGAGAGAGAGGGAGAGAGAGAGACCTTTTTTACAGATTTATTTTCCAAAACTATTTTATATATAAAAAAAAGACATCACACAGTTATCTATTTTTAAAAACCCTTTTATTACGTTTTCCCAAATCGGTAAATCTGTCGTTGGTTGAACTACTCTGCGCTCGAGTGCTTCTGTCTGCGCACACTGATCGTTTCGCCCAACTATACCGTGTATCGACTATTCACGTCTGTGGGCTGATCTGTATTGAGCTGATCCCGCTTGAGCGCTTTTTCCTGATCACGAACAGCACGATTAAACTCTGCTTCTGCACTGAAGGTAAGCTCAGCCGCACGAAGTGCTTTATAATGTCCTTATCTCATTCTGTGTTCATAATTTCATTAATTCGACTGAAGCGTATCTTTATATTGCGACCATTGTTGTTGTCTTGTTCTGCTGAACATTACCAACAAATCACATCCCATTCACTTTGATTTAACGTGCATCAATAACAATTTAAGGTCTGCAAGCGATCGTTATAATCTGCAATAAGAGCACAGCTACTTGTGTGTTTGTTTATTATATGGCTATGAAGTGTTTTTAATTATG
Source organism: Garra rufa (assembly GCF_049309525.1). Classification (NCBI taxonomy): domain Eukaryota; kingdom Metazoa; phylum Chordata; class Actinopteri; order Cypriniformes; family Cyprinidae; genus Garra; species Garra rufa. The sequence continues at coordinate 43,521,231 of NC_133370.1, forward strand.
CACGTTCACTACTAGGCCACAATGCTCGCTTCCTACAAGATGCAATGTTAGTTATGGAAGAAAAATCGTCATGGGTGCTCTCTGATGACTGTTGATAATGTTTTTTGCTTTCAGATTATTTTTGTTATCTTAGGTTTCTCGCACAAACGTATCGCCCTGTAAACTCCGCCAACAGCGCATCTTTATGTGATAGGAACAGTTGTCACTTGTTTTTGAGCGCTGAGGTTTGTATGTGGTGTGAGTAACGGTTCTCACCTCTGAGAGCGATTAGTTCAGCCTCATTGGATTGGCTGCCACTGCTCGCAGCTCTTTTGATGCCACACAAGGGCCCTTTATGCGGGAGGCTCCAGCTGGACTTGCTGCATGTGTGTTCTGATTGGCTGATTCTCATGCACGAGAAATGACGTCTTCGAGCAATTATACAAGTCTGCTCTTACCAGACGTGACCCTGGATCACAAAACCAGTCATAAGGGTCCATTTTTTTAAATTGATTTGTATACATCCATCTGAAAGCTTAATAAATACGTTTTTTATTGATGTATGGTTTGTTAAGAAATACAACTATTTGAAAATCTAAAATCTGAGGGTGCAAAAAAATTAAATATTGTGAAATCGCCTTTAAAGTTGTCCAAATGAAGTTCTTAGCAATGCATATCACTAATCAAAAATGAAGTTTTGATATATTTATGGTCGAAAATTTACTAAATATCTTCATGGAACATAGAGTGATTTTTGGCATTTGCTACAAATGTACCTGTGCTACTTAAAGGAGCAGTTCACTTTCAGAACAAAAATGTACAGATAATGCACTCACCCCCTTGTCATCCAAGATGTTCCTGTCTTTCTTTCTTCAGTCGTAAGGAAATTTGTTTTTTTGAGGAAAACATTTCAGGATTTCTTTTCATATAATGGATTTCTATGGTGCCCCCGAGTTTGAACTTCCAAAATGCAGTTTAAATGGCTCTAAACGATCACGGCCGAAGAAGGGTCTTATCTAGTAAAACGATTGGTTATTTTCTTTAAAAAACTACAATTTATATACTTTTTAACCTCAAATGCTCATCTTGTCTAGCTCTGTGTATACTCTGTGTAGAGATTAAAAAGTATATAAATTGTAAATGTTTTCAGAAAATAACTGATCGTTTCGCTAGATAAAACCCTTTTTTCTTGGCTGGGATCATTTAGAGCCCTTTAAAGCCGCATCTAAACTGCATTTTGGAAGCTCAAACTCGGGGGCACCATAGAAGTCCATTATATGGAGAGAAATTCTGAAATGTTTTCCTCAAAAAACCTAATTTCTTTACGACTGAAGAAAGAAAGACAAGAACATCTTGGATGACAAGGGGGTGAGTGCATTATCTGTGAATTTTTGTTCTGAAAGTGAACTAATCCTTTAAGACTGGTTTTGTGCTGCAGGGTCATAAATTGTTTTAAAACTGATGCTCACATAAAAAAAAATTACCTTTATATGTAATATACATTTGCCAAATCTAGTATAAAAGTTATGGTGGAATGTTATGGTACTATTTACACATTTAGAGGGATAGTACTTCCAAAAATGATAATTCTGTAATAATTGTGGAACATCAAAAAGTATATGTGACCCTGGACCACAAAACCAGTCATAAGGTCAAATTTTACAAAACTGAGATATATACTCAATAAATAAGCTTTCTATTGATGTATGGTTTGTTAGGATAGGACCATATTTGGCCGAGATACATCTATTTGAAAATCTGGAATCTGAGGGTGCAAAAAAATCAAAATGCTGAGAAAATCACCTTTAAAGTTCTTCAAATTAAGTTCTTAACAATGCATATTACTAATCAAAAATTACATTTTGATATGTTTACCGTAGGAATTTTACAAAAAATCTTCATGGAACATGATCTTTACTTAATTTCCTAATGATTTTTGGCATAAAAGAAAAATCAATAATTTTGACCCATACTATGTATTTTTGGCTATTGCTACAAATATACCCCAGCGACTTAAGACTGGTTTTGTGGTCCAGGGTCACATATATCAGGCATACTACAGAATTGTTGCTGTCCCACAACCAAAAAAACACATTTAAATATTCACATCTTAGATGTTTACTAAGATCCTTATATTATCTATTAAATCCCACAATACTATTTAAAATATCAGTAAGCTTAATATATATAAAATCATAATTTAGTGGGTAATTTCAATTGGGAGGTGGCTGTCCCAAACCCTAACCCCTAAATTTCAACTTATGAAAAGATATTGAAATAATTTTAGCATTTTATTCTATTGTTGTTTTAAAAAATATCTTTTAGATTTTTTTACATTTTAATAAGTGAAGTAAAAAAAAACTGTATTTTATTTTTTCTTTGTAAAATCTGAAATTTATGTAAAAATGTGTCCCACATTTTCATGTCACTACTGAAACAGTGTATGTTTTAGTCCATTGGCTGAGACTGATTTTAACCACACCCCTACATTTATGATCAGGAAATATTTATGTGTCCCTCTCTCTCATAGCTACATGGTGAGTAGATCTCCATCATTTTGAGGTAAATGTGTTAAAAAGTATGAAAAATATGTATGTAACTTTAAAGAACGTCACTACCGAACACCATGTTTCTATAATTAAACTCACTTTTTGGAGAGTTATTCCATAACATTTAGTTTTTATATTTGACAGCTGTTCAGAACTAGCTAACCATGGGCTGATTAGCATCTTTGAGCTATAGCTTCAAAAGTATCTAAAATTGTCACTACTGAAACAATTACGACCAAAACATTTGGTGGAGTTTCAGTAGTGACATCTTTATTTTTTGGGGTGTTATCCCATAAAATTGTTACTACCGTAACAGTCACGACCGAAACATGTCATCATTGTTTCGGTAGTGACAAAAGGCCGTGGAAATAAACACAATAATTCAGTTTGTGATGTGGTCGCTACCAAAACATTACTGTCATTAACGAAAATGTGCAGTCATGACTGAAACATGGGATGTTTTGTCAAAAATAAAGTATACTGAATTATCAACTAAGATGTTATGATAGTGTTTGGTTCAGTGTATATTCAAACTAATGAATTCTTAAGTTTGAAATTAGTTTGATCATCTTGCCTTTTACAAAGGAAAATTGGATTAAAAATAAAAAAATCATAAATCACACTTGAAGTATTGTTTAAAATTGTAATTGTTATTGATTTACCTGTAAGCTTTTTAATACAAAAAAATAGGAATATGTAAACAAAATCTTAATAGGTCAATGTAACCCTTCTTATTAAAATATATATTACTGTGTTTCGGTAGTGAGTAATTTGGGGAGAGGACAAATATTCTAAAACTTTCTATATATATTTAGGGCTACAACTGAAAATATTCAGTTAAAGCAGGAACAATAAATATCTGAGCACCAAAGCAGACTTGGAGGGCCAAAATTGTTGCCAGAAATGGTGATGTTTAATTAGAGCTTCTAAGATGAAGCGTTTTAACTGTGAATACATTACCGGTAAACATGTCAGCAGTAACAGCAGCAATGTCAACAAACCATGAGGTAACTATAACAAAAAATGATGCAACATGTAAAATTTGTATGGCTGAATCTTGTTGCCAAAGAACATTACTTGAGAACTGATTTAATGATTTAATTTATCAGAACTTTATTTTTGGTTTCAGATTTCAGCTAAATGAAAACTTTTTTGATGCATCACTATAAAAATATTTTCTTTTGTCAGACAAAAGAAAGTTATACAGGTTTGGAATGACTTGAGGATACCAAAAATACCAGATATCTTTTTTTTTAGATTTTGGTATTTCCCAAAATTACTTCCATTTCAACAACATATGTGACCCTGGACCACAAAACCAGTCTTAAGTCGCTGGGGTATATTTGTAGCAATAGCCAAAAATACATTGCATGGGTCAAAATTTTAGATTTTTCTTTTATGCCAAAAATCATTAAGAAATTAAGTAAAGTTCATGTTCCATGAAGATTTTTTTGTAAAATTCCTACTGTAAACATATCAAAATGTAATTTATGATTTGTAATATGCATTGTTAAGAACTTAATTTGGACAACTTTAAAGGTGATTTTCTCAGTCTTTTTTATTTTTTTGCACCCTCAGATTTCTGATTTCAAATAGATGTATCTCGGCCAAATATTGTCCTATCCTAACAAACCATACATCAATAGAAAGCTTATTTATTCAGCTTTCATATGATGTATAAATCTCAGTTTTGACAAATTTAACCTTATGACTGGTTTTGTGGTCCAGGGTCACAAATGAATACAACTTGAACTTGAATGAATTTCGAAGCCTAAATACATCTGCATAGGTGGTAAAGATACAAATGAGCAGTAGTAATTAAGATATTAGCCTAATAGTTCACCTACCTGACCTAAAATGATATGAACAAACATGAATGTTGTCAAGATTCTTGCCATTGAAATCCTGCATCAGTTTGGCCAACCACAAATGGCTTTTGTTCCTCAGACAGTTTTTTTGCTCTCTTCTCCTTGATTTGTATAACTTTTGGCAATCTGTAGTACTCCAAATGTTTTTCCCAGTCCAACCAATTAGCACAGCCCAAAAAAGTTTAATAGCTGACCATTTTCAGCAGCAATAATCAGCAAAACATGCAAGTTTTGTTTGGTTCAGTGGCATTGTTTACATTCAGTGCCGCCAGTATGGCCGATTAATGATGTGTTGTGAAAACACACTATTGGCTGTTTCAGTTTCTTCCATTAATTGTAACACCAGTGGTCCATCTCAGCTACATACAATCTCTGGTTAAGCTCATTTGAATTTGTTTAGATCAGTAGATATGATATTACAGTATCTTGGAAACCTGCCTGAAACAGTTTTCTTAGGAGGAACTTTCATACACAGAAACAGTGTTCAGTCATTGACTGACTAGACCAAAAGCTGCTTTAGGGTTCAGACACAACCTTGGCCTCTTTTGGTTGTCAGCTGTCCATAGTTAAAGGGGGCATAACACACACAGTTTCACCCAATCTCGAGTTAGTCTTGAGTACCTATTGAGTACTGCATCTTTCATATCTCCAAAAAGTCTTTAGTTCGATCGTATTTACAAAAGATAGATACAGCTTTACGATTCTCTCCGAAAACAGCCGAGCTCCTGGAGGTGCACCATCGGCGGAGCTATGCACGCATATTGCCAACCAAACACAGACATTTGATGCCGTTTCACTTACCATGTGCAGTTCTGAATCATGACTGGGATCTTTTGTAGCTGGGACCAGTCTTTCTGTATCTAACGATGTGCAAATCCAGCGTCTAACTGGGCCTTGTTTATAAAACGTTCATCAACAAACACACTTGCAAAACTCCGTTTCTGCCCCGGAAAAACAAACTGGATCCACTGTTGACATAACGCTGGGTTCTTCTGGAAGCTGAGCAAGGTTATCTTTGCCTTACAACCAAAACCATACTTTTTTAGAGACATTCTTCCCGAGTGAGTCCCGTACAGCAGTGCAGCTGAATGAAGCACGTTGATGGGCGCGCACTTGCTCTAGCTCTGGTTGATGTGTGCGTGGGCGTGCTCTTCCGGGAGAAATGCCCATACAAGGAGTTCCACCCTTCAGGACGTGATGAAGAGCAATAGAGAGAGCACATTTAGGCCACGCCCACACCAAGGGGGAAAACAATCCAACACTCTCCATTGACTTTGTATTGCGGGAAGCGGACTTTTGACATTTCTAACTTATAACAAAAAAAACAGAACAATGTCTAAAAGCTGTTATGAGGCAAGGTGTACAGTAAACAAGCTAAAAAACACATAACTATGTTTTTATAAGTCGTCAACCCAAAAAACGAGTGTTTAAGGACACAAATAGTTGTAGATGTCAGGGTATTTCACGTTGGGCCATTCAGTTGGATCATTTCTCCAACAAAAGGAAGGTAAGGAAAAGGTGCACTGACATAGACCAATACAATTTAGTTTCTCAATATATCTCCTCCTTTCAGGGTGGTGAAATAATCCTTTGATGTGGTTAAATAATGAATTTACTTTCGCCGTTAAATTTTCCTCCACCATGCGTAGTTCTCAGAGTAATAAGACACGTTGCGTTCTACATTTGTGTCCTTAAATGCAAATTTTTTAGGTCGACAGCTTATAAAAACGTAGTTCTGTGTTTTAGATTGTTTACAGTACACCTTGTCACATAGCAGCTTTTAGAAATTGTTCTAATTTTTGTTATGAGTCAGAAAAGACAAGCTTCCTGCAATACAAAGTCAAAGGTGGGCGTGGTTTTCAGATTATGACGTCATTGACGTGTCAGAAATACTCCAAATCCGTTTTTTTTTTTTTTTTTTTTTTTTAACTTTGGTCATGTTTAGCATGAGAATCCAACTCTTTAACAGTGTAAATAACTTAACATGCATTAAACAGCATTGGATTGGACTTTGGACTTTAATGTGATAAACTGAACCTGTAATAACATCATTAATGATTCAATTCCAAAACTTATAGGAATTGTACAAGTTTTGTAATTAATAATTATATTTTCAAAACTTTTTTTTGTCCATTTCTTACGAACTCATATGACTCTGAGCACATAAAACTTAGTATGTGTTTATATTATGTATGTTTTATCTTCACACACCTGTTTTTTTACTTATCAGTTCATCCCACCATTTCTGACTGATGTTCATACGCACCAGGATCCACTGCTATGGCCAGTGTCCCATTAACCCAAATTCATATCGGCTGCTCAGCACGAGCAAGAAACATACATGTGGCACACCCAGATATGAAATTGAAGTTTCAGCGTATATCAGTACAGATAGACTAAGCTTCACATTAGACTAAATGCTACTGTATTATTACATCTTTATGCAGATTGCTTGATTTGAGTACTGAATGTTTGCATTTTGTTGCAGTTCTGTCTGAACTCATGCCTGTGTTTGTTGGGTCAGGTGCAGTAGAGAGTGCCATGCAGGAAGGAGAGGAGAGGAAGTGAGGCGATGGGCTGCACCTCAGCCAAGCAGTTGTCATCTGTACCCAGTGATGAAGAGGGCCGGGGTAAGGCCTACAGCAACGGAGATGCCTTCTCCGGTCAGTGCCACAGCTATTCATGTTTCTACTGCTGCAGTTTAACAAAATATGAGTCTAAATAAACTTGAGAACCAGGTGGTGTATTATTGAAGCTCTTGTCGGTCCCGCAGGGAATACAGTTTATTACAAATCGGCTTTTACAGTCCTATTAGTGTAAGTGGTGATTTAGCAGGTGCTTTTAACCAAAGTGAATTAGAGTTCAGTTATTAAAGACAGTCCCTCTGGAGTAACCTGGATTTAACTGCCCTTAAAACAGATGACAGGTCACATCTTGTTCTTCTTGGCATTGTAAAAGCAACCGATAAATGCGAGTTGATATAAATAAAATGGACAATGTTTAATTTTCTTAGTACGTTTCTGGTTTTACATCTATAATTGGCTGCCATTTGGAATTATTCTGTTAAATATGTTGTTTAAAATCAAATTACAGAAGAAAAATGGATGAAGATTTTTAAGTGTACTTTTCTCTTTTTGTGTTGTTAGATGAGTACAAACTGAAGGGAGTTGAGAAGGTGAAGTACATGCATGGAGAAGAGGAGCGCACGAACACACGAAACCAAGAGAACTTGGTAAAGATTTATACATTAGTATACATGATACATAGTTTTATGTTTCTCCAAATTTGATGTTCATCATCCAGGAGAGCATTAATTTTTCCTTGTGTGTTTCAGGAAAAGAGCACACTTTTGCACAAGGGCAGGCATAAAGATGCCACCGGGAATAGTAATAAGATAAGGTGAGCATGTTTTTGATTTCTGTTCTTGAGTAATAAGTATTCAGTGATGGCAAGAGGTTGACCAATGAGATATTCACTCATTCAACAATTCTTGATTGTTCCTCAGTATCCACTCTTCAGAGAGCCAGCAGGAGTTCTTCAGGATGCTGGATGAGAAGATTGAAAAGGTGTGTAAAGTAGCATGCCTTTTACTATTGCTCATAGGGTGGGAGGCTTTCTCATATCCTTAAAGCCCAAAGTATACTTTGGTTTTTATGCTAAGGTATGCATACATAGTGTGTGACATGTGTATGCATGCAGCCAGGTTTTTTTTAATCACACATATACTCTACACTCAGCCTGCACATGCGCCTTTATTTATTTTATTTTTTTGTCAATAATGTGGCAACACTGTGCTGGGTCACTGTTTTCTAGTCAAGAAAGAAATGGAAAAAGAACAACAACAAACAACTACTGTTGTGTTGATGAGCACTTGTGTTAAGGCCAAAGTATACTTCAGCCTTCCCTGTTCTGTGCACTAACATGAAGCTTTTGCGTAAATCTAAAGTTTAGATTGGATTTAAGCTTTGGTGTAAAAACCGAAGTATACTTTAGGTTTAAGCATTTGCATAAAATCCAGAGTATGCTATGAGCTTAAGCATTTGTGTAAAAACTAGTGGTGGGCCGTTATCGGCGTTAACGTGCTGTGTTAACATGAGACTCTTATCGGGCGATAAAAAAATATCGCCGTTAATCTATTCTCAAAGTTGGTTTGGGAGCTGGGTCTATACTACGCAAGCTATGATGACTTTCACCTTGATATTTTATGCGGATGTATACCTAGCCGAATTGCACTGTAGGGGGCGAGAACGAGTCTTCGAACCTGTGTGTATGCCTACTGTGAAATTACCACAACAAACGACACGTGCTAACGTGGACGCAGCTATGAAGCTGCCGGGTTTGCTTCAGGGCAGGTGCGTTGCTAGACCCTTTTTACTGGGGGACGTGCCCCAGTGAAAATCTGCTGTGCCCCAGTAAAATCTCAAATTTGAGTTATAATTTACTTTGATAATCCCGAAATAAAGACATTAAACTATATGCAACAACTGAATTGACGCTTCTAAAAGCAACGCAGTTTAACCGAAGACTATGCACGCAGATATCCATACCCATGCGCGTCTGTGTATTTAACTGCAACGCGCACGTCGCGCAGCCTTTTGTGTAGGAGTACTTGGTGACACAAGTTTGTATAGTTAATTGTGTTGTAAATGCAATTGTCAAGCAGTTTATGATGCATTTTGGAAACAGGAGATGAGCCCCTGGCCTAATGCGCCACCTGGCTTGAGAAACCCGTTCTCGAAGACTTACTTTTAGTCATTATTTGGGTAGCACACATATTCTGAATGCCTTCAGCAGAATTCAAATTAGCCATTTTAATCTAGATTTAAAAAATTAATCGATGCCCACCACTAGTAAAAACCAATGGATACTTATATTTGAGTATATTTGGGAGTTTCAGCGTTTGTGTAAAGAAAAAAAAGTATACTTTGAGTTGGCATAAAAAACCTACTGGATTTAAGCTTTTGTGTAAAAAAAAAAAAAAAAGAGAAGTATACTTTAGGCTTAAGCGTTTGCAAAAAACAGAAGTATACTTTGATCTTAAGCGCTTGGGTAAAAAGCAAAGTACACTTTGAGGTTAAGTGTTTGCATAAAAACAAAAAGATACGTTGGTTTTAAGCTTTGGCGTAAAAAAACTAAGTAAACTTTGGGTTTAAGCATTTGCATAAAATCTAGAGTATACTATTAGTTTAAGCATTTGTGTAAAAACCAAAGTATACTTTGAGCTTAAACATTTGTGTAAAAACTGAAGTGTACTTTAGGTTTAAGCATTTGCGTAAAATCCAGACTATACTTGGAGCTTAAGCATTTGTGTAAAAAAAAAAAAGTATACTTTGAGCTACAACGTTGGCATAAAAGCCAAAGTATTCTTTGGATTTAAGCTTTTGTGTAAAAAATGAGAAGTATACTTTAGGCTTAAGCGTTTGCAAAAAACAGAAGTATACTTTGATCTTAAGCGCTTGCGTAAAAAGCAAAGTATACTATGAGCTTAAGCTCCTTGCGTAAAAACCAAAGTACACTTTGAGGTTTTCATAAAAAGAAATGTATACTTTGGATTTAACCTTTGGCTTAAAACCGAAGTATAATTTAGGCTTAAGCGCTTGCATAAAAACCAAAATATACTTTGAGTTTAAGCATTTGTGGAAAATCCAGAGTATACCTGGAGCTTAAGCGTTTGTGTAAAAAAAAAAGTATACTTTGAACTACAGCGGTATTCAGTATTTAGGTTTTTGTGTAAAAAATGAAAGTATACTTTGGGCTTAAGCATTTGAGTAAGAACTGAAGTGTACTATGTGCTTAAGCGCTTGCGTAAAAACCAAAGTATACTTTGGATTTAGGCTTTTGTGTAAAAAAAACGAGAACTATACTTTAGGCTTAAGCCTTTGCATAAAAACCGAAGTACACTATGAGCTTAAGCGCTTGCGTAAAAACAAAGTATACTTTGAGCTTAATCATTTGTATAAAAGCAAAAGTATACGTTGATCTTAAGTGTTTGCGTAAAAAACAAAGTATACTTTGAGCTTAAGCATTTGTGTAAAATCCAGAGTATACTTGGAGCTTAGGCGTTTGTGTAAATATAAAAGTATACTTTGAGCTTAAGTGCTTGCATAAAAACCAAAGTATACTTTAGATTTAAGCTTTTGTGTAAAAAATGAGAATTATACTTTAGGCTTAAGCGTTTGCGTAAAACCTCAAGTATACTTTGAGCTTAATCATTTGTGTAAAATCCAGAGTATACTTGGAGCTTAAGCGATTGCATAAAAACCAAAGTATACTTTAGATTTAAGCTTGTGTGTAAAAAATTTGAATTATACTTTAGACTTAAGCGTTTGCGTAAAACCTGAAGTATACATTGATTTTAAGCGTCGCGCAAGAACTGAAATACATTTTGAGTTTAACCATTTGTGTAAAAATATAATTGCACTTTCACCATGAGTAAAACACTATGGCTCCGTCCACACGAAGCCGGTGCGTTCCCTATCCGATCATTTTTTTTCCCTCGTTCTAAAAAAAGTTCCGTAAACACGAAACCACTGAAAACGGTGTAGTATATATGCCAGACCAGTATGGGGTGCTGTAATTCTGCCATAGAGATACACTATACACTGAGAAGAAGACTTTGAGCATGCGCATAACCTTGCGAACATTATCGCTTGTTGCTCATAACAGTTGCATAGAAGCAATAGATTTTGCTGTAATAAAGCTAGTAGGCTTAGTAGCAACACGAACACAATCATGTAGTCCGCCAATATTGTTGTTGCTGTTACTTGTGACGCAGCCGACATGTGATGTGATGACATCATCGTTTCATAAAATATACGGATTGGCTGTACACACGAAACCGCGAGGGTGTCGTTTTCAGATTTATCCACTTTGGGACCCGGTTTCAAAAAATAGCGGTTTCAGTCTCCTAAAACGCCGGATCCGTGTGGATGAAACGCCAATACGATAAAAAATGTATACGTATACAGCGAAACGCGTCTCCGTGTGGACAGCCCTTTGGCACACAGTTCATCCTCCCAGAACACCCTAGCAACCACATGCTGTGCTTAAAACACTCACCACAGAACACCTTACTGTGTCAAGTTAATAGCTGTTTATCTCATTTTACCTTTTCTTAATATGCCTCTTATTTTTACAGGGACGGGACTACTGCTCGGAGGATGAGGATATGACATAGCATGCTGAGATGTTTGACTCGCACCAACATTGAGTCAATCCTGTCCCAAAGCTCCTTATGATTGCTTTCCATGCCTCCTTATCCAACAAGTATTAATCTTCAGGAGCTTGAGGTCAAGTGACATTTAGCCCAGTTATCCACTCTATCCAGTTTACAATCTACACACTCCCAAATGTCTTACAGGTCAGTATTTAAGACTCTTGAGGACTAGTATTTGAACGGTAGAGGGGCATGGTAAGCCCACGGTTAAGGAGACTGGGATGTGAATGGGAAAGCCATTTTCAGACTGTTCCTCAATCCCTTGCCTTACACTACCCATAAGCCTTCTCCTACTCATAGACTACATACAGTGGAGAGAGCCATGCAGAGAATCCTGGATTTCGCCCTTCCTTCGACATGGACACTAGACGCAGTGGACCAGCAGTGGAGATGATATTTCCTAAAGAGGATTTGCTTATGGAGAGACTTCCATGATTCTGTCCAGCTCATGCTGTTGAGACACAGGAAGTGAAAGCGTATGGACAGAAACACAAGGCCATTTCTAGCATTCCAATTGTTTTTTTAAAGACGTGAGCAAGTATTTTTCACCCACAGTGTATAATGTATGTGTCTTTTTTTGACCTTTTTCTTTGAGTTATGTTACAATGCTCAGGACAGCAGTGCTGTATGTATCATCACTAGACTTGTTTGTTAGCAGAAGTGCAGTTCCTTCAGGGCCGGTCTTGAGGATGTGTTGGGCGGTGGAGATAGATCACAGCATCTAGCCGTGTTTAGAGACGCCAGTTACAGTAATCCTAAAGGTCATGTAGTTTTCAGATACTCGTTTTATTCTATATAACAGGTGGATATCATACGTTCGCTTGACATTTATAGTCACTATTCTTGAGTTGAAAACCAGTACAAGTTTCAAAACCAGCCTTCAGAAAGTTTTACATAGATAAGTTTTTATTACCAGGAAGTGTTTCTTCCTTTTACAGTATGACAGTAATTTGCCATAGCCTTAAGCACACAGTGTTTTCTTTTCTGAAACAGGAGACAACAGTAAGCCATTACTTTCTGTATTTTTACACTAAAGTGAACAGTATCCCACATGTATGCTTAAGTTCTCTATGTACACAGTTGGGCCAAACAATATTGCCAAAAATGCAAGTGTGATGCTGAGTGAAAGAATAAATAAACACACAATGACCAACTAACCCAGGAAAAGCAAATGCTTCTGGTTTATTGGTTTTTTCAGCTCTGGTAAAGGGATAGTTCAATCAAAAATTGTCATCAGGTTTGCATACACCTTGCAGATTCTGGAAAATGTGAATTATTTTACCAAAATAAGAGGGATCATCATACAAAATGCATGTAATTTTTGGTTTAGTACTGACCCGACTAAGATATTTCAGAGAAAATAATAGTTGTTCAAAAGTTTACACACCCTTAATTCTTAATACTGTGTTGTTACCTGAATGATCCACAGATGTTTTTGTTGTTGTTGCTGTTGTTTAGGGATAGCTGTTCATGAGTCTGTTGAGTAGAGTCTGTCCTGAACAGTTAAACTGCCCACTGTTCTTCAGAAAAATCCTTCAGGTCCCACAAATTCTTTGATTTTTCAGCATTTTTGTGTATTTGAACCTTTTCCAACAATGTATGGTTTTGAGATCATCGTTTTACACTGAGGACTCCATTGAAACTATTACAGTTGAAGATTTTTTTTTTTTTTTTTTTTTACAGTTGATGAATTTGAAGATCAAGGTAAAATTTACTTATTTTGTCTTTTGGGAAACATGTAAGTATCTTTTTTAGCTTGTGAGGGGCAGTACTAAATGAAAAAAATTGATATTTGGGCAAAATGAGAAACAAATACATATTTTCATTCTGTTCAAAGGTTTATACCCCTAGCTCTTAATGCATATTTTTTCCTTCTGAAGCATCAGAAAATGCTGAAAAACCAAACAATCTGTGGGACCTGAAGGATTTTTCTGAAGAACAGCGGGCAGTTTAACTGTTCAGGACAAACAAGAGACTCATGAACAACTATCACTAAACAAACAAACACAGCTGTGGATCATTCAGGTAACAACACGGTATTAAGAATTAGGTGTATGTAAACTTTTGAACAGGGTCATTTTAATAATTTCAATATTATTTTCTTTTGTGGACTATATGTAAATGTCTTTTAAGTGAAATGTCGTATTCAGGTCAGTACCTAATAAAAAATAACATGCATTTGGTATGATCCCTCTTAGTTTAGTAAAATAATTAACATTTTGAAGATTCTGCATAGTATATGTCCAATATTATTTTGTATGTTTCACTGAAAAACACAAGTAATTCAAGTTTGGAACAACATGAGGGTGAATACATGACATGGTTTTGGCTGAACTATTCCTTTGGTTCGTCCAGAAATTAAGATGCTGTCATCATTTACTCACCCTCATGTCTTTTCAAACCTGAATGACTTTCATTCATCTTTAAAGCTCATATGAAAATATTTAATGAAACCTAAGAGAATTTTGTCCCTCCTTTGGAAGTCTGTTGGCTTCAAGAAGACATTATAAAACGAATCCATGTCGTATATGATGAATAGATTTCATTTAGGCTTTTATTCACATATAAACACATTTAGCACATCAAATTACTCAATGAATGCTCAACTGAACTTGGTTTACGTGCAAGAACCAATAAGGTTTGTTTTCGTGTCACGCAAGCACTTTTGTGTTTCTGAAAGAACCGGTGAGGTTTCTTCGTCAATCTCATGCGTCACACACTTTAAGTTGACCTTCCGTTGATATTTGATGGGCTCCATTTATGTGCATTGATCAATGATTATATGTGAATAACAGCCTAAAATATGTTTTTCATATTGAGCAATTCTTCCGAAGACTTAAACCACTTGATTCATATGGATTACTTTAAGAAGTCTTTATGAACATTCTGAAGTGTCAAAGTTTTGGTCTCATGGACTTTCAGTGGAGGACACAAATCCCTTGGATTTCGTTAAAAATATCTTTATCTGTGTTTCAAAGATGAACGGAAGTCTAAAGGGTTTAGAACGCATTACAAGTAACGCAATTTACGTAATAATATTACTTTTTCAAAGTAACTAGTAAAGTAACTCATTACTATTTAATTGACAAGAAAATATCTGAGTTACTTTTTCAAATAAGTAACGCCAGTTACTTTTCCCCCCCATTTATTGATTAAAAGCTCTCCTGTCCTCATGTTGAGAGAAATTGTTACTTTAGTTCTAGAATAAATGTGAACATGCATTAATTCATCTCACTCACTACAAAAACAGATACAGTATTCCTCAAAATGAATAAAAACAGAGAAATTCAATGCAAACCTGCAATAATTAAATATGGTAAATAATACAAATATCCTTTATGCATTTAATTTCATTTGATTAACCGATGTCTTTGCTGCCGACCTTACTAATATACTAATAAGCAAAAATTACTATAATAATCTAACATTTGTTTTGTTTTTTATTGCTGAAGAGTTGACATTTTTTCTTCTGCGGTCTACTGTACAGACGTGAATTTACTTTTCTCTAAGCCTGAGGCTTTTGGTGTGAAAAGGCTTTTACATTTGCCAAAAATAGAACTTTTTATATTAAAAACAAACAAGCAAGCCCTGCCCAGATTTAAAAAGTAAAGCATTACTTTCCATAAAAAAGTTATAAGTAACGTAATTAGTTACTTTTTTAGGGAGAAACTCAATATTGTAATGCATTACTTTTAAAAGTAAGTTTCCCAACACTGCATAAGGGTGAGTAAATAATGAGAATTTTAATTATGCATGAACTGTCTTTTTGAAATAGAGTTTAAACAGAATAAAACTACCAATTCATTTTTCAGACTTCTCTGTTTGCTTTTTGGGAATGTGAAATATAAGTATTTGAGTAAAGAAGACCAGCTCAGTGGTACTGTGTTTGTGTAACACTGCAATACTCTGTATAACAGACAAAAGCAGCATGGATCCACGCAAACACAAATACAGTCCGTATCTAAGATGACCCTATAAATTCAGTCTCTCTCATCTCCAAAGATAAAATGAGTTCAGAAATGCATTTGAACTAAGTACTACCCAATCCCCACATCTGAAGAGCTCAAAATACCAGTCTGGCTGTATCTGGGCGTTTCTCTCACGTCTGTAACCTCCGTTTGCGATGCTGTCTGCGGCCTTGGTCTTGGATGTCCACTGGAGGATCAGGGGTCAGAAAGCCGTCACATAGTTTCTGATACACCAGACTGGAGTCAGAAGCTACTGCACACAAGAGCAATGGCACACCTCTATCCAGTACACTCCGCAACCTGTGAGAGATGTGTTAAAGCATAATCACATTAAGGAATGTAAAGCAGGTATGAGACCTTTTTTCCACTTAAGTCATGTGTACACAGATTTTATGATGCAAATATGTGAACGCTGCTGCAAGTCTTTCATCCAATAGCATGAAACTAGGGGTGGGGCCACCCAGAGCCATTGAGAAACACAGCCAAAGTTGCAACACTCCCATAGGCTTCCACAGGAACTGAGGCATGGAGTGGCCAATAGTTCCAGCATTGAAGCCCATTCATTTTAGTGCTTCTCAAGCACACTTGCCAGAAAGTTGAAGAATTTTTTTGACACTTTAATGCATTAGTTGACCTCTCTGAAATCTGACTGGTAGTGTTTTTTAGTTAATGTTTATTGTTAGACAGTTACACTACAATTGCAGTTAGGCAATGTGAGAAACATCTTAAAAGCAACCATAACAGATGCTAGTTGTCATATTTTTAAGTTTTTTGTCTTTTTGCAATATTTATTTTTCCCCAGTAGGAGGTTGAATAAGCCAACTGCCTTGTGTTTTTAAACATTTTTTTTTTTACTTTATTATTGGGTTAAATTCCGTATTTGCTTGCCTTTTATAATATCAGGTATGATGTATTCTTATGTGAATATCATTAAATAACACTGGGATGTGAGTAATAAATCGTTTCTAAAATTGTAAAAACTGTGTTTTGTTAATGTCTAAATATACATTAAAATGCAAAACCTAAAAAAAATAAGTAAGCAATTATGACTCTTTTGAGCAACTAGTGTAGAGCTAAATACATGTAGGCTATATTTATTAAACAGCTATACAGGCATATAGTGGTTAAACCATGCTTTTACATATGAATATTATTTTTCTGGCCACCAAACACCTCTCTGTTTCAACCGTAAATACTAAACTAATTGTAATATATGTGTATTAGAAAATGTTATACTTTAAATGGTCATTAATGGATCATAATTATTGCACGTATTATTTAGTACCATAAATCTCCCCAAAAGATTAACCAAATAGAACTGAACTAAAATATAGTACAATTTAATTAATTAAAAGTTACATTTAAGGTGTTTGGTCACATCTTAGACACTATTGAGAGCTCCACTAACCACATGACCGCGTTGCTGCAAGATTAAAGCATGTCGCAACTAGGGCTGCAACAACTTATCGAAAAAAATAGATTATTATCGATAATGAAAATCGTCGATAATAATTCTTATTAGCAATTAATCGGTCCGCCCACAGTGCATGTAACTTCGGAGAATCATGTCAAATTACAGCACTGAATGACGCATTTCTAAAGACACAATGCATCTAAAAATAGTGGAGGAAACAGAATGAGATGTGATCCCAAAACATGAGAATTCCTTATTTTAAACTTTAAGCTAATAGCGTAATGGCTTGCCCTGTGAGGCGCTTTGACAGATCCGTTTGCATCCTCAGCATGAAAACTTTCAGTTTACGGTCATATCCTTGTCTGTAAATGTCACAAATTCACACGAGCATTTCCATTTATGCATAAAAGTCCATTCTGGCAGTCTGTGTTAAGTTTAAATCTTGTCAAGTCAGACTGGAACACAGACAGGGATACAATTAATACTCAGCGCAAAAACATTCATTGTGCTGAAACATCTGTCGTTGAATGTTAAATTTAGATTTAAAATACAACATGTAGTATTTATGGAAGGTAGGAACTGTAAAGTAGAGCTGTGACGGTGGCAGATTTTTACCACCGACTACCACCGGTGGCGCGGTGTTTTTATATATATCAAAATAAATGAGGCTCAAACATTAACAAATGTGCGTGTTTATTTTTCCAAATTGTCAGTGAACAAGCAGCCTACAAAACGCTAAAATAAATCAAAGAAATAATACATTTAAATAAGAAAGTAGCCTAAATAAGTGTTAAATAGGCTATTAAACAAACATTCGTTCCAAAAAATTCCTAACAACCTCGACAGCTGATCAGAATTACTGGCCCGAGTCCGACTGGAACCTGGCTTTCTCTTTCTCTTCCCCATTGCACAGCTTCTGTTTTTAATAGCGAAGTAATTACTTTTATTTTCATTTCTTTAGTTTATAAAGTTAATTTAGAAATATATTTGGAACACGTTTTGTTTGTGAAATTCAAGTTTTTGTTTTTTAAATTAACGACCAAGCGGCCAGCGGCAGACAGATCAATTTAGCCTTCTCAAGTCATCACGATTTAAATTAAAATCCTTAGATATAAAAAAAACTTAAAGCATATCACAATATTAGTTTAATCGTTTAAACTAGATAAATGTGTGCTATTAGGCCCATATCCGATCGTTTGTGCGGAGAGTGAAAGCTGAAGCGGGCTTTGCAGGACATGGAGGCGCCAGCGCCCTGTGAAACTTCATTTTTGCTCATAAATGTAAGAGTAATAAATTGACTTTAAATTATTACTTAACTACTATAAAACTAAATAATTCAAATAGAAAACAAAACTCTTTCATTAGCTATAGGCCTAATCCATAAAGATGCATTTAGGCATTAAAAGCGCGTCCAGTGAGCAGATGGCGAGTTAGGATCGTCAACTTCATCCTTGCGACACTGACTCAGAAAATACTAGTTTATTAATAAATAATTCAAATATCTCCATACTTTTCCCCCCGGCACATTCATGGTAATTGCTTTACCTGGGGCTTTGCAGCCAGTTTAAGCTTACTGCGTGTATTTGAACGTGGAACTCTGCTGAAGGCACTTGCAGAATACGGCAGAATAAATAGCAGAAACACTGTATTTTATGCTTGTTATAGTGTGTTTTTCTTCAGATATATTTGTCTTGTCTCTTTATTAGGACAGGTGGTCTAATAAATTGTTAAGCACTGTGTTTTCATAGCATTCAGAACGTGGAATAGTGTGATTTAAAAAAAAAAAAAAAAAAAGAATTGGAATTTAATCCAACTAATCGATTAATCGAAAAAATAATCGACCAACTAATCGATTATCAAAATAATCGTTAGTTGCAGCCCTAGTCGCAACTCTGTTTCTCAACAGCTCTGGGGCCACCTATCTGTGCACACAACATTACAAACCTTCAGTTGAATATAAAAAAAAAGTTTTTGAAATTTAAACAAAAAACAAAAGTATATGATCAACATCTTTGAATCAATAGATTCAAAAACGTTCATATATTCTAAATTCATTACATGAGCTGTAAACTGTAATCGACAAAACTAAAACAAAAAAACTTATATTATTAACACCTTTTAGAACCCTGTCATGTGTGAGATAATGCAAAAGAAGCAAGCATCCATCTAGCATGCGTTTACAAAATAAAAATAATGGAAAAGTAGCGCAATGGAATGTGTAAACAAGGGGTGTCCAATCCTGCTTCTGGAGGACCGGTGTCCCAAAGCCATTAGAAGGCAAGCCTGCAAACATTTGCCAAAAAAGTGTAATGGCTAAAGCTAATGCTTCCGATCTGGCAGTACGTGGGAAAGGAGACCAAAGGCTTTTTTTTAAATGGAGAGGCTTTTGTCAAAGGAGGAGAGGAAACAGCTAATCATTTAATGAATCGACAGCCTATTGGCTAATCTTCAAAATGTTTCACACTAAACAATATTTTTGGATTTAACTATTTTTAAAGTTTACCACAAAAAATGGCTGTTTTATAAGAGAAGTCACTGCGACAGCTGCGATTCAGCTTATGGCACTACTCATGTTATCCGTAAACGGCGATTGAGTGTCGCACAACTCTGACTGAAATTCAATGACACCAAGGCTGTAATGTGATTGGTTATTAAAGCACATCTGATCCAAGTTAGCTATTATGTTTTGTAGTAAAGGTGGGTACACGCCACAAGATAATCGGGCAGATTTTCCCTCTTCTGACAATCCTAGGTAATGTCCTGATTATTTTGGTGGTTCCAAAACATTCAACATATTTAATAACATATTGAATATTTACAATTAGAAATCCTGATGTGTGGGGGGAACCCTGAGGACAAACACGCATACGATCTGGAGATTATCACATGCAACAAAACAATATCCAATCAGAAAGTGAGCTGACAAAAGACGGAAGCAGAGATGACATTTTCTGCGTGAATTTTCTGTCGGAATCATACCAAACACTATCATCGCAATTGCAATTTCTTCCTGCCTATCATCCACCATGTTTATTCTCAAGTCTCAAGAAATTTGGAAAGATTTCCCGTGTTCATAGTCATAGTTAGTGTGTGGTGTGCTGTCTTTGTCACATCACGGCACATTACACACTATAGGAGCAAAACAGTTAAATCTAGGATTATTTTCCTCATGTTTGTGGTCTCTCACATTTTGAAGATCTTTTAAAATTTAAAAATCTTTTAGTGTGTACCCAGCATAAGTAACACAGACCCTCTCATCTCCCTATATTAAGATCTATGAGTCTATGCTAAAACTTCCAGGCAGGTGTGTTGAGGCAAGTTGGAACTAAACTCTGCAAGACACCGGCCCTCCAGAACCAAGTTTGGACACCCCTGGTGTAAACTAGCCCACTGGGAAACCTGTTTGAAAACAGTTCTTCTTTCATTTCCACGTAAATCTCTCATAGAAGCTTTAAAGGAGAAGTTCACTTTCAGAACAAAAATTTACAGATAATGTACTCACCCCCTTGTTATGCAAGATGTTCATGTCTTTCTTTCTTCAGTCGTAAAGAAATGGTGATTTTTTTAGGAAAACATTTCAGGATTTCTCTCCATATAATGGACTTCTATGGTGCCCCCGAGTTTGAACTTCCAAAATGCAGTTTAAATGCAGCTTCAAAGGGCTCTAAATGATCCTAGCTGAGGAAGAAGGGTCTTATCTAGAGAAACGATCGGTTATTTTCTAAAAACATTTACAACTTATATACTTTTTAATCTCAAATGTTTGATTTGCTGAGCTAGACAAGATGAGCATTTGAGGTTAAAAAGTATATAAATTGTAATTTTTTTTTTTTTTTTTTTTTTTAGAAAATAACCCATCGTTTTGCTAGATAAGACCCTTCTTTCCTCGACTGTGATCGTTTAGAGCCCTTTGAAGCTGCATTTTGGAAGTTCAAACTCAGGGGCACCATAGAAGTCCATTATATGGAGAGAAATCCTGACATGTTTTCCTCAAAAAACATAATTTTATATGACTGAAGAAAGAAAGACATGAACATCTTGGATGACAAGGGGGTGAGTACATTATCTGTACATTTTTGTTTAGAAAGTGAACTACTCCTTTAACACACCATGTCCAGAAGAGCTTCTTAGTTTATAGTAAATGAAAACTGTGTCCTACTCTCTGTGTTTGATGGATCTGTGTGAAGGCAAAGGGTAGATCATCTGAACGGTTTCTCCTTCCTTTTCTCGACCCTCCAGCAGAACCGCCTGCAACTCTGGACAGGAAACTCCAACCACTTCTTTCCATTTACGCACTTTAACAGAAAAAAAGACAAAATTGTTATTTATCTTTTTACGAACATTATGTTGCACTTCTATCTAAAATGTGAATACTGCTGTTATTTCCTCACCTTCGGTCAGATCCATGTACACCAGGAAAGCAGCATATACTTGAGCACTGTCACCGACATCCAAATGCATCAGGTCTTGGTACTAAAGAGAAGATTGAATTAAATGACACCTGTCTAAATATGTGATATTACCAGGAATGTGACTCGCTCTTACAACGGCGTGCTGCTGGATCCAGTTCGGAGGATGTGATCGATTTGCTTCGTCCATCATAATATTCAACTCTTCCCTTTTTATTTCACAAATCGCTAATTTAATCAATGCATGTCACAAAAATTGTTTACAGATTGACCACGTGCACATATAACCATCTGCACTCGTAAATTACAAATCCTACTACCGCAAAGGCATGTCTCATGAATATTAAACAAGTTGCTTGGTAACTTTCCTGGAGCGTCCAATCACGTGAGAAAGTTCATATTCATGACGGAATATGAGAGACGCTCATTCGCCAGCTGACTGGAGTTTAGCGTCTACCAGCAAATCAGCGATGGTACGTCATATAGCGTAATTAATATTCATAAGCCGTCATATAATAGTGTTCTGGATTGCACAAACTATCCGTCTAAAGTAGTGTTTTATGTCCGTATAAATTAGACAATGAATTTATAGTTTTTGTATAACCGTAGCGGCTTTCAGACGGTTTAATACAACGTGTACATGCTGATAAGTTTTTGGACACAACCAGATTGTTATTGTCCTCCTTTTATTTGAGTCCGTGTGGAAAACATTATAGTATCTCAATGGGCCGACTCGGTGAGTCACTATGGACCACAAAACCAGTCATAAGGGTCAATTTTTTTAAATTGAGATCACCTGAAAGCTGAATAAATAAGCTTTTCATTGATGTATGGTTTGTTAGGATAGAATATATTTGGCTGAGACACACCTATTTAAAATTCTGGCATCTGAGGGTGAAAAAATATCTAAATATTGAGAAAATCACCTTTAAAGTTGTCCAAATGAAATTCTTAGCAATGCATATTACTAATCAAAAAGGTTTGATATATTTACTGTAGGCAATTTATGAAATATCTTAATGGAACACCATGTTTACTTAATATTCTAATGATTTTTGGCAAAAAAAAAAAAAAAAAAGTAAAATTTTAACCCATACAATGTATTGTTGGCTATTGCTACAAATATAACCGTGCTACTTTAGAATGGTTTTGTTGTCCAGGGTCACATATTAACTGTTATCTATCTATCTATCTATCTATCTATCTATCTATCTATCTATCTATCTATCTATCTATCTATCTATCTGTCTGTCTGTCTGTCTGTCTGTCAAGCAGTCAAAAACACAATTATCCATTCAAATTCTTTATTCATCTTACGAAAGAATTGCTTTACAATAATAATAACAGATTTTATGTCTGCATCTTAAAAAATAGACTATGGTACACCGACTCTGAAGACATACATATCAGAAAGACAGTCTGAGCTTTTCTTATTCATTCAGTGAATTTGTCCAAACATTTTTCTCCATTTCAATCTCCATTTGCAAAAGCTATAACAGAAAAGGCTCTTTAAAAGCTAAGGTATATTCAAATGACTGTAAACTACCTGCCCTCATAGTCATATAAACAACTTAACATGCAATAGAAACTCTTAATATTTTGAACAAAATCCAAAATACAGGAAAATAAAAAAACAGTAATATTGTAAAATATTACAATTTAAAAATATTGTCTATTTTAACATACTGCAAAATGTATTTATTGCTGTGATGCAATGCTGAATTTTCAGCATCATTACTCCAGTCTTCAGTGTCACATGATCCGTCAGAAATCATTCTAATATGCTACTTTGCTGCTCAGGAAACTTTTCTTATTATCATGAATGTTGAAAACAGTTGTGCTGCTTAATATTTTTGTGGAAACCATGATGCAATTCTTTCAGAATTCTTTAATGAATAGAATGTTCAAAAGAACAGCATTTATTTGAATGTCTTTAATGTTACTTTTAAGAAAAGTAATAATATCTTTCAATATCTTTCATCAGATATGTTCAGACTGTTTGAAAGTCTTCAGACGCTGTGTAGTCGGTACCTGAATCTTCACTTCACTCTTAACCATCTAAGAACACAACAAAGATGCAACCCAGACAGTGTTTTACTCAACAATACTTCTTCACTTTGAATATAAAAAAGGTACTTTTATCAACATTACACAACCTAACCTAACACACTACCAGTCAAAAGTTTTTGAACAGTGAGATTTTTAAATTTTTAATAAAGACGTCTCTTCTGCTCACCAAGCATACAACAATTTTAAAATATTTTTTACTATTTCAAATAACTGTTTTCTATTTGAATAGATTTTAAAATGTAATTTATTCCTGTGATTTCAAAGTTGTATTTTGAGCATCATTACTCTAGTCTTCAGTGTCACATGATCCTTCAGAAATTATTTTAATATTCTGATTTGCTGTTCAAGAAACATTATTATTATTGTTTTGTTGAGAACAGCTGAGTAGATTTTTTCTAGAAAGTTCAGAAAAACAGCATTTATCTGAAATCTCTGTAACATTATAAATGTCTTTATCATCACTTTAGATGATTTTAAAGCCTCCTTGCTATATAAAAATATTAATTTCTATATATTTTATCATTTAGATTTGGTCCCAGGAATATATTACATTTTAAAATATATTCAGATAGAAAGCTGCTATTTTAAATAGTAAAAATATTTCACAATATTACAGCTTTTGCTGTATTTTGGATCAAATAAATGCAGGCTTGGTGAGCAGAAGAGACTTTTCTACAAAAACCATAAAAAAACTTTTGACTGGTAGTGTAGGAGTGTAGGTTATATTTCTGTAGGTACAGATTCTTACCTCCTTCTTTTCTGTAAGTAAAACTGCACCATCCAGTGCACAGCAAAGGGCCAGATAACTGCCAGCACTACAAGGCCACCAGGCCACCAGGGCAACCTCTAAAAAACAGGACACATACAGATGCAATTAATAATTTCTATTAATATGAAGTTTTATTTCAGACGATGGCATTCCAAGTATTTGAACTTAAATAAACAGACCTTTTTTGGTGACTTAGAGTGCCATGTTTTGAGGAGAGGGATTTCAGCCTAAAACAAAACATAAGCAAACTAGATAAAAAAGTTTGTCAAGACAAATTATGAAGTTGGCTTGAGAAAGCTGGTCCAAAAAGTTTGAACGGTTCGAGTGTTTTCAGTCTGAAATAGTTTAAAGTTTAAAGTAGTTTTAAAAGCCTAATGTTTGATAGCTAGATAGCTACATATATATATATATATATATATATATTAGGGGTGGGCATAGATTAATTTTTTTAATCTAGATTAATCTACATTAAAATGGCTAATTTGAATTCTGCTGAAGGCATTCAGAATATGTGTGCTACCCAAATAATGACTAAAAGTAAGTCTTTGAGAATGGATCATAAAGCTCATAAAGCTGTTCTATGATAATTTGTTGATGAAAATAAATTATGTTCAATTAGATGTACTTGTGTTTACTAACTAACTAACAATGAAATTATTTTTTCTACCTGTCGACTGTATTTTTTTTAACGTCAACACCTACCCAACCCATTAAATGTTACACCGTACTTTTATTTTGACAGGTTGCCGTGAAGTTTCTGTGTCATACAGTATGATATGATGCTAGTTGAAATGAAACGGTAAAAGTGACACTCACAGCAGTTTGGGCGATTTAGTTTATCTGTTCATGTGAGATGAAAATGCCAAAAATTACCGGGAGCGTCACGTGTGTTTCAGTATGCGTGTAGTAAAAGCTCGTCTCCGCAATGCATACGTACAGCTAGGCAAACGGAACATATCGGATTCATATTAAAACGGTCTTTTTGCATTTCAGTTTTCACATACACTAGTCCATATCGCGATTTGAATTAAGTGACAGACCGACATTTGATTTATGAATCCAAAAAACGACGAATTTACGTGGCATTTCGCTATAGTAGATTCGGTTTTCATGAATGGAGGACAACGTGATCCCGTCTGTGTTTTGGCGGAGGAGACTTAAACGCGCGACCATATTCTATAGTCTTCGGTATACATCCCCGTTAAACTATCAAGGTGAAAGTCATCATAGCTTGCGTAGTTTAGACCCAGCTCCCAACCCAAATTTGAGAATAGATTAACAGCGATATTTTTTTTATCGCACGATAAGAGTTTCACGTTAACGCAGCACGTTAACGCCGATAACGGCCCACCACTAATATATATATATATATATATATATATATATATATATATATATATATATATATATTATAGCACATTGCTAGTATGATTAGCGTATTGTTAGCATGATTTAGATAGATACTGTGCCTTGCAAAAGTATTAAAACATTTTTGTCACATTTTGTTTTGTTGCAGCATTATGTAAAACTGCTTTAAATTAGTTTTTCCCCACATCAATTTACACTATAATAATGACACAGCAAAAACCAGATTTGCTAATTTTACAAATTTATTAAAAATAAAACACTGAAATAAGTACATTGCATTAGTATTCATACCCTTAACTCAGTACATAGTTGAAGCACCTTTACAGCCTCAAGTCTTTTTGGGTATGATGTGACAAGCTTTGCACATCTGCATTTGGCAATTATCTGCCATTCTTTGTTGTTCCAATCGTCTTCCATTATGGATAATGCTTCTGTGAACCTTCAATGCAGCAGATTTTTTTCTGAACTCTTCCCTAGATAATTTCCCGGAACGCAAGTCTGTCTACAGGCAGTTATCTTGACCTCAGGACTTGGTTTTTGCTCTGATATGCATTTTCAGCTGTTAGACCTTTTCTGAGAGGTGTGTGTCTTTCTAAATCATACTCATTCAAATGAATTTGCCACAGTTTAACTCCACTTGAAGTGTAGTAACATCTAGAAGCAATATGAATGCTCCTGAGCTAAATTTTGAGTGTCCCAGAAAAGGGTA
The DNA here is from genome assembly GCF_049309525.1 of Garra rufa. Lineage (NCBI taxonomy): Eukaryota > Metazoa > Chordata > Actinopteri > Cypriniformes > Cyprinidae > Garra > Garra rufa. Next base: position 43,547,550 of record NC_133370.1, read on the forward strand.
TGAATACTTATGCAACAGGTTCTTTTCAGTTTTTTATTTTTAATAAATTTGCACAAATGTTAAAAACCTATTTTTTGCTTT